>NC_081198.1:38106636-38468303 GCF_902713425.1 Acipenser ruthenus | reverse complement strand
TTGCAACAGACTTTAAAGTTACCTGTCTGAGCTATCATTCTTTCATTTAGTTAGAGAATGTATGCATTATATTATCTTAGAAAGCATTAGCGATCAACATTTCAGTTTACTCCATTTGCATGTACCGGTTATTTTTTGAAAACTGCACAGTATGGTGCTCTGTCAAGTCAAATCTATACATTTCACATTTTTAACTTGCACATGTAATGACAATGAAATCTTGATTTGTTTTTAGCAGACCAGTTTGGCATCCAGCCATGACAAACAATCTGGACAATCAGCACGATCGGATGGACTATGGAAAAATATACCATATTGGAGGCTGTGTGGTCCAGAAAAGGGCTTGTAACCAGAAGGTCCCCGGTTAAAATCCCAGTTCAGCCACTGACTCATTGTGTGACCCTGAGCAAGTCACTTAACCTCCTTGTGCTCCGTCTTTCGGGTGAGACGTAATTGTAAGTGACTCTGCAGCTGATGCATAGTTCACACACCCGAGTCTCTGTAAGTCGCCTTGGATAAAAGCGTCTGCTAAATAAACAAATAATAATATTAAACTGTAACAATTATTACAATTTTGGAACACTTTTTAACACGCTAGTGGCAGCTTTTGGGTTACAGAGGATGAAAGCAGAATTCTGCTAACAAAAAGATTGCCTAGTGCCTTCACAGGACATTCATTATCAGACAACATTAACTGTTGAAAACCCCTTTGAATTGTAGCTTCTTTTTTAAAGAAATTAAAAACATATTTTTGTGATGATGGACAACTCAGCTTAACATACAGTAAAAACTAGGGGTGTGCAGCTATTATTTCTGTGATTTTGCATCGAGTGCGCTCATTTACTAACTCACAGTTGCCAGTAGATGGGCAGTAGATGTACACGAAAAAGGAGGAGAGGTTTGGGGGAAACAGAAATAAAACTTCACATTTGTACACTCAACATGATATTCATTTTTCAATGTATCAAGTTTAATGTGTGACCTGATTGACATTAACTGGTAATTGAATCTTATTATTATTATTTAAAAAAAAAAAAAAAAAACATATTCGAAGCATAAAAACTGGCGTCCATTTTCAAAGTATTGTGTCAATAAAATTTAAAAAATCCTGTGCCTACTCCTTTGGGGCTGCTTCAACAACAGAGGGTGTTATGGAGTAAATAAGGGACTACACAAGACTAGTAATGGTCCTTATAATAAATACATACATAAATAAATGTAAAGATGTATAAACTGCATCATAAAAACTTCATTATAAATCTCCTGCTGCTCACAAAAAGCACCTTTAGTAAAGACTGATGTGTTTCATTATTATTGATTCAGTTAATTAATACTGTTAATTAAACATTTATCTATACAACAAAAAGAGGGAACATCTAAAAACAAAGTAAAACATAACAAGTTTAATATATTATTTTCATGCTATATGGTATCAGTACTGCAAAATCAATTTTAGAGTTACAAGTCTCTTTATAGAGATGGTAGTAATTTGACATCATATTCCTCACATAATGGGATTTGAGAGAAGAATTATTATTTATTTCTTAGCAGACGCCCCTATCCAGGGCCGACTTACAATTGTTAGAAGATATCACATTATTTTTACATACAATTACATTATTTTTTACACATTATTTTTACATACAATTACCCATTTATACAGTTGGGGTTTTACTGGACACTACTCCACACTGCTGCCAGTATCATCTGTCTGTTGCTTTATGTACAGTGTAGATAAAGACAGTTACATGTTGGTGCTCCAACACACAAAACATCTTGCAAGGTGGAAAAAAATGTAGCAAGGTAAAAACAATGTTTATTTCAAGCCCTTTTACAAGTACTTTTACACTTTTATATAAATGTGCTGACTTGAATTCAAAGGTATTCCTTTTCAAAGCTGAAGAAATAATGTTTATTATTAACTACTCTGACTGTTCATATTTCAATTAGTAAAATTTGGATTTACTTACCCTTCTGTTGTTGTGCCAGTACCAGTGGCGTTTGCAGAGTTACAAGGATGGACAAGATCACAAGTTGCACACAGCTCATCATGTCTACAAGTTAGACACAAGACTCTGTGTGCTCAGGTAAAGGTTTGGTTTATTGTAACACCATCAAGAGGTCCCTCTATCAGTACCAAGCCAAACACAAAACACAGCAGCCCCCTTTTCCCTTCCTGCAGCCTTAAATAGGGGGGGAAAAAAGTTTGGCATATCCCGTTATCCAGCCCCCTTACTGAAATCCAAGAGTTGCACTCACAGGCAAGCACAATGATTAATATAAATTAAGTTTAAAGGGCAAGGACAACATCTTTCTAAAATGTTTACATGCTGCATCTGGGTCCCGTATTGCTGTGAAGTGTCAATGAACAAAAATATGTCTTAATTATCACAGCTGCACGCCCACCCAGTAAAAGGGTTGAAGCTATCACATTTATTTGAGGAATAAAACTTACAAAATACTGATTTTTTTTTTTTTAATCAGCCATCACTCTTTCACATAAGATGCAATAATTGTTCCAAAAAGGGTAAAATGAACTTAATTTTGAAGTGCAATCATGTAAATTATCCATTGCAAAGTGAATGTCACTAAGCTGTCGGAGTCATGCCTTTAAGCTTTAGGTAGCTGTTTCATTCTTACTGTAAGCTTACAAATGGCACAGAGGGGATAGCGTCCTGGGCCCTCCATTTTTAGCGTGGTTGAATTTCGGGGTACATTTGTGAGTTTCACTGTAATCTGTAATCTCTATCAGCACATGACATGTTCCCATGCAGCACCGTAACCAGACCACTGTAACCCGATCTCATTGACCTTTCACGTAACCTACTGCCTACTTACTATAAAACACGCCCATTTTATCTAGACGTTGTCTTTTGAGTTGGCTTGTACTATTTTCGTACCTGGTTTGACCATTTTGTTTATCAACTACACCTTCTCGGATTATTCTTACCTGTTTCTGGCTGACGTCTCTCTCTCTTCAGATCTCCCTTGCTAACGGATTCAGGACCATTCTTTCAGATTACCCCCTTTTTGTTGTTTGCCTGGAAATGGAATCGCCGATCGCAGATCTCCTCTCCGATTTGGAAGACTGCGTTCCAGCCCCGTTGTGGGAAGAGAGCTGCTCCCTGCCTGCTGACAGCAGAGAGCTTGTATTACAAGGACTGGCCGACAGTCTTGTTTTCGCTGTAGTAAACGCTCAGATGCCGACATTCGTGCTTCAGTTTTAACGTCTTCGCTAATATCTAAACTTTGTTGCCTCGCTTCTTTCATTGCAGGTCACTTCTCTGTACAGCGCTGCCAAGATATTATGAATTATTTTCCTACCTGCTCCGGTGATTCATCTCATCATTCAGCTTCTCTATTTGCAAATATTGTTATACATAGACAAGGATTTTAATCACAATAACCAAATATATTCTACCCTGGTTCACTCAAGTTAATGGTTTTAATTCCAATCACAGCCTCTAGATGGCAGTATAACACCAAAGTTCCATATATATATATTAAGCTGGTTTCCTATCGTTGCGAGCTCGCACACTCCAAACTTTTCTATCCATTCCTGCAGTTTGTTGTCACTCTGAGGGATTCTTAGGAGTTCCCCTCCTGCCTCAATCTTTTGCCTACCTATATCAACTGACATTCTTTTCAATTCATTCTGGGTGCGTTGTTAAATTCATCGGTGCTCTGCATCACTGAGTCAAAAGTGACATCACTTGGTGCTCATTGGTGCGGGGAATTTAATAACAGTTTGGTGAATCAACATAGCTGATAATAATAATAGAAAGGTTGCTGCTGCAAGGCTCTGGTTGACTAGGTTTTAGTTATCTTTAACCGACTAATTAGGAGCAAGCTTGTTGTTACATTAAAAATGTATAAAGCAGCTAGCCTGCAACTGTAAATATTTATAAATATGAATATATTAATGGATACACTTTCAAATACAGTTCGCCCAGTTTTTGCAACTTTGTAACATATTTGTTTGAAGTATAAAAGGATAAATCCCCTTCGAGGACCTGGTAATGAGATGCTCAGAATCTACCGTCACATTAACTTCCAGCTTCTCTGAATCAGGCATCCAATCCTGCAACCTCTTCCTGTCCCCTCATCTGGCTCAGCTGCTCCAAACCAACCAACTTCATCAAGGCACTTTATTCAACTTTCAAAGTCATCATTTCATCAACATGAGTCACCAGTCAGATACGGAAACCATGTCCTACGATTATCAATGTTTCAGTGTCATCCTACTCTGCAATAGACAATACACTCATAGACTGCAGCCTCAGAGCAATGCATTCTTCATCCTCTCAGGTTCTGCAGCGGCCTCAGATCTATGCATTCTTCATCTCTGCCCAAAGGCAGCCCCATCTCTGGCTCCATCTGAACTACCTTAACACTCAAAGATCAATATCCACCGCATTCAGCAGATCTCTGCTCTCTACAGCAGACCACTGCACACTACCAATGGCAGTCCACCGTTCACTATTACAGATCTCTGCTCTCTACAGCAGGCCACTACACACTATTGACAGCACTCCATCATTTACTTCCTCAGATCTCTACACTGTTCAGCAGATCCCACCCTCTACTGTTAATCGCTCCTCACTACAGCAGATCTTGGCTCCCTCTTCAGATTTGCTCACTATTGCAGCATACAAAAGCTGCTTTAGTTTGCTGTTTAAATCTGCAACTACACTCCTCCAGAGCTTGCAATGCTCCAGCTTTCCTCCAACACGCAGATCGTGGCAGCATTTCTGCAGTCAAGGCTAACGCTAATCCCCATTTAATCAAAATATGGGGCGCTTAAATTCCTCAGCAATTTATTCATATGTCCACTCTCAAATACTACAGCATTAATGCATGGTGAGAGACGAGACTGGAACAAGCCTGGAAATCTGTCTTAATTATGAGTTAAGGAGTTCCACTATTAGGAGAATGACTGGAGTTGTGAAACCCAAATCTCTGAACAACAGGGATGGCAATTCCAGCTAGATCAGACAGCAGCGCGATGTTCCTCATGTTCTGCGAAGTCATGTTTGCCGAACCGGTCTTCCCCCACCCCTCCTCCAGCTGCCTGGTCCCACTCATCTAGGCGTCCAAGTGGAGCAGCAACTTCTGCAAGTCAGGATCCAGACCAGCAGTCTGCTACAGAGACCCGTGGCAACATTTCACCAGTATCAGTGGCTGCATCCACCAGGGCCGCCAGTATTCATGAAGAGATATTTGCCGACATCAAGGGCTTCCTACAGCCTCTGGTGGATTAACTGTCTACCATCAACGCCAGGCTTGATGCTCTAGAGATGCAGCCCGTTGCAGCGGAAGCCCCTCCTGTCCCCAGCACTTCAAGCTTTCTCCAGCCAGCTGAGGCTGAGGCTCCTCAGTACAATCTAGCCTCAGCTTCCGCTGCAGCTCAGCCCACTACAGCCATCAGACGCCACTCCGTATCACCCCAACTCAGACGTCAAATCATTGAGGGTCTCCAAATTCCACCATCTCATGCTAGCCACAGCCCCTCACCAGCTGCAACCTCCTCTGTTCTACCAATTAATCTCTTTCTAGACTGCTACAATCCACCCAGGATTATATGTCTACAGCCCTGGCTCCTGCTACCAATTCATCATATCGTACTGCATGGAATGCGTACTTTCAATTCTGTGCTCAATAGCAAATCTCGATGCAGTTCAACCACACTGGGATCCTGACATTGATTGTTCACCTCCGAGACAATAATCAACTTTCTCCTTCCTCTATTCATTCCTATCTGTCTGGAATTCAGCACCACTACCATCTTCAGTGCATCCCAGTGCCCACCCTCCTCTCCTTGCCTACTGTCCGTCTGAACCTCCGAGGAATGGAGAAATCCCTCCCTCCTGTATCTCCCAACAGGTTGCCAATCACGACGGACATACTTTTCAAAGTGGTCTCCATCCTTTGACGAGGATGCTGTAATCTTTCGGACGACATAGTGATGGAAGTTATCTGCATAACAGCATTCTTCGGATTCCTAAAATGCGATGAATTGACGGTATCGTCCCCCTTCAACTTCCCATCATCAAGAGTTCGAGCTAGAGGACCTCTAGTGCACGATCAACACTTCATGCTATTCCTGAGATCATCAAAAAACAGATCAACATTGCTCTGGTCACTGTATTCAACTGTTTCAGATTAACTCTCCTTTAGTCCCTACAGCTCTCTAGCAAAACTCCTAGCACTCAAGAACCCCAGTCAATCTGACCCTCTGTTCTCTGACTGTGCAAAGACCATCATTACAAGAAATTGGTTCTCCTCCCAGCTAAAGGCCTGCCACAGCAATTCTTCACTCCATACTCCTTCAAAATCGGAGCGGCAACTTCCGCTGCAAGAGCAGGCGTTAACCAGCATACTTTAAAATCTCTAGGTCGCTGGACATCGTCAGCAGTCGAATCATATATTCGAACAGTTCCCTCAGACATTGTCGCTGCCCAACAATCCCTTGCCCGGAGTGGGGGCACCAGAGGTTTCCACCTAAAGAAAGAAAAAAGAAAGGTGTTTTTTCCTCCCCACTGTGTGGATGGCTTTCCTTTAGGTTGTTTAAAGTTATTCTGCTATGTCTTGTTTGTGTTTCATCCTAGAATGTCGTCAGGGTGCAGGCATTCTAGCGGGGGGCTGGGGGGCCAACTTTTGGGGGGAGGGAGGGTAGTGATCACACTTCTTCTAGCCTCCTGTGGCATCCGCCATTATCAGCTCCAGGCTCTCTAGCCAGTGGGACCCCCGGCCATAAGTAATTCTGTCCTGTAGCAGCTCATGCTCTATAATGCTTTTATTCAATCTATCGTTACCTGTCTTATTTTATATAACTGTATACTAACCATATATATTTCCTATTCAGGGTACCCCTAAAGCTAATGCCAACCTAAACGTTGGGGTCTCTCTCTATATCTGTTCTTTTTGAAGGGCACAATTGCGAGTCCATTCTGCCCTGCTGAGATTGTCATCTATCCTTTTCCCCCTTTGGGTTTGCATCCACACCCAAGTCCCCGCCGCGGCTCTCCAGTGAGTAGGGGACTAACATTTTATGTTTTCCAGGTCTCGGGGGTCATCAAGACCAGCCTTCATTCACCAAGGTTCCCGACTGAGAGACTGAGACTTGCTTTCCTATCATTCTTTCCCCCTTCAAAGTAAATGGTGCTCTTTGAGCCGCTATAAATCATTTCCCCTCACGACTAATCATGCACTTTAAATTTAGAGAAGAGAAACAGGTAGTTAAATTAACAATTCATATGATTAGGTTAAGGAAACATTTAAACAAAAGATACTACTGGAGCATCTTGAGCAATTGTTGTAACTAATTTACCTAAATGGAAAATCAGTTCCTGCACAGAAGTGTGGTAGATGTGTTCAGTTACTCAGATACTCCTGGAGCTGCACATGTTCCTGTAGCTTTCTTGGTGAACAAATCCATAACCTGCTTTATTATTTTATTTTTTACATCCATGATTTACAGAGGAATATTGTTGTATGTTATTTCTGGATTCACTGTAATTTGTTGTTGTTTAAGTACCACTCACCATTGCAGAACTGCAAGAATAACAATTTCAGGAAAGAGGCAATTTTTCTGATGACCTAAGTTACTGTTAAGTTTTAGTTCTAAATACCAGTTTATGCTAGAAAAATTAACACACATATTCATCTTCAAATGACCTAATTTCCTTTGCTAAATCAGAGAAACGGAGAGGGTTACAATCAGACCTGTGTTAAAATGTTACCTAGAAAAAGATATCCATAAGTAAATGTTCTTAGATAGAGTGACAGAACCCAAGTTAAATCAATCTTTCTAGCAGCTGGAAGTACATATGAACCACAAACAACAGCTGGGGAATATTGGAATTCAGTTTGTCAGTTTTAGCGTGGTACTAAAATACTGAAACATCACAAAAATATCATGGAATGTTGAGAATGTCTAGGTTGATTCTAATTTGTATTTATTTATTTTTTATATCATATATTTAAAATCTCTGTGATAGTAAGTTATACAAGAATAAATGTCTTATGACTTGAGAAACTGTTCACACAACTAACACAGCACAAACCCCTTATCTCAGCCAGTAGAGGATCGGATGTATTTATATTTTCAAATCCAATAATTGTATCGAACACGCCAATGTGCTTAAGTTTAAGCTTGTGGTTCACTGAAGGCGACACTAGCTGGAAGGGTTGTCTACTTCTTAGTTTCCTACAGTTGGGTTTTGCATTTAACTTCATGAACTCTGGAAAGCAGTAATGTGTGTGGTCCAGTGGTTAAAGAAAAGGGCTTGTAGCCAGGAGGTCCCTGGTTCAAATCCCACCTCCGCCACTCACTCATTGTGTGAATCTGAGCAAGTCACTTAACCTCCTTGTGCTCCGTCTTTTGGGTGAGACGTAATTGTAAGTGACTCTGCAGCTGATGCATAGTTCACCCACCCTAGTCTCTGTAAGTCGCCTTGGATAAAGGTGTCTGCTAAATAAACAAAAATGATAAATAATAAAATAGATACAGTTACCACTCCAAAGTTTGAAACATCTAGATAAAGCATGACAAGTTCCACTCCTTCAAAAGGTGTATTGGTATATCAAGTATAATTGCTTTATATCAATTAATCTAATGCCAAACAACTAATGTACATTTTTCTACAGGTTCTTGCTAAACCAGGGTTAGGCAGTGTTGATTCTTGCGGTCCAATCCATTGTTTTTTTAATACACCCTGCTGGAGATTAATTCAGAATTGAATAACCTGGTTGGCAGTCTTGCTTTTTCCCCCCTTGCAATTTTAATCATCTTATCACATTTGATGGGTTCCCAAAAAAACTCCACTGTGCTTGACTGAGAGTGTTATCATACAACGTGTGGAGAGTTGCGTAAAGCAACTATTACAAAAAAAATTAAAAGCAAATAAATTCTTGGAATGAAAGAAAATAAATCATATTACAATAATTGTGTAGGTGTTTCTCTCTGGGAACCAAATATGAACATGGTGGAAAGAGGTTCCCAGTAGTGGGTTTTAGGGCAGCGCTATTCCTGTTAAGATCATTAAACGTGGTGAAATCAGTGATGGAATTGGGATAAAGTGGGCGGGAATGTAAAACCAAGGGTGTCAAGACAAGGTCTGGAATATTTTATGGATGATCTGGAGTAGATTATACCTTTTATCTGGCAGATTATGATCAAGGTAAAAGGGACTATTATCACTAAAAAAAAAGGCTTAATAGCATCATGACATTTTAAGAAATGTACAAACTTACACTAACTGTTGGAAAGCAAGTATGTTGACAAGATCATTTATTTGAAGACAGATTTACTTATTGCAGAAGTAGTTTAATTCCAGCAAGAACAGTAACATTCCATTTAGAGGAACATAAATCCTATGGGAAGGCAATTATTGTACTTGCTTCTTATCAAGTAATATTTTATGCCAAAAGTGATGTTGTAAATAAAGGAAGTTGGGAGGCATTTTTGAAGCACATTACTGAAGTTCATGAGTCTGAGTGAATACAAACTGCCTTGTTGTTTCCAAGTCAGTCCAAACTATTAATCACAGAATTCTGCGAGAAACAAGATGTGACATATCATTTTTTCTTATTATTATTTCAATGTGCAATATATAGGAATACATATATGAAAGTACAGTTTACAGGAACCTGTCAGTTTTTTTTTTTTTTTTTTTTGTTTTTTTTTTAATCATGGTCACAGAGACTGATGCCAAGTTGTCCTGATTTCTAGACCAAGCCTCATATCCACCTCAGTCCAACCTGCTGGGAAAAAGGTCTCTGAAAACAACATTTCCATAAGATTGTTTCAGGGCAGCAGTGTGGAGTAGCGGTTAGAGCTTTGGACACTTGACCGGAGGGTTGTGGGTTCAATCCCAGGTTGGGGACACTGCTGCTGTACCCTTGAGCAAGGTACTTTACCTAGATTGCTCCAGTAAAAACCCAACAGTATAAATGGGTAATTGTATGTAAAAATAACATGATATCTTGAAACAACTGTAAGTCGCCCTGGATAAGGGTGTCTGCTAAGAAATACATAATAATAATAATAATAATAATAATAATAATAATAAAGTCTGGGCAGACAGATTCTACATTGGTTCAGATACAGCATTTAAGATTGTTGTAAGTAACATAATTTAAGATCAACTTATTACTCTAACATAATTGAAACTAATAAAAAATAATCCTAGATTTATTTTTGCTACAATTGATACATTAATTAATCCTCCAAATAGTTCCATCCTTGATACTGGTTTTATTCCTAGCTGTAATGACTTCTTAAATCACTTTTAAAATAAAATACTACACATTAGAAATCGGATTGCACAAACATATTCTATTAAGGAGGCTTGTTGAACAGTATTACCTATCAGTGCCTCTAAGGCTACTATGGAGGTCTTTTCTTTGATTACCCTTCAAGAGCTGACAGCTCTGATTCAGCACATGATAACTACTACATGTTCTCTTGACCCCATTCCTACAAAATTATTTAAAAAAACTCTTGGAGTTATTATTACCCACATTAAAAAAATTATAAATAGTTATCTTTCTTCTGGTATTGTTCCCTCAGCACTTAAGGTAGCTATGGTAAAGCCAATGCTCAAGAAACAAAACTTGGATCCTAAACTCATTAATAATTAAATGCACATCTCCAATCTTCCATTCTTAGACAAGGTTTTAAAGAGGGTTGTTGCATTTCAAGTACAAAGTTTTTTAACTTAATGGTGTATCTGAGAAATTTCAGTCTGGATTTCGTGCTGCACATAGTACAGAGACAGCCCTTGTCAAAGTTATAAATCACCTACTAATAAGCTCTGACTCGGGCTTTCCATCAGTTCTAATTCTTCTTGATCTAAGTGCTGCTTTTGACACAGTAGATCACTCCATCTTATTAAATCGGCTCAAATACTTAGTGGGACTGTCTGGCCTTGTCTTATCCTGGTCTGATAGGTATCAATTTGTCTCTATTGGGGAGGAAAAATCAGCATTGCCCGAAGTTGATTGCGGTGTTCCACAAGGCTTTATTGTGGATCCATTGCTATTTCATTATATATTTTACCACTGGGTGATATCGTTAGAAAACATGGTGTGAACTTCCACTGCTATGCGGATGACACCCAGCTGTATTTGTCTTTAAAACCTGGTGATACTTCTGTCAGGGTGTTACTTGCTGCTTGCTTTGCTGATATCAAGTGCTGGATGTCTCAAAACTTCCTAATGTTGAATTCAGATAAAACAGAGGTTATGTTTGTAGGCTCCCATGAGCAACTAAAAAATGTAGGATTGCATGAGTTTGACCCTAGCAGTCTTATCAAATCCTAAAAATGAAATACAAAATTTGGGGGTTATCTTTGATCCTGATTTATTATTTGAGTCTCATATTAGGGAAGTTTCTAAAGTACCCTTCTATTACTTGAGAAACATAGCCAAACTGGGACTTATTATCTCCTTATCTGATGCCGAGAGACTAACACAAGCCTTTGTTTCTTAAAGAATTGATGACTGTAATGCACTTCTCTCTGGCATCCCAAAACGTGCGTTGCTGTCAGTACGCAAAACAACTCACATGCTATCAGCTGCGGGCCAAGCAGCAATTGGTTACACCGAGGCGCCGAACTGATTGCAGGGAGCAGTTGGGTAGTACCTAGGACTATATAAAGAAGGGTAGGAAAATGATGTTACAAGTGGGCAGAGTTAGTAAACAGTGGAGCCCATAGAGCACTTTAACAGTGCACTTGCAATGCGTTTAACGTATTTGCGCTTGCCCTGGCAAAATGTTTCTTGACGTAATCAAGCATTAATCCACATAAATAATATTAAGTCACTTTATATGAACAATATTTTGTATTGTTATTAAAAAAATACCAGTATATCCTGGCGCTGCAACACAGCATCGCCGCAATGTATTCAGTACTGAGTGGGCTCCACAAATGGCGCCTGTAATTGAGTACCAAACTGCATCATGGGATTGACTGTCCTATCCTTTATATAGCCCTAGGGTAGTACAAAGGGGATGCACCTACGCAGGTACGGCCCACTTATGCTGAGTGTTCGTCACTAAGCAGCCGGTTGCAGAGGAGTAGGATGGAGAACGGAGCTGCAGCCATGGAGGCAGCACTAACCCTGACTCACCATTTCCACTGCACAGCACAGAACAGCACAGCCAAGCACCACCCACGAAAAAGGACACAGACAACAACAGCACAGTTTCGTGCACAGAAGATTGTAGTACAGGAGTATTATTTGTTTATTTAGCAGACGCCTTTATCCAAGGCGACTTACAGAGACTAGGCTGTGTGAACTATGCATCAGCTGCAGAGTCACTTACAATTACGTCTCACCCAAAAGACAGAGCACAAAGAGGTTAAGTGACTTGCTCAGGGTCACACAATGAGTCAGTGGCTGAGGTGGGATTTGAACCGGGGACCTCCTGGTTACAAGCCCTTTTCTTTAACCACTGGACCACACAGCCTCCTTGTTTATTATTATTTGGGACTGCAACCTGTCGGGTTGTGCTTCCCCTATACCATTGCTGTACCTACACCTGTACTTGTTTCAGAGGAAGCTGCATCTCCCACTTAAATATTTGTAGAGCGCAAATCTGTTTTAAATTTTGTGTTAGCAAACAATTCATGTACAAAACAATTGACTTGCTTCTCTCCTTCCTGTGTTTCCCGGATTTGCCTTTCCATCAGCTGCCCTATCACAATAGCTCAAAGAGATACAGCCTTAATTTGTTTAAGTAATAATGCCTGTGCGTTAGAATAAAATGGCTCAGCAGCACTGTATATACCAAAGCTTCAAGGTTGTAGCACTGTAGGTGTCAATCTACACTCCTCAAACATGATCACTATTAAGATACATTCACAGTTTTGTTTGTAAATGCTTAAAACATATAAAAAAAAAAACTTAATAAAAGTTAATATAATATACTGGTAACTTACTAGTTTGTATGATTATTTGCAGACCATTTATGTTTAATAATAAAAAAGTATACATATACAATACATTTAGACACTTTAGTCAGAAATCTCTTGCAAAAGTAAAGTTTAACTTTATTTTTATGACAAAAAAAAACATAAGAGTTTTTTGTCTGATGAAATCAACTGTTGTTCTTAGATATCCTTTTAAAACAGTGGTGGCCAATGCACCAAACACTGCAATCCATTTTGGTGGATTTCAGGGCTCTGTGATCCACAGTAAGCTATGACCAACAATTATTAGCGGGATTTAATATAATAGTGCCCAATACGTAAGATAGCAATAATAAAACAAAACCACAACAACAAAAACGTAACAAATTCACAATCAAAGCATTTTAATATTAAGCATAGGTAGTTATAAAACAGAAACTAGCATTTTTCATCTTGAAACCTGGCGTAGGCAGGGCTAACTTTTTTTTTTAGGTGTAGTGAAAAAATTAAGCTGACAAATGGTTTTTGATTCAAAAACATTTTATACAGAAGAAAAGTATACCTCCAATACAATCATATAGGAACGAGATTCAAACTGACTTTGGACAAGGCCTCAGTACAGCTCAGTGCATATGTTTGTATCGGAAAGCATGGATATCCATGGAGTCAATTCAAAAGAGATGAAAAGACTGACACAACTTTACAATGTTTGATATTTATACCTTTGTAAACAATTGTTGACTTCCCTTCAATGGTTTCTGTCCAATAATTGAGGTAGTCTCTCTCTCATCACATGCAGAGAGCCTACCACCTTATACTTCCTCTGTGGGAAAGGGAGCGGTGCTCTCTGCCCTTATGGTCCACCATGTGCTACATTGAGCAGGGCGCATCCATTTTGTCTTTTAATGTACCTTCCCCCATCTGTGACTTTGAGTCGTGTTAGTCGTTGCAAAACTGCACGTAGCTGGTTTTTCCAATGGGAAATTAAAGAACTTGAAACTTACACGATACTGTATAGAAACTTAATATAAAAGCATGTTAAAGCAATTGAATTAGTAAGCACATTAAAACAACTATAAAAACACATTCACACACAATTTAAACATAATGATTAAAAACAACTTAACTATAAAAGACACACATACACATAATGCAAAACGTATAATGAATAACATAATTAATATCT
Source organism: Acipenser ruthenus (assembly GCF_902713425.1). Classification (NCBI taxonomy): domain Eukaryota; kingdom Metazoa; phylum Chordata; class Actinopteri; order Acipenseriformes; family Acipenseridae; genus Acipenser; species Acipenser ruthenus. Next base: position 38,454,200 of record NC_081198.1, on the reverse strand, counting down.
CATGCAGAAAGCCATTACTACATAGGCATATGTGCACACGATGCTCGGTGCACTCGGTGTCTACTAACCTGGTGCACATAGCGCCCTCACTACACTAGGTGCACGCAGTGCCTTAATGCACTCTGCCTGTAGAAGGTGCTTGACTCCGCTGTAGGCTATGCCCTGCCCTGGTTGTGTGACTGCACATAGTCCAGGCTAGACACCCTTGTCCAGTTGCTGGGATCAAGCCTGTGTGAAACAGAAATGTGTTGACACCTCTTTTGCACTAGAAGTTTTGTCCAACACAAAGTTTATTCACTGACATCACAAAAGAATATCCAAAAGAACAACCAAATGTTATCAATAGATGTCAGTTGATAGTTACTTTGGACATGTGATAAAGTGTTAGGTAAATTGGACTGGTGCTGCTGTGCTATAGAGCTGTTTACCATCTGTAACCAGTGGAATTGTTAAACAGAAAAAAAAACCTCAACACAAACAGTTTGTTAATTCATTTCATCCTGACAAATGTTTATTGTTAACACTAACAGTATCCTACTGAACACTTACTTGGCAACACACCACATTTAACAATAAAGATAAGAGCATATTTATTTTTCTAAAAAATACTCAAGATAATAAACATGAAGAGTGGCCAGTGTTTATGTCATCCATCCTGACTTTCAAAGATGTTCTTTATAGTTAATTCCATCACAGACAGTTTTGACTACTACTTTGTTATTGGCAATGTCCTGCCTTACATGTCAAATAAAATTATCTACACATTTTTAAATCCAGGCCCAAAGCATAAGAAGCAGATGACACACTGTTCTTAATAAAATAAAAACGTTAGGCTTAACACATTTCTTTTCTTTCACTTTCATCGCATGAAAACAATAAATATGCTATGTACTAGAATAATGTTATCATACAAGAATGCAGCTTAATGTAATGATGCAAAGGAAGGTTCAGTAATTTCTTGAAAAATATTTTATTTAAAACTAAATAAATGCAACAGGTATTTTACAAAAGGTTGTTGCTGATAGCAGATTCCACATTCTTAGAACAGCACTATCATGGAATACCTTTACTCTCTGTTAAAGTACATCTTAAACATCTCAAATATTACACTTCTCTCTATTATTTTTGTATTTCTAGCAGACCATCTTATTTACTGTTTTTTCTAAACTAAACTAAACACAGAAAAGTCTCTAATGTTATAATGTTCCCATGCCCTCGTTCTAACAGGTCTTAACTTTAATTATCTGCTGAAGTTCATGTTCTTTTCTGGCGGCTCACAAAAACATTGCTATTTCACCTAGAAAATCTTTTTACAAGTTTTCAATTTTTACATACTTGATTAAAACATACACAGATTAGTATCCAATACTTACATATTAAAAAATGACATTTTAATGAGGAAGCTGGGTTAGGGAGTCTATATATATATATATATATTATAACACAGCAGAGAGGGTGTTAAAAAAAAAAAAAAAAGTGTAAATGCACATTGGTTTGTTTAATTGTTTTGTTTTATTGTTTAATTATATTTGTTAATTGTTTTATTATTAATTATCACCTGCACCAGGTGATCATTGTAAATTAGAGCCAGGTGCAGGGTATTTAAAGGAAGCAGCTGTGTGGAGAGACCGCTTGATAGTGTGTCCAGCTTAAACAAGCACAGTAACAAAAACAAAAAGTATTCAACAATAGCAATAGTACAAACACAGTACTCACACATGGACTGTGCGGACACAGTGTACAACTTCCTGTGTCCTTTTACTCAGCAGCCTTGAGTAGACTGACTTCTGCCTTTTTTATATCGGTCAGCTAACTTCAATTTACAATAATTGCCAGCTGAAAACAATTAACAAATAATAAAACAATTAACATACACGTTTGCATGTGTTTGGCAGGGAGGATTTGTAAACCCACCCCTGCTGTTGTGCTACAATATATATATATATATATATATATATATATATATATATATATATATATATATATATATATATAAATGACTTGGGGAAACAGCAACATCTGATTGGTTGAACAGCATCAAATGACTGTGCTGGAACAATAGCGTATACGCACAGCTCTCATACTAATACGCACCACATTATAAATTCTATCAGAAATTGCCATTTTATTTATTAGTTATAAAACCACTTCCCATAATGAGTGACATTCCGCCCATTTTCTAATACATTTGGAGAGGAAACTCCAGGAAACTGGTACAGCACCAACTTTCCCAGTGAAGACAGTGCACCTGAAAAAAATGCTACAGCAACTGTCAACAGTAGACATACATAAGATTAAATGAGGCACAGCTAAATTTAAATACAGCAGAAGAAAACAAAGATGAAAAACACAAAAAACAACACATATTGATAATGTACTTAAAGAAAAAAAAATATGGACATTCATTTCAGTGTAATAAGTCCAGAAAAACTTGCCAGTGCAAGAAGTTCAAATGGCAACCAGTATATTTCAGCCTCCAATTTTTTTAACACTGAGAGCTGGAATAAATAGATTTCTAACAGTAAAAGTTGTAACATCTCTGACAGCAGGCTAAGACCAACAATAATGTCTTCCTGTCAGTCGTGAAAACTTTCAGAAAAGCTGGTAAAGACAAGGCCAAGCACAACCCCAGCATTACCAACCTAGATTTGTAGCAGGATTGGTACACAAGGTCTGGTTTGATCTTCATCTTAATCTGGCATGAGGAAAATAATGGCCGGGGGTAGGGAGGGTTAGGTTGCCAGGGTGTCCTCGGCTCACCGCGCACCAGCGACCCCTGTTGTCTGGCTAGGTGCTTGCGGGCTTGCCTGTAAGCTGCCCAGGGCTGCGTTGTCCTCCGATGCTGTAACTCTGGGTGGCTGCATGGTGAGTCCGCAGTGTGAAAAAAAGCGGTCGGCTGACGGCACATGCTTCCGGAGGACAGCGTGTGTTCGTCTTCACCCTCCTGAGTCAGCGCAGGGGTGGTAGCGGTGAGCTGAACTTAAAATAATTGGCCATTCCAAATTGGGAGAAAATAATAAAAATAATTGGCAACGACTAAATTATTAAAAAACAAACAAACAAAAAAAAAACATTCTATGTGTTTGTGTTATGCATCTACTATCTGAGCTGTTTATTTGGCTGATAACCACCACTTACTTTGCAACTACTTTATAATGAGGTACACTGGCACAAGCAATGCGTTTCCTGCTGATTTTATTGGGATAGATGTAAAGCTGTTGGCACTTAGGACCAATATGTTAATTATCATATGTGATCATTAGTGCTCTGTATTCTATTTTATATTAAGGAATGTATAACATTATAACTAAGCTAATTACCTGGAATCATAAGAAAACAAAAACATGTGGTTTTACTAATATTATTATTGCAAAGAAAAAATAGTTCTGCCCTGAAGAAAGGGTTCATTATTAAATGCGTTTTAGTAGTATATATATATATATATATATATATATATATATAACACACAATGCCGGTATTGAGACTAACATGGTGAAATTCCAAAGTTTGTCTGCACACATTAACTCAATAGAGCTAAGATGATATAGGAGGCTGAGGCTGTGTGGTCCAGTGGTTAAAGAAAAGGGCTTGTGACAAGGAAGGTCTCCGGTTCAAATCCCGGCTCACTCATTGACTCATTGTGTGACCGTGAGCAAGTCACTTAACCTTCTTGTGCTCCGTCTTTCGGGTGAGATGTAGTTGTAAGTGACTCTGCAGCTGATGCATAGTTCACACACCCTAGTCTCTGTAAGTCGCCTTGGATAAAGGCGTCTGCTAAATAATAATAATAATGGTTAGTTTACAATTATTGCCAAATTACAATTAAAGTGCGGGACTGGATGCTGGAGAATGCTGGGCTGGAGGCCCAGTCTCTGCCCATAGTCGTCCAGGCCCTGTGGATGATGGACAGTGAGAGATGGGAGGCCTATCAGGAGGAACACACCCCAAACACCTTGGAGGAAGGTGTGGAGTTTGTCCTCAGCTACCTGGAGGCAACCATAAATGGAACAGCAGCCCAGGTAGCAGGACCACCAGCAGAGGAGTACCTGCTGTCCCCATCTCCACCAGCCGAGGGTGAGTACCTGCTGTCCCCATCTCCACCAGCAGAGGGTGAGTACCTGCTGTCCCCATCTCCACCAGCAGAGGGTGAGTACCTGCTGTCCCCATCTCCACCAGCAGAGGGTGAATGCCTGCTGGTTTTGCCTCCACAGCCCAAATGGGAGGAGCTTGAGCATCCACAGCCCAAATGGGAGGAGCCCAAGCGGAAGGAGCCCGAACGTCCTACGCCTGAGTGGGAGGAGCCCGAACGTCCTACGCCTGAGTGGGAGGAGCCCGAACGTCCTACGCCTAAGTGGGAGGAGCCCGAACGTCCTACGCCTGAGTGGGAGGAGCCCGAACGTCCTACGCCTGAGTGGGGGGAGCCCGAACGTCCACAGCCCAACAGGGAGGAGTCGGGGCGTCCACAGCCCAACAGGGAGGAGTCGGGGCGTCCACAGCCCAACAGGGAGGAGTCGGGGCGTCCACAGCCCAACAGGGAGGAGTCGGGGCGTCCACCGCCCAAAAGGGAGGAGTCGGTGCGTCCACAGCCCAAAGGGAGGCAAGTCGGGGCTTCCACAGCCCTGGGACCCAAGCCACCAGCAGAGGGAAAATGCCTGCTGGTTCAGCCCCAAGAGCCAGAAGGGGAGGAGTTACAGGCTCAACCCCCTGAAAATTTTTGGGGGGGAGAAGGGCAGGATGCTGGTGTCCCCCAGCAGCCTCTCGCTATGCTGCTGAAGGCAGCACGGCGTGCACATGCCCAGCCGCCACAGCAGAGGGAGCCAGCACCGCCAGGAGCAGAGGAGCTGGAGCTGCCTCTACCTCCACCACCTCCAGGAGCAGAGGAGCAGGAGCTGCCTCTGCCTCCACCACCTCCAGGAGCAGAGGAGCAGGAGCTGCCTCTGCCTCCGCCACCACCACCGCAAGGAGCAGAGGAGCTGGAGCTGCCTCTGCCTCCACCACCACCAGGAGCAGAGGAGCTGGAGCTGCCTCTGCCTCCACCACCGCCAGGAGCAGAGGAGCTGGAGCTGCCTCTGCCTCCACCACCGCCAGGAGCAGAGGAGCTGGAGCTGCCTCTGCTTCCGCCACCGCCCGGAGCAGAGGAGCAGGAGCTGCCTCTGCTGCCCGTACCTCCACAGGGAGTACGGTGGCCGGAGCCCCAGAAAGGGGAGCTGCCGGCCACGAAGAAGGGGGACGAGGTCTGGAGACCACTTTCCCCAGCAGCAGTTTCGCTGCAGGAGTTCTTGTGGCCGGAGCCCCACAGGAGGGAGCTGCCGGCTACGAAGAAGGGGGAGGTCGGGGGACCACCTGCCCCCGCAGCTTTTTCGCTGCAGGACGGGACCAGCATGCTGTCAGCCGTGCCACTACCGGCAGGGGAGCTGACAGCATTTCCAGCCATGGGCCCACTGAAGCCTCCCTTCCCAGCCCGAGACTTTGTCCTGGACTGCTGGATTTTTAAGGGGGGAGGTGGCCGTTGAGGCCATGTGTGCTGCGCACAAGGGGGGGTATATGTGGCAATGTGCCCCGTCCCTGTGTGCATTTGTATGTTGCGTGCGTGTGTTAATGTTGGTGTATAGTCATTGGTACACGGGATATAAACGGGTCTGTGTTTCACGTATATTTAAAAAGTGTAGATTTGTATTTAGGCACGAGGAGAGCACAAATCACTTCACGTGCTGGTTAAATGTAATATGTGAGCACGGGGTTGCACAGAATTAATTCACGTGCTGGGATTCAAGTGAATAATTAATTAGTAATTGAATCCCAGCACAATAGTATAAATAGGCACATTTTTAGGCAGTCAGGGTTAGGTGTTCGGTGAGTGGAGAACGAGTGTGGAGAAGGAGAAACTAAATAATAAGAACGGAAGAACGTAAATATAAAGTAAATAGTGTTTTCACTCACCGTGTTTGTGTCTGTGCACTGTTTAGTTCGTTTTGTTTGTCCTTTTATTTTGGCATATAGTGCCGTGTCCAGTGTTTTTGTCTGTTCCAACCTTTTATTTTCTGTTCTGTTTATTAAATGCTGAACGCGATCACGCGTTCAGCCTCACCAAAACCCCATCTCTCTGTCGTTTGTGTTCCTGTTTCTGGTCTGACGCCACCCATTCTGGCCGTCTTTGTGACATAATGATACACATTAGATACAAATGTATGCATGTGAGCAAATTTCATATGCTTAAGCTTGCTCTGATGGCCAAATTTGAATGAAAATGTTTTGTGACAGGCATGCAATGCACGGAATGTTTCCATTACATGCGTTTAGCTAAGTGCCCTATCATCAGAAACATGCTGCTGACAAAGGCCAGCAGTGCCCAAAGGCTCAATCCATAAAATATCCATGTAGTTGCATTCTCCAAAGGCTCCCTTTCTTTTTCATGCCACTCACACGGTAATTCCACACTCAGATATAAGGACACAGCTTACTTTTTTTTTTTTTTTTAAGTATTATTTATTTCTCATTGATATCAGAAGCATACTTTGACACCCGCGATCTGCATTCCATGCTATTGACTATCCTATACAGGTGTGGTGAGTGGGGGGCAGTTGGATGGAGCTTTCAGTAGGAGTATGAGTAAGGGACGTGTGCAGGCTGCATCCACAGGCAGCGTTCTTGGCTGGCTCCATGCTGAGATTCCCGTCTTCAGGGCTTCCGAATAGAGTGGTGTTTTCAGCATTGTGGGTTTGTTTTACAGCCCACACTTCCTGTAAAGCTACTCAGAACACCAGCTGACAGGTGCGTTTCTGTAAAACAAAGAGTGGAGTTTGATGCTACATAGATTTTGTCTCCATGTTGACACTTATCCAGTTAGCAAGTTGCTACAATATATTTTTTTGTTATGTTTAATAGCCTACACTATCCTGTGGTCCTTTGTTTCATTTCTCCATTTAGTAGCTTATTTATATATTTGTGGGGGCGGGCATGCAACTTCGGGGGTGCCAATGCTACCGATTGTGTGTTGAGCTTTGATTCTGCATTCCATGTGCAGGTTACATTTCAGTGTAGACTTCGCCGGTTCGAGTCCAGGCTATTCCACAGCCGACCGTGGATGGGAGCTCCCAGGGGGCAGCGCTTAATTGGCTGAGCGTCATCCGGGGGGAGGGAGGGTTAGGTCTGCCAGGGTGTCCTCGGCTCACCGCGCACTAGCGACCCCTGTAGTCTGGCCGGGCGCCTGCGGGCTTGCCTGTAAGCTGCCCAGAGCTGCGTTGTCCTCCGACGCTGTAGCTCTGAGGCGGCTGCACGGTGAGTCTGCAGAGTGTAAAGAAGCGGGCAGCTGATGGCACATGCTTCGGAGGACAGCGTGTGTTCATCTTCGCCCCTCCCGAGTCAGCGCAGGGGTGGTAGCGGTGAGCTGAGCCTAAAAATAATTGGGCATTTCAAATTGGGGAGAAAATAATAAAAACTAATTGGCAACGACTACATTTTTTTTTTTTTTTTTTAAAAAGAAAAAAAAAGTTAAAAAAAAAAAAAACCTGCTAATTTCCAACTTCGTGCAACTGTTTTGTGCCGTGTTGGAAAATAACATTTTTTTGTGCAAAAGCACTAATTTTTGCAAGGCACGCATTTTGCGAGGGGATTGCATATCGCTTCAAATATCTGGTGTTTTTAGAGGAATATACATACGGTTGTAGTGCAAATCTGTTTGTTCGATTACCATTTGTACGTGGAAGATCTGTTGATGTGTATATTGCAGTGGAAGCATATAGCATTTTTGGTTCCCTCTCGCAAGGTTTTGTTGTATGTCTAGTGCATTATTTTAAACCAAATATCAGAACCGGCAGGGCCAAAAACAATTTGTACTTGATTTGTGTGTTTTATTCTTTTCTATTGGTGTTGGTAGGGGTAGTTGTTCTGTTAGGAATGTTAAAAAGATCATAATCAATAACTTTAATAAACTGTAACTGGCTGAGTTGGATGACCTGTATTTAATAATGTTTTGATAGCCGTATTATATCAGTAAAGACATGCAAGTTACTGATAGTGATTTTAGTTTTAGGAAATAGCTTAGAAAATTAGAATTCTTTATCTACCAATAATGAGAGAATGGAGAACCAATGAATATAGTTTAGACAAGTATTGCCCCCTCCCCATACTCTTAATGATTCCATCGGGTATTCCCTGACACACATTCAACATGAAATTATCATGTGGGCGTTTCTGGTTAATCCAAATTTGGAGAGTGAGCACTTGGGATTAATGATCTGTGAACAGGATGTGAGTGGTGTAAAACACAAGTGAAAGTCCAGACCAGAGTTCTCTCAAAAAGTCTGTGTTTATTTTAGAAAAACACAAATAATAATAATAATAATAATAATAATAATAATAATAATAATAAACCACCCCTCTGCCAGCAATGGCATCGGGGGGAACACGGCAGGTTTACAGTCCTGAAACAAATAATAATAACACTCCTGTGACCACAATCCTCCGTGCACGAAACTGTGCTCTTTCTCCGGGGTCATGGAGAGTGCTGGTGCTGTGCTGTGCTGTGTTGTGCTGTGATGGACGTGCTCCGGGTCTTTAGTGCTGGCTCCGCGGCTGCAGCTCCCGACTCCTCCTCTGTCAGAGACAAAACAAAACAATAACAGAGACACAGGCTCCGGCTGGGGACCGTCATCAGCGCAAGGGGGCCGTACTAACGTAGCTGCTTCCCCTTTGTACCCAGAACCTCCTCCTTGCAAACAACCCGTTGCCATGGTTTCTCCAATAGGGGCCCGCCCCGCAGCTGATTGCAATGAAATCCTTCCAGGTACATGCAACTACGCGCTCCCCCTAATATGGTCACCTTCCGGTTTCCACCTACCGTCAAGGCAGTCCATCTAGGAGGAAGCATACGATCAACCTTACCCAGCGCCTTTTTTGGTCGGGAGGGAGATTTACAGTTTGAATTCATTCTCTCTCTGTCACATGATCCCAATGTGATTTTTGGTGAAATGTTTCCCTCTTCTTGCCAAGAAAATAAGCCTCCATTGCTTTTCTCAGGAAACACCTTTAAGGTTTTTGTATGGCCTGGAGAGGCAAAATGCCAAATTGACTTGTAGTTTGATACAGGAAACAATTACAGTACTTATAATACAAGACTAGGCTGCTCTTTCTTTCCTGCTCAGAAGAGATTAATCAGCTCAATGTAATAGGAGCACAATAAAAAATGTTAACAGCTCGATGAGTGAAAGCATATTATGCCTAAATAGAAAAGTTTTTTCAATGGTAAACAAATTAATGTATTGATTTGTATTTACCTTAAAACAATTTGCCATTAAGCATGAGTGACATACAAACTTATAAAACACAATGTTCCAGGTAGGCCTAATATCACATTGTTTTCTAAAAATGTATTCTTTCAGAATCCTATATAAAAGGACCATTGTTATCTGTGGTATTCCTTCTCATTGTCGAAAAAAACAATGAGAAGTTGTTTTTTTTTTTTTTTAAACTGTACAGCAAGGCTGTACTCTGAATCTAAAACTTTGTAGTTCTGTCAGCGCCACCTGAATGCAGCCATTCTAATCAAACCTTGTAACTTCATTCATAACATTCATTCATGCATCAGCTCTATCCTTCAGCAGTCCATGTCCCTCTCATACATCTGTGTTCTAGCTTGAATGCTGAACCCTGCAATTCCCACAGATTTCCTATATATAAAAATCATATTTTCAGAAGAGCTTTGAGTTAACAGGTTCCCATTCTCTCCATTCTCTGTGAGATCAAACAGTGCTCTTTGTTCCTCTTGGCTGAGTTAGAGCCAGTTTGCTATCTCTTATGTATATTCACTCAAGAAGATACCATCTGACCTGAGAGATGGATTTCATCCTGTTTTTGCCTCCACACCCAGACTGGTTGTCTCTTATTCCCTGGCATGCGAGTGGGGGAGGCTCTGAAGCACAGCAGCTCATGATGTTATTTTGAAACGCTCAATTTGTCTGAATTCGGCCCTTTCCAGAGTTGAATCAGACATCTCTTTGTTACAATGTACAACAATCATGCAGTACGAAATAAAATTAAAAGTAATCCTAAGGGAAATTGCCTATATACACGGTGATTAGAAAGTAAGTTTACCACATCAACACACTATATAATTGATGTGATAAACTTACTTTATAATTACCCTATATATATATATATATATATATATATATATATATATATATATATATATATATATATATATATGCTGACACCATAGTAGAGTTTGACAGTCAAGAGGAGATGGCAGGTGAGCTCACTGATGAGGAACTTTTGGAGGAGGTCAGAGCTGACAAGCACCGCCAGGTGGAAGAACCAGAAGAGAATACTGTATCAGACAGCGAACCTGAAGAACCTTCACTTCAAGAACAGTTGTGTGCTGTGGACACTTTCCACAGGGTATGCCAGAATCATGGCTTTGAAATTGGCTTTGAAGCTGCACACAAAATTGAGAGATTTACAGCTGGAGGTGGCAAATCATAAAAAACAAACAACATTGGACAACTACTTCTTTTAAAATTATGCTTCTGTATTAAATGCAAGTCCTGTATATCAAGTTTTACTGTTTTTAAGGATATTGATAGTACGTTGTAGTACTATGTGTACAATACAGTACTGTGCATACTTTTTTGTTTTACACATCCGTTTAGTATTAAACAGTTCTGATATTTGGTGTTTTTCGTGTTTGTTTTTTTTAAGAACTAGATACATAGTTTTTCAATATACTGTAAAACAGGATTTTTTGCGGCAACTTAATTTCGCTAATGGCCTTCAAGGTACATTTTTGCTGCAATAAATGTTTGGGCTTGTTTTTCTTTTCATGTACGGCACATGTATGAATAATATATTTCACGGCACATTAATTTTGCGTATTTTTAATAAACGCAAAATTAGCAAACATTTCTTGCTTGCGAAATGTTCTTGTTTTACAGTGCATACACTTGAGTGTGGCTTTTCACTTAATAGCAATGTTTGGTTAATAACTTTTTGCTGGGAACCGAGAGTTTGCTAATAAGCGGCATACATACACATGTTGGTGTATATGTATTGGTGCACGGGATATAAATGGGTCTGTGTAGCACAATTGATTTAAAATATATAGTTGTATTTAGGCACAGGGATTGCACAATCACTTCACGTGCAGATAAAGTATGTAATAGTATGTGAGCACAGGGATTGCACAAATTAGTTTACGTGCTGGGATTCAAGTGAATAATTAATTAATAATTGAATCCCGGCACAACTGTATATATAGAGACACAAAGCACTCATTCGGGGTTTGGTGTTCGGTGAGTAGAGAATGGGAGAGAGAAGTAAATTTAAAAAAATAATTAATAACAATTGCAATTTCGTGCTCGAAGGACTAGTACAATACTGGTTTGTTTTTTACTCGCTGTTTCTTTAGTGTTAGTCCATTTTGTTTGTCTATTTTGGCCTCAAGTGCTGTGTGCTGTTTTCAGCCATAGCACCTCAGTTTCACCCTGTATCTGTGTTTTACTGCTGCTTACTGCACCTGACATCACCACCCACACACACCACTCAAGCCATCTGTGACATGCACTTATTTTATTTTTTTCAGATGGACTGCTGGCTTGTCTTTTTTCTATTCCTTAAGGATATTATCTTCAAGTACTGCTCATCCTTGTAGAGACAGCTTTTTGGGTCTTCCAGTCCTGGGTTTGTCAATTACAGATGATGTTTCTCTGTACTTGTTGATTATGCTTTGGATACCACACCTTGAAAATCGAGTGATGTGAGCTATTTCACTCATGTTTTTTCAGCTTTATGTAAGTCAAGGTTGTATAATAGTAGAAAACACTAATGGATGCTTTGAGTAAATTGTTGATGCTCATTATCCATCAGAGTAGAAAAATGCAACATGTCTAAGACTTTTACACAGCAGTGTATATCTATCTATATGATGTTGATAAGACAATCTTCACTAAACATACAATCCTGTTTGTTTTAGTACAAGATTAAAATATAAATACCCAATTGTTTTATTGTTGTGGTTCCTTTTGTGACCTGTTTATTTTTGTGGTTCCTTTTATTTATGTGGTTTAAAAATCAGGAATGGTGCGACTGTTTTATTTTCTCTTTGATTTCTCAAAGTAAATTACAGAGAGCCATAATATAGTGAGTTAGTCATTTGACATTTTAGGAACCTGAAAGACTTGTGTATTCTGAAGCAATTGCGTTGGTAAATAGGTAAATAGGCATGTCACAAAGACGGCCGGAGTGGGTGGCGTCAGACCAGAAGCAGGAAATAAACAGACAGAGACTTGGAGTTTGGTGGAGCTGAGCGAATGCTTTCGCTCAGCATTTAATAAACAGAACAGAAAATAAAAGGTTTTAAACACAAAAACATGACACGGCACTTGAGGCCAAAATAAATAGACGAACAAAATGAACTAACACTTAACAAACGGTGCACGGAGACAAACAAACACGGTGAGAACAAACACTTTACGTTTACGTTTTTCTTTCTCCTTCTTTCTCTCTCCCGTTCTCCACTCTCGAACATCCAACCCTGAGTGAGAGCTACGTGTCTCTATATATACTGTTGTGCTGGGATTCAATTACTAATTAATTATTCACTTGAATCCCAGCACGTGAATTCATTACGTGCAACCCCGTGCTCACATATTATTACTTTTTACTTGCACGTGATGTGATGTGCCATCCCCATGCCTAAATACAAATATACAATTTTAACTCACACGTGAAACACAGACCCGTTTATATCCCGTGTACCAATGACTATACACCAGCATTATCAACCAAATTAAGGATATGATTTTAGAAAGGGAGATAGCATGACCTACATTTACTAGCAATTTAACAAACAGTCCAGACATAGCATCTGGATCCCATATCCTAACTAAATGTCCCTTTTCAATGCATTGTTTATACTAGTAAAACTTAAATTCAACTCTTAAGTCCAGAAATATATACAAAAGCTTTGATTAATTATGTGTATGATTAGTTAGATAAGAAAATATTGGCCTCACTCTTGCTGTGAACCTCCTGTATTCATTGTTATTTGTATTCTTGTAGCCAAATATATGATATTGGATCCTTGTAATCTGATGAGTAAAACTCTGGATTGAATAATTAATTGTAAGAAAAACCCAATACATGCTGGGCTTTGTGATAAAGTCGGCCACTGGTCACCCTAATCATAGCAATCCGAATTGCTCTAATACCCATTTCCTCAAAAGTGAACAGGTTACTTCCTTTTTTCCCAAACCACCAAAATGTTTCTCAAATGAATAATGAAAATATCTGCTTAAAGTGTTTTCAAAATGGCTGCTCTAGTGCACTGGGCTTTTGAGATGTCCTCTTCTTCACTGCAGGAAGAGCGATTACAAACAAAATCCAACATATCAAGTGCTCTGGCTTTTCTGTTCCACTTCACTGGTCATTAGTGCTGTGTGTTAATTGTTTGACAATGTGGGCAATAATCCTTACACTACCAGTGCACTAGAGTGGCCATTTTGAAAAGAGCCTTGAAACAGACTTTAAACTTAAGTGTAGAAAGTTGTCAGGATGTTAATAATGAAAACAATAATTACAGGTATGTTATTTGAACAGTTGTAGCAGCATGTGGGGGCATTTAATGCTATATTTTTCTGAACCCCCACTACTTTTTAAGGCCATCACATATTACTTGTCTGCAGGTCACCTTTTAAGACATCCTGTAACAGTCAATTCCAAGAAACAAGGCCGGTGTGGTCTTTCCTACCTCACCGTGACGTCAGCGCAGAACTGGTGGCTCTCCAAACCCTTTTTGGGTAGATTTAGATTGGTTGTTGAGAAGCAATATAAAAACACTTCTCAAAATACAGTACACAAAATACTCATTCAAAGTAGTCATGACAATGTTAGAAAGTTGCAAAAATACTGACACTTCTTTATGTACAACACTAACATGATTTTTGTCATTCCAAATGAAAAAAAAGGAACCTCGTGATTTTCATGCACCAATCACGTAGCTACATTGCAAGGCGCCAACACGCAGTGGTGGAAGATGGCACCTTCTGATAGAACATCTTGCTTTAAAAAAACAAAATGGACAGAAAGCAAAACATTAAAAATGGTAAATAAACCTGCAAATTACAGATGTATATGTTTAAAATAAAAGTAAGGCCACCATTTACCAGTTTCTAATAGCATCATCCCATGGTAAATGCCCTCTAAATCTAACATGACTTTAGAATTAAATTAACCAATTAAAATTAAAAAGTCATCATACTGCACACAATATGTTTTGTTTGTTTATAATAGCATACAATTCTTTGCGTTAGTGGTGTATAACTGACCTTGGACTTATGCATGTTACTGTTGCTGTGGTCAATTGTCTACATGTATTGAACAGTATGTTGTACATTATTATATGTAGGCTTGCTACTATTCAATTTTTATATTTTTGTTTAATATTAATAAAATGTATTACATGTACACAGACTTTTATAGCATACAACAAGCTCTGTCAGAACAGGATGAAATGACTGACTGTGAAACTACACTAGCCTATTAATGGACCACTGAGTTGACCACCCCTAGCCATTCAGAGCGGAAGAGATGGGACAGACAGCAAGTATAAAAACTACACAGACTAGAGATCATTTCTAAATTATTATTTTTGGTAAGAATAAAATAGCGAGTGGTTTTACAGACGTTGATCCTATATAAATTTATTTTAGTCAAACTCATATTTTTGGGGAATTCGATGTTTAACAAGCTTTACCGATTAAAATCGAAAAGTAGCAAGCCTAATTATATGATAATAAACCTCACCTTTAAAGTGGTGTTCAGTTCTTGTCCAGTACTGTGGTATACTTATTAAACATGAAGGGATTAGGATGATCAAAGAGTTAAGGATATGAGAAGCAATCCTCCCAACATGGTGTTATTAGTCTTTTGTTGTTCGCTAAGGTTTAACAAGCCTACTATAAATGATTACATTCCAGCAGGGAGGAGCAAGCCCATAGCACTGGCCCTTGTGAGAATGCACCCAATCTTTCTACCCAGTATTAAGTACATTATCAACAGTAGACAAGTGCCAGGTTTCTTTTAAAACCAGGTTTGCTTTTACAACTAATATTTCTCTGTAGACTGTAAAAAATAAAGTTACTCTATGTACTTTAAGCACACTGAACTGTAGCCAGTATAGGCAAATCTGCCTCTCCAAACAAAACACTCTATTATGGTACAAAACTCTCAGTTTTATGCTTTATTCTCATCCAGTATACTTTTGCATCTTTATTCATATTCTAGCCAATTAAACAAGTGGCACTTGAATAAGGCTGAGTGCAATCTCATTCAAGTTTCCATGCTTCCCACTTTTTTGTTCTGGAATGAATTTAAATTCCCTCTACATTTGTAGATTTTACTGCACACCACTGAATAATAAGTGCACTCAACAGACTGCTTGCTTCCAAAATGCATTCATTTTCAACACATTTTATTTAGGTCCACCAGGCTGGATAATGCTTGGATGTTCTACATCAAATCTGAATTTATTTTCTTTGATTTCACTTCATATGGTCGGAATAATACCTTTCATTACAGCAGGTTTTTATTTTTGACATGCTATGATTGCAAATGCAAATATAATAGGTGGTGTGCACTGTTGCTGTTTTTTGTTAGGTATACAGGTTTTGTTTAGTTTTGCTACACGTGTAGCAGAAAAGTGGTCTTTATATTTTAGAATTGTTAGATTACTGCATTAGGAATTATTTCAGTTTGGATTAACATATTTGGCAAAACATACTGTAGCAATTTTTCTTTCTGCAAAGTCAGTACTCTAGACAGTGCTATGTAAGTGTTGTAAATCTTATTTTTTCTTCCTTGACCCTGGCTTTTTGACACTTTCCCATTTCTGTTTCATGCTGAGAAATTAAATTTGTATCCACACTACATTAAGTTTAATGTAAGGGTTGATAGATGTTGACACTAGTAAATATGTGTAGATTTATGCTAAATTTGAAATGGTTGCCACGGTTGTTTCATTTCAAGTGGACCGGCTCATGCTTGATTTGAAGTGTTGCCAAGGTATTAGTTTGTTAGTACTTTTGAATTCGTATCAAATCAGATTCAGTAACATATACACAATTGCTGAGAAATTGGTGCTACAGTGCAAAATACCTATCTACGATAATATTCTAAATATAATGTGCATCCTGTGTATAATGCACAGACATATGTACCATGGACATGTTGTATGCTACCCTAACAAAATACAATGGCAAATACTATAACTAATATATTGCACAGTTCATGCATTATGAGCAAATTTACATAACACACATACATGCTCCTAAAATATATACAATGGTGTGTGTTATACTCTGACAATATGGTAGTGCTTGGTTGACACTTATCTATAGACATACACAGCCTTTACAGTCTGAACAAGTTTAACTATAAACAAAGTACTAAGAAATACAACATCAATAACAAGTTATTCACAATAATAACACGTTTACTAATGGGTGACAAACGTTGTAACTTTGTAGCTGCAATCTGTAACTTTAAACAAGATTTAGACTTAGATTTAAATGTTGGAAGGTCTCCTCTGAAAGAGAAATGTTTTCAGTTTTGATCATGTCATTTTAATCAGCATTATATTTTAATTGGTTTTATGAGAATACTGAATGCACTTTGATACAGATATCATCAATGTTAGATATTACTGAAATCTAGTCTTCATTTTTCCTCCCACCCAAACCAACAGCTGTGTTTCAGCTGTTGTTTCAATGGGGAAAAAATTAATACATGAGAGTGATTTATTATGGTATTTTTTTGAATTCCTCAAAATAAACGCCAAAAATAAATGGCCCTTACGTATTTAAGACACAGAGCAAATAAGTCAAGTAAAAAGAAAACAGTATGTACAGTAATTACATTGTTTCGACTAGGGCCTGCAACTGTATTGAAATGGAAAATAAAAAAGTGTTAAAAAAAATAGCACTATGTTGAACAACACTACTATGTATACTGTACACATTTATACATTTCCATTGCGGTATGTAAACTTTTGACTACAACTGTGTGTGTGTGTATTTCGCTGCAATAACAGCTTTAAGTCTTTTGGGGTAAGTATGTACCAGCTTTGCACACAGTGTCGTAGTGATTTTGGCCCATTCTTCTTGGCAGATTTGCTCCAGGTTGTTCAGGTTGGTTGGACGACGCTTGTGGACCGCAGTTTTCAAATAGTGCCACAGATTCTCAATGGGATTGAGATCAGGACTTTGACTGGGCCACTGTAGGACATTCACCTTTTTGTTCTTGAGCCACTCCAATGTTGCTTTGGCCTTGTGCTTGGGATCATTGTCTTGCTGAAAGGTGAATTTCCTCCAAAGCTTCAGTTTTTTAGCAGACTGAAGCAGGTTCTCTTGCAGTATTTCCCTGTATTTTGCTCCATCCATTCTTCCTTCAATTTTAACAAGATGCCCAGTCTCTGCTGATGAGAAGCATCCCCACAGCATGATGCTGCCACCACCATACTTCACTGTAGGGATGGTGTGTCTTGAGGCATGGGCAGCGTTAGGTTTGCGCCACACATAGCGCTTTTGAGTTTTGGCCAAAAGCTCTATCTTGGTCTCATCTGACCTCAAAACCTTTTCCCATATCGCAGCTGGGACACTCTCATGCTTTCTGTCAAACTCCAGACGTGCTTTCAGATGGTACTTTTTGAGTAACAGCTTCTTTCTTGCCACCCTCCCATACAGGCCAGTGTTATGCAAAGCTCTTGATATGGTTGACTGGTGCACCATTACTCCACTCCCAGCCACTGAACTCTGTAGCTCCTTCAAAGTGATTGTTGGCCTCTCTGTGGTTTCTCTCACAAGTCTCCTTCTTGTTTGAGCGCTGGGTTTTGAGGGACGGCCTTTTCTTGGCAGTGCCTGGGTGGTGTGATGCAGCTTCCACTTCCTGATTATTGATCCAACTGTGCTCACTGGGATATCCAAACACTTGTTACTATGGATTATTTTGTACCCTTTCCTTAATCTATGCATTTGTATTACTTTATCTCCAACTTCTGTAGAATGCTCTTTGGTCTTCATTTTCCTTCAGATTCACAGCCTGACCAATGATCCTTCAACAGTGGGGTTTTTATCCAGAAAATGTGACAGCAACTTTAATGGTTCACAGGTGGAGGCCAATGGTAAGGTAATTGTGTCCTCGTTAGGGCAATGTCTTTCATCAGTGTAAATTGGGGGCTTCCACAGCACAGGGGTTGAATACTTATGCAAGCAAGATATTTCAGTTTTTTATTTTTCTTAAATATTTCCCAACATAAAACCAATGTCACCTTACAATAATTGATTTTGAGTTTCAGTGTTTTAAAATAAAATATCAAACAGAACAAAATTTCAATGTACCATTTGTAATTCAGTAATATGAGAGAATTGGTCAGGGGTCTGAATACTTTTGCAAGGCACTGTATGTATATGTGTGTATATATATATATGATGCACAATGAAAACACAACAGTTTCTAAATTTTTACATCAATAGCTCATTGGGCACATACATAATGTTATTTGCATTTTAAATAGTGAGTATATAAGTTTGTTGATTGTTTGAGTAGTACTGTTCCTTGGGATAACAAAATGCTGCGCTCAAGTCATGTGATTTCATAAAAACGCCAGGTGCTCAGTGTTTGTCAGTGTTTGGTATTTGAGTTGAGTTAAAATTGCCAAAATGAGTTGATTAAGAATCTGTACAAATAGCTATTCAAAAAGACATGATTTTAGTTAATGCAAGAACAGCTAAAGATAGGACCATGCCCCGCTTGAGTAATGAAGATCGCCTGGTTGCTATCGGCCTGATTTGAAGGCGGCCTGTCTGTGAGAGCAGTTGCCCGGAGAATGAGATATTCTGCTTCAGCAATCAGCAGACTAGTCCAGAGAAACCAGGAAACCGGCTCTGTAAGGGACAGGCCACGTCATGGAATGCAGAGGGTCACCACACCAGCCCAGGGCCGTCACATCCGACTGATCCATCTGCTTAATCGTTTTCAGACTGCTGTGGCTACAGCACGAGAAATTCCAGGAAGAAATAACCCGCGCATCAGCAGAATGACTGTAGCTCGCCGTCTGCATAAAAATGATTTGCATGCTCAGAGACCATTCAGGGGTGACATGTTGACAGCTGAGAGACAAAATTGCCCTCTTCTGTAGGCCAGAGAACACCTGATGTGGCGGCAGAGAGTGGTGGAGTGTTTTATTCATCGATGAATGCCGTTTTGCCCTTGACAGACCTGACGGAAGACAACGTGTGTGGAGGCGTCGTAGTGAGTGTTATGCTGACTGTTGTGTTGTTCAAGCCAACCGGTGGAGCAGTGGAAGTGTGATGTCAGGAGGAATCTCCTTTAACACAAGAACACCTTTGGTGCAGATTGAGGGCAACCTTACTGCTCAGCGATACATTGACAAAGTTCTTAAAGCAACAGTTTTTCCTTTCCTGCAAGCCAATCCAGAAGTGTCGATTTTCCAGCAGGACAATGCAAGACCACAGAGTGCTAGGATTACAATTGCACGACTTCAAGAAAACAATGTTGAGGTCTTGCCATGGTCAGCTTTTTCTCCTGACCTGAGTCCAATAGAACATCTGTGGGACCAAATTGCCAGTGCCATCCACTGGAGACAACCGTGACCAGCCAACCTTCACCAGCTGGCTGCACAGGAAAAGTGGCGGAACATCCCACAGCAGTCTATCCAGAGTCTGATCGGGTCTATGCGTCAACGCTGCCAGGATTGTGTTAATGCTCAGGGAGGTCATACCCAATAATAACTTTGTAATATTTTCGTTTTGACAATGTGTCACGTTTCATACTGAAAACGTATCATGATTCTTTGATATTTTTGTTCACATTTTCTGTGATTTTGTTTGATATCTATGTTTAAAATATTTGATTAAATCCATTAGACCTGAGTGTGTTCCATTTCTTTTGTGAATCAGTATATATATATATATATATATATATATATATATATACACACACACCATTTTACAGCACTGTAGTGTCCCCCTGGATTCCATCAATGTTTAGGGGTAAATTAGGATAACATTAGGTTATTATCATAACCCTGAAATAGAAATGTAACCATTACTGATTGTTTATAGCAGAATAAGTAACAAATAGGGAATAAAAAATGGCGCTGAGATCTGTCCGCACAGTATTTTGTACCCTCGGGGGCGGGCATGACTGCATCACAGGGTTGGCTGAGCAGCTTTGTTATATCTTATTCAGGTTTTGTGTCTTTAGGAGGTAAATGCTCATTTGGGAATGGTAACATTTCGTACTTGAAAGGGAACCATAGATAAGAGGTTGAGGAAATCCAGGGATCCCCAAGTGTTGTACGATGCTGTTGTTGCTTACCAGACGGAGCATAGGTTAATCAAATTGACCCCTAAATACCAGAAATGTCTATGTACTCACCCAGACATTGCATACTAAAAAAAAGAACATTTTCAAGCCATTGCATTTTTTTTCACAAAATGATTTAATATAGGCAAAATGTAATTCACACACTTCAGATTATTACAAAGGAATACATATATTGAACTGTGTGCTTGCCACTCTGGAGCTCACATGGACTTACATCAACTTTTCAAAGTGTGTGTTCTGTTCATAGCAATAGCATTACAATTCACAAATCCATTGACATATAAAAATAATTGGTAACGTTTAATGTTTTAAGAAAACTGTGCAGTTAACCATACTTAATTTCAGCACATCGGTGAGTTCATTTGTGATCAGATTGTTCCTTTCAATTTGAATGAATTTGCAAAATACAATAAAAAATACAGAGCTTCTTTTTAGAAAATCAACTTCTTTTTGGCCACTAAAACAGCCTTTGTTATAAAAGATAAAACAAATTGTGGATAACTATGATTTGTTTTTTTTTTAACTACATACACAGTTCTACATAAACTGTGATAATTTGTAAATTATATTAAAGTAAGCGTGTTTTGTAAAATACAATAACGGAAGACTGTAATACTGAACTTACATATATGCTTAAAAACATTAATACTACAAAAGCATACAAGCATTTGACTACAAGTGCACAAACCCTTTAAGACAAATTGACACGTTGTACTGTATGTTCAGATGTTGAACAGAATTATAATGGTAAAAACTGAATAGTCAATGTTGTTTTTTTTATTTCATTTATTTTAACTGCATGTCCATCAAGAAACATCATGTTTGGATTACTTTAACAATTGTTATTTAACTGGGTTTTAGTAAATCTATTTTATAAGCATTTCTGGCCTGGTCAACTAATAGTTTTGCCAATTAATTTTCGTGATGTGAATAAAGCCTGGATTTGTGCCAATTCAGTGTTAAAAATACATACTGGTAACATAAGGTACATTCAATAACAGATGCTAAAATGTTGTAATTGCCTCCGGTTTCTATTGAGCATTTAACTAAGCTTTCTGGTGGCAATATTAGAGGTCACATACTATTTGGGATTCTTAAGAACTTGACTGTGGTCAGCACAAACCTTGTATTTGAGTCTGGGTCTAAGGTCCAGATTAGTGTAGTTTTATCCAAGTGCACTATTCAGTTCCTCTTTTCCATTAACATATGGTCTGATACTGCCATCATATATCAATTTTGCTTTTATAGGCAGAAATTATCATTACTTTAGACAGAAACATTCAGATTACCTCAATCCAGTCAGAATTCCTAAAATAATGCCTAGTTAACAATGGTGGTATTAAAGAAATACAAATTAGTGCACCAAGTCTTTACTGTAAATGCACAAATATTAAACTGAATTCCAGTTCATGCAAGGCCAAAGAATGAGTTTAGAATTAAACATGATCAGTACCCAAGTCAAAGTGTATAGTCATATAAAACCTGATCTGGTTTTCTTTAGGGTACCACTATGGGTTGCAGTGACAACTGTTTTTTTTAAATTATTTGAAAGTACTTTTTTTTTCTTTTTTCTTTTGGATATTGAGCAGTTGACAAGTTCGAAAAATGCTATTTGAAAATAAAATTGAAAACTGCTTTTTATACAGCAGTATATACCAAACTATACTATGGAGTGATGACAATTAAGGATTCTTGTTCTGACTTTGGCACAATATTCTACAAAAGGATGAGCGCACTTTTTGTATGCATAAGATATTTCTCACACCAGATGGTGTGAGAAGGTACTCAGACCAAATGTAATATGAAAAGTAAAAAAGCAAACAGACATTTACAGTTCATCAAAACCTTAATGTGGAAAACCTTCAGTAATACAACGCCCCCCCAGCCCCCCGCCAACATACAATCAAACCAACCTACATCCTTACAGAAACAAAAGATTTAAAGATTATTTTATGATTAATCTAATTGAGTTTGCAATTCACTGCAAAACAATTTGAAGTTTATTCTCATCATTCATACTACCATTTAATCTAGGAGAATGTAAATAAACTCAAAAAATCACCCCCCCCCCCCCCCCCCAAAAAAAAAACATTCCTTAAAAAAAAAAATCCTTAAGGTTTTGTAAATATGATGATTAGGAGCAAGCTGAACATATGGCAACAGAAAGATAGTACAGGTAAAGTAAGTAAAGTAACCTGTTGACTGCCAAGTTCCTTTTGTTATCATAAGGCATGTACTATACATAATTAAAGCGGAGTTTGGTCAGACTAGTCCTGTTTATGGTGGAACAATACTCACAATGACTGTACAGTCTGAGTAAGAAACCAGCATATCCTCCCTATTAAATTAATTACAGAGATGACCTATACTGTGAGCAACAAATGTACAGCTTGCTCAATCCTTGAAAGCAGTGATTACAATAAAACATTTTGTGAGATACTGTTACAGTACACATTTGAAGGTGTAGTGTTTGACACAGATTATTTTATTTAAAGATGCACATCCTTGCATCTAAACTCTAGATCAAATTTGGCACTTACAAAAAAATAAAACATTTTGAAAGATGAATATAACAAAAATGTCTACTTGGCATCAGCAGCGACTGTCTAGGGGGTCAAGAGAAAACACAGTGCCTTCTAGTGTTAGTCCCATTTTGAACCCCTCCTGCAAAACAAGGAAGAAATAAGTTAACATAAATTTTAAAAAAAAAACACCTGGTTAATTTCTCAATCTGCACAACTGCCAAATGTTTTAATGATGCTGCCAGGGGAAAGAGTTTTGAGCCAAAACGTTGCTCTGTAGGTTGAAACAATAAATGGTTCTCTCAGGGTGGGGAAACCTGTGAGCATTTAACAATTGTCATGTATTACTGTTACAATAAATGAATGGCGAGGGGCTCCAGAGTGGCGCATCCAGTAAAGGCGCTCCACGTGGAGTGCAGGATGTGCCCTATAGTCTGGACGTCGCAAGTTCGAGTCCAGGCTATTCCTTTGCCGTCCGAGGACAGGAGCTTCTAGGGGGCGGCGCTCAATTGGCCGTGCGCCGCCTGGGTGGAGGGAGGGTTAGGTCAGCCAGAGTGTCCTCGGCTCACCGTACACCAGCGACCCCTGTAGTCTAGGCCGGGCGCCTGCGGGCTTGCCTGTAAGCTGCCCGAGAGCTGTGTTGTCCTCCGACGCTGTAGCTCTTGGGTGGCTGCATGGTGAGTCTGCAGTGTGAAAAAAAGCGGTCGGCTGACGGCACACGCTTCGGAGGACAGCGTGTGTTCGTTTCGCCCTCCCGAGTCAGCGCAGGGGTGGTAGCGGTGAGCTGAGCCTAAAAATAATTGGCCATGTCAAATTGGGGAGAAAACAATAAAAAATAATTGGCAACGACTAAATTATTAAAAAAATTTAAAAAATAAATGAATGGCGAGGGGGGCATACTGTATACCTCAGGAATCAAATAGAATTATGGGCTGTAGCATGTGTTTAATTTGTACGGATGTTTAAGATGCGAATACACAACATGTAAAACACTGTTCATTTCAGCTACAGTAATATTTTATCGCATGCTGCTTCTTGCCTCATAACTTTAACTCTCATGTATCAAAACTTTATTTCTTTTCAATCAGAAGATTTACTTTCTTCTGGCCTCTCATCAGACCTTAGCATATCCTGTGACACCGGCTTTCCAGATTGTCTGGTCGCTTCATTTGCGGGTATTCTCCATCATGTATTCATAGCATCTTCCATGTGGTAATATTCTGAGCTTGTATACAGTGTTTTTTTTCCCAATTGCCTATGCCCTGATTGTATTCCAGTAAATTTATTACACTTGGCCTTTCAGTCCTTTCTTAAACTATAACTTCATTGAAATAAGTCTACTAGAAAATGTCTTGGTGTATCATAAACATTTCTTGTATACTTGCAGAACATGGGCAAACTTTAAAATGACCCCTCTGTGGTAATGCATGCTAAAGAATCATAGACATTGTAGCATTAGTCACAGCTGACAGCTGTAAACATTCCACATGTCTGCTTTTACTCAAACTCGTAAGCCTGATATATTTTGCACAATCCTTAAAGTAAAAAAGCCAGATTCTAAGAAATCAGTAATGCATCATGCATCAGTAATCGGCAATGTCATACTGTGAAGCTTGTAGTAACAAAAGTTAAAATCCTACAATTAAAAACAAAAACACCCACACACACATTAAAAACTCTGTATTTGTTACTGTGGAAGGGTGGGGGAAATCACTGACACCGGAGACAGAAAGCTGGGTTTCTAAACACCCCTTGGGTGCACTATTTATTTCTCGCCACAAGGTGGCACTGAGACACCGTTGCTACCAACGATGGTAAAGGTGTCTCAGTGCTCACCTATAGCGCACACGCCATTGCAATAAATCATATGAAAACAGAAGGCAAAAAGAAAACAAAAACAAATACCAAAAAGCTACAAAATAAAGGTACTGCACTCAGCAGCCAAAACAAACCCCAACCGTCGCTAGCCGCATGGCCCGGGACTCCGTCCTACACTCACCCTGTTCCCTCAATACCCTATACAATTCTGGGGTCTGCCCATTTATTTTCCCCGCTACACTTATTCTTTCTTTCGGCGTTGTCTTTTCTTTTTTTTAAGTCGCGCGTGGCTCTCTTCCAGCCCCGCTCTGTCCGTCCGTAGGGTCTGATCTGGCAGACCTGAGGAAACAGTAGAGCATTATCTTATAGGGCCAACAATCACCCCAAGACCCGCCTCCCAGCCATTCAGAGAGAGGGAAAGTCCACACACCCCCTCTCCCACCTCCCCGTGTCACGGCCATGACTGACAGGCGGTTGTTGGACGACTGCTGCCCTCTTCCTGCAGCACTGTGAACACGCCAGCAGAGTCAGCACAGATCTCAGCCCTGCTACAGTTACTCTTAAACTATTATGGCACATAGTAAAAACTGTAACTTTACATAGACTAAGGGGTTGATCTGACCAACATATACCCAGCTGAGATAAGCCACAGGTGGATTTTTTTATGTGTTATTACAGTACCAGGGGATTCACCTGGATTCCATCAACCTCTTATTTTTACTGGGATAACCAAGACTAGGTGTTGGAGCAATTCAGTGTTATTCCCCAGTGCTCTAAAATGCTAAAAAAAAAACAAAAAAAAAAAACATTTGTGGTCAGTATATTTTGACATTTGCCATTTAAATCCCTTTCACAAGATGTTTTTGCACATACATTTTTTAAAAATGTATACATATTTAACTGGTACGTTCAATAAAATCCCCTAGGTCAGTAAAGTCCTAAATGCTGACACAGTAAACGTAATTGTCTTCTGTATTCCTGTATTTTGTGTATGTAATTTCTCATTTCTAAACAATGTACACCAGAGGGAGAATAATATAATTTAAAATTAATAAAGTGTGTAATAATGATGTTTAAAGCAAACATTCCTTGACAAGACTGAAATTGGTACAGTATAAATTCCCAGGTCTTATATGCCTTTGGCTTTAGGATAATGTTCTCCAACCCCTAGGGGCAGTTACCTCCTGAATGGGTGTTTCCTTCACATTAGGTCAGCATAAATTGTCAAGAGACATGACGACCGAGCAATTCTTTTCCACCAGTTTGACGTTTTCCTATACTTTAGATTGTTTTTTACTACACAAAAAGTGCCCCGCCGGCCCCCTCCCCCCTCCCCAACAAAGTTGGTTGGCTGTTGAGACAAACTACCTGGCTGCAAATTGTGTCATTGGACACAAAGATTTAAGGCTTTGAAGCTCAAGTCAAACAATGAAACGCTGGAGAAAGAAAAAATGGATATGCCTTGTATAAGACTAACAAGGTAAATTCTGTATTGTCTCTGAATACTTAATCATTAAACACTGAAGATTTCACAGGTAATATACTGTAGCAGTGTAATTGTACTAAAGGAACAAAAAGACATGTACAAACAAATCTGTTGCGGTGCAAATGATTGTGTTTTATGAATTTATACTGGTCTCTCTTGTAAAAGTGACGTCAATATAAGGGGGACTTATTGGTTAATATTTACATTTACTGAACCACAATTCATGAGATGAGAATCTATGCTTTAGATGCAGGTTATTACGTGCAAACAAACAAAACACATCCATGCACTGAAACAGTGCCAGAAGAAAAGAAAAAAAGTTATATTCATTATAAATGAGAAAAAGCTTAGATATTTTTCTAAATGAATTGTTCTAACCAACGTAAATAATGTACAAACCATCTTTGACGCTGCCAGGCAAAGAAGGAAAAAAAGATGAAAGAATGATTAGAAACAGGCATGTAGGAATGATGCAAGAAGCAAAATGTTTCCTAAAACTCCATTTTTTTTTAAAACACACACTGCTTCTATAAATGCAACACTCTGTAAATGTGGCTGAACAGTATTCAATGTAAAAGCAAATATAAAAATGTTTTGAAACATTTCCATTCCCAATAAACTATTTCAAAAAGCCTTGTTTATGTGCCAACACAATTCATCTGGATCACCCTTAACAACTTAATTATACCGTGCCCTCCAACTTAAAATGGCTTTGTGGGCAGTGTGAATCTCACTTCACATAAAATATTAACATAGTGTAGCTTTAACCAAGATGTGGTGAAACCTGGATAATACAGAAAAGACTTAAAGCAATTCAACCAACCAGTACCAGTACAGTATATGCTGCTCATCATCCCTCTCCATTTGGTAGTTCAACTATATATTTTCTTACACAATGTAGATAGGGTTTACATTTATTGGTGTATTATTTTAATGCCCACAATACTGTAAAGACCCAGTTATTGTGAATTTGTAAAACCTGTAGTGATTTAGCCCTGTAAGTTTTTCTGAATCACTAACCACTAGTGGTTGGGGGCTTGGATCACTAAACACTGGTGGTTAGGGCTCTGGACTCTTGACCGGAGTGTCGTGGGTTCAATCCCATGTGCGGGACACTGCTGCTGTACCCTTAGCTTTGCTTACCTCTGCCCACTCAATCAGGCAGGGTTTAATGATCAGACGCAAAGAGCAAATTAAAAGTGGAAAAGTCTTTTAACCTGAATGAAGAATTAACAGGGTACATTGTTTCAATGATAAATCCACATCGTCTCAAAACAAATACTTATTACAGTATTTGGGGCATTTAAAATACTCTCAAGCCCTGAATAAAAGGCGCCTAAGGTAACAGTTCTGATTCAGTGTGCTATTCTGACTGTTACGGAAGGATGGCACTTTCATAGCCAGCAGAACTGACAGCAATTAATTGCTTGCTGAAATGGGATTTTTGACAAACTGTCAGTCTCAATATCTTTCATAAACTCATTCTGTTTTCCAGCATTGAAAGCACCATAATCATATTCAGTAGACCAATGGTAAGTAGAATAAAAACCCTTCTCCGAGTGTCTTGTAAAACATTATTAAAACAAGATATATTACCAGAGGAATGCAATATGGTCGTTAGTCTTTCCTATTTTCTTACAGTAGATAGAGGAAAAATAGGCCTGTCTTAGCATGTGTTTCATTTCTTTAAAGATTTGGACTCTGTCTGCTGCTGGTAAGACAAGCATTTATATATGAATGGAAACAGTTTATATTACAGACAAACAAGTAGTCACCTGCATTTCATCCAGCTTGGACTGGATGTCTGGTGGAAAGTCTGCTTCCCCACAGATAAAGGGGTCAAACGGTTCAGCGCCAAAAAGATCTTTTTCTAAAAGACAACAGAAATAATAAAAAGGGTGATTAAAGCTATTTTACAATTCGTTTTTTTTTTGAGACTATGAGATCCACTCAAGAATCGATTTGATCAACTTGCATTATAACCTGCCGGGAGACGCCACAGCTGGATTTCATGAAGCAGCTACTTAAGATGTAGTCCTTGGGATAACTACGGATAAGTGGTTGGTGTTATCCAGATGATTCCCAGTGCTGTAAAAAAAACAGATGTAGCCCTGCAGGGTGCACTTGTGGTCAAATCAACTCCATGGTGAAAATGAAAAAATAAAATTGTGCCCAACCTCCAGGAAAGTCAAACATAATTTATCAGTTTCCTGCTGACAAGTAATTATTATTTTACTTGCACATTTTTTCAACAGGTACATTAAGTGAATGTTAATCATGTATGATCATTAGTGTAAATAACCAAATGACAGTAAGCACCACAGAACTTACTGGTTTCATTAGATCTTCTAGGGAGAGCAGGTGGCTGCGTACCATTACTCGCTGGTACTGGTGATACAGGCGAGGCTGGTGAAAATGGAACCATGTCAAAGATGTCTGTAGATGGAGACTGAATGGTCACGCTGCCTGCCTGCAATCAGACATTTGTTTCATAGATGTAAAATTAGATTACTTGAACTAAGAAACATGTAGGTTTTAAATGCCCACAACAAACAATAAGCACATGCCTTCACAAACTCATGAATAGACATGCAAGTAAACCAAAAGCAGGCAGAGCAAGATAACAAACAAGCCACACAATTATTATCCACCATTATGTTTAATTTTTATATTTGTATATCTTTATCAAGAAGCACATACAAAATTGTAGATAAACAGCAGAGTTGGGGTCAATTCCATTTTTTTCAATTCCAATTCCATTTCTAATCCCAATTCCCTTTTAATCAATTCAAATTCCTATTCCAATCATTTTACAACAAAGGCTTTGTTGAGCAAACAAATGCGGTATACAACTTAATGTACTTGTCAGGTAACCTGATAAAGCCTACGGCATAAACCTCAGTAAAGACTATGCCGTAAAACAGAATAGGAATTGGAATTTTATAAAAGGGAACTGGGATTGGAAATGCAATTGGAAAAATGGAACGGACCCCAACTCTGACATACACATTTATACCATTTGCATTGCATGTGGCAGCATCAATTTATTAATATAGGTTGGATGACACAAGCTGACATCCTCAGTTTCAAAGTTTTTGTGCCAAATGGGTGCTGGATACACAAGTGCATAATAACTGTGCGTATGGCAGACAAATAGCACAGACAAGAGTTACTGGACTGCAGGATTACACGAGGCCTCGGAATACTGTATCCATTGACAGCTTTTAGTAGAGTGCTTTTAGAGGGAGGTGGAGTTAGTAGCCCAGTGGATAAGTTGGATTCAGGAGAGCTCATTGGAGTAAGTGTAATGGAATTTTCTAAATAAGAAGCGGACATCATATTATGACACCAGAAGAGAGACGAAGGTCTTTCAAGCACATGTTGTTGGTTAGCAGAATGTATATGCAGCAACTGTGAAGAAACCACAGAAAGAGGAAATTCTGAGGTGTTAAAACAAACAAACAGATACTGTATACACATTTCTGAAAAGGAAGTACATCATTTTAACAAGTAATTCATTCCAGGTATTCGGTGATTTCTATTTATTGATAGGAAAAATATTAATAGTGTCTCCTAAAATTATCATATTCAAAATTTGGCATTTGGAAAAATTAAATCCACAAAAATATCCACAAAGTAGTTTTCATTTTAAACATAAAACTTAATAGGTTTGAAATGACCACAACTGTTATATTCAGTTTAGTGGTTTTCTTCTTGTCAGCAGTACTTCAATAATACCAGAAAACTACAAAATAATAACTTTGCCCTCTTGTCTCTATTGTTTTATTTATTTCCCCTGGGACTTTTCCATATGGTTAGCGTCAACAAAATGAACATCTGAATTAATATAACTGGTGTTGAAAAGGATGCTATTTGGTAACCAAAATAAAGCAACCACAACTTAGTTACCTCTTCCTTACCGGCGCTGTTGCCTTTCTAAAAGTGCAGGGGCCAAGGTCCGGGGGGTGAGTGTGTAGCCGGGAGGATGGGTGGCAATGGTTTTCAGGAATGCACTTTTGTTTCGTACAAACATCTCATGAAGTAAAAGTATACGCAGAGTACAACCGCAGCTAAACAGTGTGTGCTATACAAGCGTTTTTTTCCTGCTGTGCATGCATTTCTTTTGTCAAAATGTGTGTGTGTGTGGGGGGGAGGCATCTTTGAAAAATGAAACGTCACATTTATTTGAGAAAAATATCTGAAGCAACAAAAATTGTGTCCATCGCCATGGCTCCAAACATACTTGACATCCTTTGTCGCTTAGTCAAAAATTCAACCCCAGTCACTCATTGCAATTAACCTCTCCAAACGATGCTTTTAAAAGTATGGATGTGTTCACTTGCATTTAAACATATCACTTTACTAGCTTTCTGTGTAGCTAAGCCTGTAGCACTATTCTAAGCAGAAACCCACATTTTAATTTTTAAAAAAATATAAGCGACCAAAACTGCTCAGATATATCATACAGCTATCTAAAGGTTTTGTTTGTTGCAGCAATAGACCAACCCTTTTTTAGGACCCTAATCCAGTTATAAAACAAATAATATAAATACACTCCCAAAAACGTACTCAAATAGCACACTGATTTTAATAGCAAGTCATATGGGAGAGCCACATATAGTGTTCTATATCTGCAGATTTTTAAAACAAATTCATACAGTACCTCTGGAATATGAGATGCATTGTACCATAAAATGTACAAAATTTTCAAGTTAGACTCACAGAACCAGTATTACTAATGTTCTTCTTCCAATAGCAGACTCGCAACATTGTACACTAACATGTCATCACATAACATCACAGTCACAACATAACATAACATTCATTTACGTAACCTTGTTGCCTTTGAGTTTGTTTTTTTGTTTGGTTCATTTTCTAAATGCCAAACCCTTTTTTTTCTGATTCCCGAGTTTGACAAGGTGTGGTCTTAGGCCATCTTCTCCTCTAGAAATCCAGGCCTGGATGTTATTATTATTATTTGTTTATTTAGCAGACGCCTTTATCCAAGGCGACTTACAGAGACTAGGGTGTGTGAACTATGGATCAGCTGCTTTGTCACACGAGTCAGTGGCTGAGGAGGGATTTGAACCGGGGACCTCCTGGTTACAAGCCCTTTTCTTTAACCACTGGACCACACAGCCTCCTGGATGTCTTCCAATCACGTATGTCGTAATGCTTTAAGAACCAAAACTACTTCTATTCAGCTTTCAAACTGCTATTAAATATTATTTCTTCACTTACTATTGACATTGCTGCTTAAGAACCTAAAACCACTGTGATACAGATGTGGGTGTCATCCTATATTCTACTTAAGCCATGGACTTCCATATTTATTTTCCATACTTCAACACCATGACGTACACACGTACGTCAAATGAAAACCCTCTTACAGTACCATGCCGTACCTGCGTACGTCAAGTTTCCCATTCTATTCTGTGATCGGTTTCTCAGTCTAGCGTTTCAGGTTTCATTCTCTAAGGCAGTGCTAGTACTGTGGAATGTGCAATGAAAGTCGGGAGAGGGTCAGGTGACATTTGTATCCAATTGCGTGTCATGTAGCGATTCCAATCTAGCTGTGGGCGTTTAGAAGACACTGATATATTTTGCGGGAAGCTATATATAGTTTGAAATAATTATTTTTTGTTTTATTATTAGTTTTACTTGTTTAGTTGTAGTTTATATAGTTTTTAGTGAAAGATGAACATGGCAACGTACGTGGTCTTTCTATAATGAGCAATGGGAGTGAAGTTGGTTCGGAGGATTTCGATACCAGCGACAGCGATGCTGACTTACCAACTCACCGATGATGAAGAGGAATTTCAATAAATGGCACACAGCAAGTTGATAATGGAACAAGTTTTGATTTTAATTTTTATTTGATAATTACTGTTTACCGATTATTATTGTTATTATCGTGAAGGGTTAATGAAAAACACAGTTTAGGTCATTTATTTGTGTTTTATTCATCATATGTTAACATTTTATAGCAAATACAGGTTTGAAAACATTATTATTATTATTTTCAAAATCTGATACCTGGGAAGGGGTTTCATTTTTACATCTGGAGTTGAAGTGGTTAACAATTAAAAAAAAAATTGCTATTCTTGTCCAACAGGTTTGTTTTTCGTTTACAGTGTTTCCAAGCTACAACTCTGGTGGCAAGGCCCAGTGTAGACTTGTCAAGCTTTTAACCAGTGCAACAAAGTGAACGATCACCAGCTAGTAAATTAGATTAATGGTCAAAAGCCACAAGGCTCCCATAGCTGAATCAATAGCAATTGAAAGACAATGTATACATGTTTTATTTATATATATATATATATATATATATATATATATATATATATATATATATATATATATATATATATATATATATATATATATATATATATATACACACACCAGACATTGAATCAGCGGTCAAAGAATAGGAGTTGAATGTAAATCATTAACGATGTTCCACACATTCTATTCAGACCACCTGTAAAGATTATATTGCAAGAAACACAGTGGAATACACTGCTGATGTACACTATAGTACAGAAGCCATCAGCTTGTAAGTGAATATATTTAGGCTTTATGCTTGGTTTGCCATGGTTGGCTTCTTGTATTTGTCCAATAATTCATTTGCAGACTGTAGGAGTACTGTTGGATTCATCTTTTTTATTTATCTTTTTTATTTTTCATTGTTGGTTGCAGACATGATTAACTCCTCATTTATTTATATCTTCTCCTTCATGCATTTGGGAAATCTTTGTATTACAGCTCTTGAACCTTTGTTTGTGCATTTTAACATGTTATTTTAACTTCCAATCTTGATAATTCATATAAAATCAATACAATATTTGGGGAGAATATTGTTGCTAAGTTACATTTTTGAACAGACAAAAAGTTAAATGCAAAATGCAAATGAAATATTTAATCAACCTCTGAAATCAAATATTGGATGACTGAATGTCGATAAATGTAAAGCAAGAAGATAACACAAACGGTGAATAACCATTGAAAGCATATTTTATGCTTACCACATGTACAAATAATTGATAAATCTAAAGCCAGTAGAACTCATTTGAATGCATTTTCTCTGTTCTTTTTATTTTTTTAAAACTTACCGGGCATACTTGAGTGAGCATTAATTGTTCCTGCATATCTTGCACTTGCTTTTTTAGCTCTGTATTTTCAGTTTCCAATTCTTGAATCTGTGGAGAAATTAAATATGTTTACTGCCAGTTGAAAACTGTGAGATAGCGCTTTAAAATTAGTATATTGGTAGTCCTTCAACTTTCATATAACGCATACTTAACACTGAAGTAAAGAAACAGAGCTTATTAAAGCATACAGAAATATTAAGGCTGTATCAGTTCCAAATACATAATAATGTAAATGTGGTAACAGCTAAAATTTGCAAGGAAGATTACTTTTCAAATTAAGACAAACTAGAATTCGTTTTTAATTGGGTTTTAATGTCATCAATTTTATTGTGGATCAGTTTTCTCTTGATTTGCATATATAACTACAAATCTGGATCAGACCGTCACATAACCACCCGGATCAATTAACCGCCTCGCTAAATAAATAAATAAATAACTTAATTAATTAATTAATTAATATTACAATTAGGCTACGAGAGTAATTAACAGCAAGTGTAGCGTCCGTGATGGAAACAGAAAGAAAGCTTTATAGCAATCAGCCTTTTGGTGCGTTCCCCTTTGGGCTGTGTGCGTGTGTCAGTCAGCTGTATGTAGCAGTGATGTTTCAATACACCAGTTGAGAAATCTTTGTTTTACTCTATGTGCAATGTATTTATCTGATGGAGCACACATTTGCAGATATAGGCAGCGTGTTGTTGTAGCTTTTAAATGCATTTGAATTAAACAAAGCAAGCTTCCCAGCCATTAGTTTAAAATAGCCGAAGTAATATTTAAACCAAGCTTCTTATCGGCTGTTGGCAATATCAAGAAAGAGTGCAAAGTACCGTGACAGAAGTATTAAGAAAGCAGAACCAGGGAGGCAAGGACTTCTAGAGTTAAGAAAGAAGCCATCAGTTGCAGGTTACTGTACATTTACTGTTTGTTTTGTATTTTTATTTATTTTTTTAAAGCTTTGCGTGGAGATGGCTTATAGTAAACTGCATAGCAACACTGCGTATTGTAGCCTAATTAATCTCAATTACGTTTGCTTACTTTTAAAGCAAATAATTTCCCTGTATTTAAAGCAGTTTGCATGTTGTTTTTGTTCACTAACCTATTTATGGATGTGTAAATGTCATATTCTATAGATTTTCTCAAATCCGACTTTTTCACATATCCGCCTACGCCCCAGTCCACAGGGGGTCGGATATGCAATGTTGTACTGTACTTAAGTTACACTTAAATAAACTAATTCAAGGTAGACAACATCTTCAGCAAAGTGCAGCATTGCCTTCTAAGACCACCTGAGGAGGAATAAGTTTTTTTCTTCCAGGATTAAAACACACAAAAAATTATACTGGTCTGATATACTCTGCAGAAATATTAAATGCAATTTCAAAACACGTACTGGTATTGTTCTACCTTACGTATATAGCTTACTCTTTTCTGAAGGCTTCCTATTTGTTTTCTTGTTTCCACATCTTTTCCTCCAGATTCCAGAAACTTCTTGTAAGCCAAGTCAAATGCTTGGCCAATCGTTAGAGTAATCTCTTCAGCCTTATACAGAGAAAAGAACCATGTAAATCACATTTCTGGGGTACTGCTTACACATTGTGTACATTTAACTACTAAAGATTGGAATATTTTAATTTGTACAGTAGCATATTGGGTTTACCATCTATCCTTAAAAGCCAAAATTTCTAAATGAAATACATTATTGTCTGTACTATTTCTAACAAACGTTTGTCTGTAAATGGTAGCAATATGCATTTTTAATTCTTTAAGTGATCTTTAGATTAGTAAAAAAGAAAATAATGGTTTTCAATATAATCAATCAAATTATCGAATTAATTATAAATTAATCTGATTCTGAAATCTTTTTTTTTTCATACATATATCCAGTATTACAGTGATAAGGTGGATGTGTTACATTCCTAAATGAATTGCATGCATTAGGGGCCAGACTTCAAAATGTATCGGTTGCAAGTAAAAACTATAACTAAAACAAAGTTTCAGAATTCCTTGTAAATAAAATCAGGAGAAACACAACAACAACACTGGTATCATATATGGGGTTTCCATGCGGGTCAATTTACACGTGAAATGGCGATGCGCGTGCAAGTTTGGGAGAATTACTCGTGTAAATCAGGGTTTGTGGCCAAACAGAGGGATAAGATAAATCTCATTTACTCATGTAAAATGACAAAACACATGGGAAAATCCACGCCAAGTTTCACATGGAAACACGCACTTCACGTGTAAATGTTAATGAGCCTATTTATCCTTAACTGTAAATATTGCAAGGGAGCAGGTCAGTTGTTACTGTGGATTCCAAGACAGCAGAAAGTAGTGGCTGAGGGGCGATTTTATGGTTAGCAGTGGTGTAGTTCACCTTAATGATAATGCAGGCAGCTTTTTTATTATTGTTTTTTGCTGTGTCTGGTCTGTCATGTTTTATATCTCTTGTGGGTTTACAGTTCTGTATAAAACCACTTACCATGAGCTGCGTTATGCCCTTGTTATAGTATTAAAGCAGCTGTTTGAGAATACCCTTGCTGTAAAAACTATGCTAAAGTTAAACATGAAGAGCAAGTGAGCTGCTTAAATGTCTAACTGAATTAATTCCTGTCCTTTATTTGATCCCAGCTATGTCCAAAGACAACGCCAGAGATGCCAAGGGTTAGCTGTCCTAAACAGTGAGATTTACAGTTCCAAAGAGTGAGATTCAAGGCAAGTGAGTGAGACTTTCCAGGCAGTGTGATAGGTCATTGCTTAAGACAGGGAATCTCATCTTTGGTCCTTGGTGACATCCAATAGTCTACGTTTTTCAATCCAACCAGCACGTAACAGTTTGTTTTAAAATGTACACTGCTTAATATTGCATATGACACATTTCAAATCGGCTAAATTAATTAATATTTAACTCTCAGTAATACGGTACAGTTTGCAGGCTCATGATACGTGAAAACAGAATTTGACTTATATTTTTTCAGGACAATTGGCAGCTTTAACTTCAATATACACAAGAAACTTGTGTACTTACTGTTCATAAGCCACTTCCTTCACGCGATTTTTAAGAACATATTCTGTGGTAGAAAGGTATAATCCTTACCTTATGCAGCTGTATATTCTTTATGATGCAGTAGCAATATTACGATCTTGGCAAAACCGAACATGCAACGCAATTGTTTTGTTTAGCACTGGGACAAATACGCAGCTTCATTTAAAATGTATTTTCTATTCACGTCACAGAATTTATAAATGACAGTATAGAAACTACCATGCAAATGAAACCACTGCATTAATGAGGTGTGGAATAAATGAAAAATGCATTATTATACTTTCTTCAAATTAGTGTTGTAACTGTTTTCTGCAAATCAGCTGTTTGCACAAAATCTCACCCGGAGTTTATGCTGCGTAGTCCGACCTAGAGTTTATGCACATGTGCTATTGTTTTAAATGTGGCGTTCTATAAGTTAGAGATTTACTTTTAAAAGTTTGCCATATGGCATCACAGTTAGCGAAAGCATCAAGTACAGTAAACACCGTCTCTCGCAGTGCTTGGTGCATATACGATCACTGATAGGTTGAAAACATGAACGCCCACCCTTGCACAGTATTGCTTAGTGTCAATTGGTTAAAACGCTAAATGCCAGCACCTACACGGCAATACAATTGGCTGAACAGTTGCTCCTCTCTCGGGCATGTAGTCTCCATGATTACTACAGTACACAAGCTTGGAAAGCAGCTTTCCAAGCGCTAAGCCCCGTGCTTGAGACCCCAGATCTGTATTGTTGTCTCTTGCAGCACCTGAGTAAAATATTTTAAATCTTTGTACTGCATGCATGTAAGTGTGAGATAGCATGCTAATGTGTGTCTCACACCCAATGCGGGATTGGGCTTGTTTTTTGAGAGTCACGGGTTGGAATTTGCATAAACACCCATACTCTAACATGGGTTTGCTTGTTTTGGGCTTGTTTTGAAAGGCAGTGATGCTTTTTTTCTTGTGAGACTTGACAACACTGGTAACCTTCACCATCTGTCTCACAGGCAGCCACTGATTCCTGAACACCTCATTTTATTGTTGACAAGAGTTTGTGCAGGATACAGCAAGCAGCGGCAATTTTAGGAACGAACTAATGCTGCACTTCAGTCCGTTTCATCAGTGTCCGCCACCTCCCTTTCAAGTGCCCACTACCCGTATTTGCCCAAGCGTGGTGTTGAATGCTTCCTCAGCAGC
The DNA here is from genome assembly GCF_902713425.1 of Acipenser ruthenus. Lineage (NCBI taxonomy): Eukaryota > Metazoa > Chordata > Actinopteri > Acipenseriformes > Acipenseridae > Acipenser > Acipenser ruthenus. The sequence goes on along the minus strand of NC_081198.1, from coordinate 38,416,601 downwards.
TGTCAGTTGTCCAGACAGGTAGGGTTTCTAAGCCAGGGTAGTATATGCAGCATCATCTTATCCCCTATATGCTGTATTGCCTGAATGAAAGGGAAATATATATATATATATATATATATATATATATATATATATATATATATATATATATATATATATATATATATATATATATAATGTCTCTGCCGGTTTTCAGCCATGGTGATCTGCAACACCTGTTGGGTCAGTTTCATTTTATACTTCCGAGTTTTTAATTAATGAGTCATAAGATAAACAGTATACACTACTAACGACATGACAGTAAAACACATTATTAACCAACCAGGCACGAGGCATTTCGCTTTATTACAGCACCTTAGATTCACTCGTGTACCAGTTTTCTGCGCTTGGAAACCACATTTTCATAAAATTTCACTAGTAATCTTCAAAAACAGCACGAGTACTTTACGCATAGTTAATTTATATATCAACTCCCACCTTTCCCATTCATTTGCATGACGTCAGGTGAAAAGCCTGGTTTACTAGAGTAAAATAAACTGAGCGACAAAAACCCAAAAAAGCATTTTATACAAGACATTTCTCGAGCAAATGTCTCGACCTAAAAAAAAAACAACAAAAAAAAAAAACAACAAGCATGGAAACCTCATGATATTGCTCTGCAGCAGCTGTTGAATCATAGGTTTACTCCCTAGTCTCTGTAAGGTCGCTTTAGATAAAAACATCTACTAAATGACCAACTAATAATAATAATAATAATAATAATAATAATAATAATAATGTTGAAATGGATTCTGGGTCGATCAGTGGAATTTGTCGAAGGATTTAAAAAGGATAAAGAAGTAATGATGTTATAATTTGAAAAATATTCAGCCTTTTTTAAACAAATAAGTACTTACACATTTTTCACTGTCGAATACAAAACATAGATGTTTATTAGATTCTGCATCTTTGCAAATAAATGTGAATATTCTCTTGTCCGTCTTATCATCTGCACAGAATGATATCCGATGCAACTGGCAATTGTGCTGCACTTCCTGGGGAAATAAAAATATATATATATATAAAAGAAGTTCATTTATATAAACATACTAATACAGGATACTGGCAAAGGCTCTCTAGCTTATTAAAAGTTATGCCTGGCATCAAGAATTCCCCAAGAGAGTAATGCATAGTTTTAATTTAGTCTAGACAGAAGACAACTCCCTTGAGACCTTCACTAGAGAGTAAAAGGAATACAATTTTAGACATGCATTTTAATAATTCAAAGAATACAATTACTTGAATACATAGTGTGTGGTAATGAAAGTTTATTCAATTTAATAGCCTGGGGATGTCAGACAACACTAATTTTATTTAAAACATGTGCTACTATGAGGTAATTATAATATATAATTTGTATATATATTACGGATTTGTGTCTTGAGATTTATTTAACAATGTAGCACTCTCGGGGACACTGTCAGCTCATCCTGGTTCTGAATAGCCAGGTGGGGTTTGCAAGTCTTCTGTTATTCCCTTTAAAACTTGTCCACCTGGAGACATAAGCTTACACTATCAGACTAAACTTACTGCAGTTAACAGTACTTTACGGATTTGTTTTGGGATGTTGTTCTTTATTCAGTTGCGTAGCTCCTGAAGTATGGAAAAGGCTTTGGAGATATTGCTGTAGAGGTGTAGACTATGGAACACTTTTTATTGCCTCTGTTGGCAACATTGATATTTAATGTATTTGCTTACGTTTGCTCATAATTTGCTTATGAAATGTATTTGCTTACGATTGTAAGTCGCCCTGGATAAGGGCGTCTGCTAAGAAATAAATAATAATAATAATAATATTTAGTGCTTGGAGAATGCCCGTGTTTTTAAGGCTATAGCAAAGGATTAGCTAGCTAACTATCTACATTTATTTATTTATTTATTTATTTATTTTGGGGGGGGGGCACTCAATAAAACGAAAATGTTCTGATCTCCAAAGCCTTGAGCTCAATTGCAGACAGTAAAGTGGGATTGTTTCGAAAAAATAAACTGGATTACACGTTCAGCTACCATGGAGGAAGGATCTTCGTGCTTGGTGGACATTTCATTACCCCTTAATGAAGTGGCTTGTTTGTGTGTCCGGGGCACTGCATTAGAAAGCCTGCTAGTAATGAAGCCACAACAACAGTAACTCACAGATTAGAAGCAGTGTTTGCATGCTATTAAATTCATGCCATGTCTTTGCTCTTGGCAAGCTACAATCAGAGACACTAGTGGAAAACGATCAAGAACTTGGCAAGAACATGGATGCTCTTGCATATAACCACAAGTCCCCATGAAGCAGGCATCAATATGACTTCCTGAGGAACAGGGATAGCTATAGTAAGAAGGTACACTTGGACTCCGTTATCAGTATGTAAGACCTCATCTCAAAAACATTTGCACGCATCCTGTTCTCCATAATGAACCAGGTACTGCACCATGTGGTGCTGAACTTCTCCATAAGCATCAATTGTAAGATAACACCCTCTCAAGGGGTATTTTTAAATTTGGTCTGTTGAGAAAGTCTCTCCCACCATACAAGACGAAATGATCATTCTGGGGTGTAAAACCCCACCTCTAAAGGACTGGGAATGCATCTGTATCATTATCTGTTTTTAAAATGGCCAACTGTTACAATGGTCTTCAGTGCTATGCAAAAACATTTTAAGCTGCAGGAACAATTCACAACATACAGAACAATACTGCTTAAGAAAAGGGAGTATCTCTGATACAGATCTATATTATTATACTTGCTATGACACATTTATAATAAAAAAAAAAAAAAAAAAAAACATTTTACCATCAGATACAATATTTTTTTTGTTGAACGTATTGTATTACAGAAAACATAATACATGCAACAACAATGTTTAAATTTGTGTTGGTGAGGTCAAATGAGCTTATTTAAATGAAAACATAGCCAATGTTTATTTTCCAAAACTTCGGCATTGTTGGGGTTTTTTTTTCAGCATTACCAGCATTTTGGTAGAGTTTGAGAGAAATAGAATTTGCGGCCAAAGGAAATTGCATCAGAGCTGGTCACTGTTCAGTTTAACCACAAGCTGCAGAACACTTTCTGCTTTCAAAAGGAATTGCAGTAACACAGACTGTAACTCATGAAGGTCAATTGTGTTCTACATCTTTACTGACTACGAAAAAGAGAACAGACTTTGATCAAATATGTTTTCTTTAATTGCCATGCTGTACCAAACATCACCGGGGTTTTCGTGAACTAGTGCTTTCTTCTTTACAAGTAGAATTCCGATCTCGCCACTTACTGAGTTTACAGACTTGTTATTAGAGGCTGGTTTCAAAACCGCTGTGAAAAGGCTGGCTGGTGGTGACGTCAGGCCAGGAACTAGACAGGACACATAGTGTTGAGTGAACTGAGATGTTGTGCCGGTTTATTATAAATAAAACGATTTAAAACACAAAACAAAACAGAGAACAAACAAAACGGCATGTTGGCCAAAATAAACAGACAGACTAAAACAGTGGACAATCCTCAAAACAAGCATCATGATGAACTGTTTAGCACAAGTAGCAATTGTTGTTTTTCTTCTTTCCCCTCCTCTCTCACGTTCACTCTTAACACCTAACCCCGAGTGAGTGATTAGTGCAACTGTATTGTGCCGGAATTCAATTGCTAATTAATCATTCACTTGAATCCCAGCATGTGAACTAATTTGTGCCATCCCCATGCTCATCTGTATGTGACGTGATTGTACAATCCCCATGCCTAAATACAAATACAGTTTACATCACTCGTGATACATATCCCACATTATATCCCATGCACCCATACATATACACACACACCAACAATAACACACCACATACAATATAAAACACAAAAATACGCACGGGGGGGGGGGCACCCCGCCACATATCTCCCCCCCTTATGCACAGCACATATTATTATTTATTTCTTAGCAGACGCCCTTATCCAGGGCGACTTACAATTGATCACATTATTTTTACATACAATTACCCATTTATACAGTTGGGTTTTTACTGAAGCAATCTAGGTAAAGTACCTTGCTCAAGGGTACAGAAGCAGTGTCCGCACCTGGGATTGAACCCACAACCCTCAGGTCAAGAGTCCAGAGCCCTAACCACTACTCGATTACATATGGCCTTAAAGGCCACCTCCCCCCTTAAAATCCCCAAAGTCTTGAGTTGCTGAGTAGCTGAGTTGGTGTGTGATTAGTACCAGGTGAGTGGTTTAATTGAATAGAAGTTGTTTTGCTATCTGATTGGTTTCCACGCAGTTGTTTTTTATATATTAAGCAGCCTATTTTAGCGCCAGCCAACAGAAGAGCCTCAACAAAAGAGCCGGGAGTCTAGCTGTGGGAGTCTACAGGTAACCAGAGTCTGAGGCAAGATAGGTAATTGGTCCTGCTCCTACTAATTTTTTAATTAACTATTTAAGTATTATTTTTATTAGTTGGTGTTTCAATTTAGGGAGGAGTGTGTGTATGTGATTTTAAACCAGGTAGTGTGGTTATTTGAATATTAAGGTGATTTGCAATTTGTAATTTCTCAGGGAGGGTGGTTTGCATTTGGATTGGTCTCCACACAGCCTCCTGTAGTGGTGTGATCCCCTTTGAAGTGTGTAAAAGTATTGTCAATAGAGCAGTTAGCAGTTGTGCCAGTCCCCTTGCAAAGTGAGGTGGAACCCATTTAAGGGTGTGCATATAATAGTGGTCAGTCTACAGGAACCAGGGACTGAGGCAGATAGGCTAGCTCCTGCTTCAAGTAATCTTTAATTCACTACATTTGGTAACTCTGTAAGGTGGTGTTTGAATTAGCTGAGTTGGTGTGTGATTAGTACCAGGTGAGTGGTTTAATTGAATAGAAGTTGTTTTGCTATCTGATTGGTTTCCACGCAGTTGTTTTTTATATATTAAGCAGCCTATTTTAGCGCCAGCCAGAAGCGCCAGCCAACAGAAGAGCCTCAACAAAAGAGCCGGGAGTCTAGCTGTGGGAGTCTAGCGAGGGGAGGCCTGCGCTGAGACGCTGTTCCAATAGATCCAAACCTACCGGGGCTCTAGAAGAAGCTATCTACTAGTCAGGTCTGTACCCTCCACCCTACTGCTCCTACTGTGCCTTTTGTCCTGCTATGACTGTCTCTCACATCCCTGTTCTGTCCTCCCGTCCTCGTCCTCTGCCCTCCCTCCGCTGCTGCTCCTCCAACCCCTCTAACCTCATTTCTCTGCCTCTCCCCCCCTCCCGCACACTCTCTGGTGCACTCTGGAACTGTCACTCTTCTGCTAACAAAGCTGATTTCATATCTGCCTTTGCCTCCCACCTCTCGCTGGATTTCCTTGCTCTCACTGAAACCTGGCTGTCCCCTGATAACACTGTTACTCCTGCTGCCCTGTCCTCTCTCTACGTCCTGTCCCATACCCCGCGCCTCACTGGACGGGGAGGTGGGACGGGTCTTCTCCTCTCTCCCTCCTTACTCTTTTCTGTCCCCTCCGATCTCATCTCACTCTCTGTCAGTACCTTTGAATTTCATGCAGTCCAACTAACCTTTCCCTGTCAACTCCTGCTCATTGTTCTTTACCGCCCCCCTGGGCCTCTCACTCACTTTCTGGATGAACTCGACTATCTACTCTCCTCCCTCCCCTCCCTGTCTACCCCGACTGTCCTTTTGGGTGACTTCAACATCCATCTCTCCAACCCCAGCCACTCTGCTGGATTCCTCCCTCTCCTGCACTCCTTCGACTTCTGTCTCTCTCCGTCCCCTCCTACCCACAAAGCTGGCCGTCAACTGGACCTCACCTTCTCCAGGGCCTGCTGCCCCTCCACCCTCTCTGTCACCCCCCTGGACCTCTCTGATCACTATTTCATCTCTTTTTCTCTGTCTCTCCCCCCTCTCCCTGCTCCTCCTACCCCCACTGTCACCTCTCGCCGTAACCTCCGCTCTCTCTCCCCCTCTGTCCTTGCCTCCACTGCTCTCTCTCACCTCCCTCCTATCGACTCCTTCTCACAACTCTCCGTAGACTCTGCTACCTCCACCCTCTTCTCCTCACTCACCTCCTCCCTCGACTCCCTCTGTCCCCTCACCTCTCGTCCTGCTCGCCCCTCCCCTCCCCATCCCTGGCTCTCCTCTGCGCTCCGCTCGGCAAGAATCACACTGCGATCTGCTGAAAAGAAATGGAAGAGAACCAAACTCCCTGCTGCCCTAGACCTTTACCGCACTCTCCTCTCCTCCTTCTCCTCTACTCTCTCCTCTGCTAACTGTGCTTATTTCCAATCTGTAATCCAAGCCTCCACTAACAACCCACGTAAACTATTCTCTACCTTCTCCTCCCTCCTAAACCCTTCCCCCCTCCTCCTCCCTCCTCTATCTCCCCTGATGACTTTGCCTCCTTCTTCTCTTCTAAAATTTCAGATATCCGCAAACTCTTTAACACCTCTCCCTCCCCCGCACCCCCTCCCGCTCCAACTCCTACACCCACTGCAACCCCTACTAACTCACCCTCCTTCTTCACCTTCTTGCCCCTCTCAGACTCTGACCTCTCCTCCCTACTCCAGGGTCACAAACCCACCACGTGTGCCTTGGACCCCCTCCCCACTCACCTCTTTCAAGCTGCTGCTCCTGCTCTACTCCCCTTCATCTCCTCCCTCCTCAACACCTCTCTACTTTCTGGTATCTTCCCCTCTGCCTTCAAAAAAGCCTCGATCACTCCCCTCCTCAAAAAACCTACCCTCGACCCCACCTCCCTCCAGAGCTACCGTCCTGTCTCCCTCCTACCCTTCCTCTCCAAAACCCTCGAGCGGACTGTACACCGCCAGCTCTCTGCTTTCCTGTCCAACCACTCTCTGCTTGACCCTCTCCAATCTGGCTTCCGCTCTGCTCACTCCACTGAAACCGCCCTCCTGTCTGTCACCAACTCACTTAAATGTGCCCGAGCTGCCTCTCTCTCCTCTGTCCTAATTCTCCTCGACCTCTCTGCTGCCTTTGACACTGTTGATCACTCTATTCTACTATCATCTCTTGCTGACCTGGGGATCTCTGGCACTGCTCTGGCCTGGTTCTCCTCCTACCTCTCCAACCGCACTTACCAGGTAACCTGGCGTGGAGCAACCTCCACACCTCACCCTCTCTTAACTGGAGTCCCCCAAGGGTCAGTCTTGGGTCCTCTCCTGTTCTCTCTCTACACCCGCTCCCTGGGCCCCCTCATCGCATCCTATGGTTTCTCATACCAGTTCTATGCTGATGATGCTCAGATTTTCCTCTCCTTCCCCACCTCTGACTCCACCATCTCCTCCCGTATCTCTACCTGTCTGTCTGCTATTTCCTCCTGGATGCACTCGCATCACCTCAAACTCAACCTCTCTAAATCTGACCTCCTTTTCTTTCCCTCCTCCTCCCCCTCCTCTGATCTCTCTATCTCTGTTCCTCTGGAATCTACCACACTCTCTCCCTCTTCCTCAGCTAAGAACCTTGGAGTCACCCTGGACCCCTGCCTCTCTTATTCCCAGCACATCTCCACTCTGGCACGCACTTGCCGATTCTTCCTGAGCAACATCCGAAGAATCCGACCCTTCCTCACCAACTATGCTACCCAGCTCCTGGTCCAGGCCCTGGTACTCTCCCGCCTAGACTACTGCAACTCCCTCCTGGCTGGCCTCCCTGCGTCCGCCACCCGTCCGCTCCAGCTCATCCAGAACTCTGCTGCCCGCCTGGTGTTCTCTCTGCCTCGCTTCGCCCACGCTACTCCACTACTCCACTCGCTCCACTGGCTCCCGATCACCGCTCGCATCCAGTTCAAGACTCTTGTACTAGCCTACAGATGCCTTGACCAGTCTGCACCCAGCTACCTCCAGACCCTCATCTCTCCCTACACCCCCACTCGACCTCTCCGCTCCGCCTGCACTAGAAGACTAGCTCTACCACCGCTACGCTCCCCTGCCTCCAAAGCCCGCTCCTTCTCCACCCTTGCTCCGCAGTGGTGGAATGACCTTCCTACAGATGTCAGGACTGCCCAGTCCCTGACCACATTCCGGCGCCTCCTTAAGACTCACCTCTTCAAAGAGCACCTGTAGAACTCCTCTGTTTGTATCCTGGGACACTATCACCCTTCATGTAAATGTGCTTTATTTTGCTCTTATCAGCCCCTATTTTACTGCATTTAATCCTGTACTTCAGAATACTGTAATCTGCCAAGTTTTTAACCTGTAGTACTTTGTATTTAATCATATCCTGATGTAACTATCACTATTACCTGCTGTATTATTGAATTGTGGTTTGTCAAACTTGTACTTTACTTGAACAAAAGTTATTGTATTTCTTGCTCTTATTGTATTACTTGTATTGTAACGCTTGAAATGTTTTTGCTTACGATTGTAAGTCGCCCTGGATAAGGGCGTCTGCTAAGAAATAAATAATAATAATAATAATAATAATCTTCCTGGGTCAGAAACGTAGGTATTAAAGGGTCCCCGGGCAGCAATATTGCCAGTGGCAATGCTGTCAGTGCATTCAGGGAAATCCTGGTGGCAGAAATGCTGCTCTTGGCAATGCTGAGAATGGCAATGCTAACAGTGGCCATGCTGTCAGCAGCAATGCTGACAGTGGTGTGGCATATTCCACCAAAGGCCACAGCAAATCCCTGGGGGTCAGCAGCAAACAACCCCCAGGCGACAGCAAACAGGCCTCCTCGGGCGATAGCGAGCAGAACTCTCCTGGGTTCTGGCGTAGATGTGCCTACTCCCTGTGGAGGTGGGAGCAGCTCTTCTCCCTCTGGCGGTGGAGGTGGGAGCAATGGGTAGTTTCCCCCTGGTGGTGGAGGCAGTGGCAATACTGACCTCAGTGCGGGGCACTTTGGTTGTAGTTCCTCCTCCTCCCTCCTCCTGGAGGGGGCAGTTGATCGGGAAGTGCCTACACTCTCTGCAGGCAGGGCACCAACTCGAGATTTTGATTACTCTGAGGTAGGCTTCCCTGTGGCTCTTCTGCTATATAGTTGGCAGGGGTGCGGGGTATTGCGGGGTGTAGCACAGGTGGCACTGGAGGTTGGACCCAACGGGCCTTTGGGCTCATCCCCTTCCTCGTTTGTGTCCCCGTCAACCTCTGGGCAGCTTTCCTCCTCATGCCCATAGAGACAGCAGTAGGTGCACCACTCCTCATTCTTCCACTCCGCAGTGGAGTACTCCTCTAGTACCCACTGGATGGGGTCCCACGGCCGGGTCCAAGGGTTCACCTCCCTGCTTCCCCTATCCCTCTTTTGAGTGGGTGCCTGAAGGGGCGCATGGAAGGGGCAGCGCATGGTGGTGTGCCTGGGTTTGGTACAGGCTAGGCACCAAAACTGCGCTTCCTCCTTCAGGCTTTGGGACTGGCCGTTCCTCTGCTTTCCCCTTCGGCTCCTTCTCCCCATTTTCTCCTTTCTTCCTCCCAAAAACACACACAGTACTGTTCCTGGCCTGCGTATTAAAGGTGCTGTTTCCCACTTCTCTGACACCATATGTAAACAATAACACACCACATACAACATAAAACACAAACATACGCACAAGAGCGGGGCACCCCACCACAACCCCATAGCACAATTCCTGAATGACCTAAGCAACATTTATCTCCAGGCATGGGAGCTATCGGTACTATGAAAAAGTAGATAAGCAGGACCTATATCCACTGTAAGTTTCACATACTGTACAGTGAGCTGGACACATACATTCTGATGTATGTCCAGACCAAGTTCCATCTCAATTGAATAAGTGCTTCTCTAGGTATGCAAAACCTTAGTGTAATCGATAGAGAGACAGGCAGACAAACAGGGTGCCTCCATATACCCCCAGATTCTGATTCCCTAATAACTCGTCAACCCACCTAGACTATATCAGTAAATATATCAAATATATCCAAGCTCTTAGAAAAGCAAATTGTACTACTATAAGTGTCTACCTTGCATAAAAAACATCAAAGAAGTATCTGGATGAAGATGGTTGATAGTTTTCACACCGGGAGATCATTCATGAAGGGCAACTTAATAAACACAGATCCGATGTTGCTTTCTTGACCAGTAATCACATTGTTCAAGCCGTTTAGGCTTTTTAAAGCTCCCTGTATTCTACATGTGTATTCATGTGTATTCTCGAATGTGCAGTACCATTAACAAGTGTTTTTTTTTTTCTTTTATCTAAATATTCCCTTATCTCCTTTGTCAAAGGACAAACCAAGACTATAAGATTTTATAAAACCATGAGATTGGCATTTCAGAATCTATTTTAAGGATTCTATTGGGGGGGAACATCTGGAATTGCAGGAAATGCTTGATATTCCATATATGCGCGAGGCTAGACAAGAGAAATTTACAAGAGAGTGCTATACAATTAAACTGTCACTGCTCCCTTTACTTAGTTCAGCTTTAACATTACCAATAACACTTTCTAAGCACTGGTCATTTGCAAAAATGTATCACATAAGCTTTGTTGTTTTTGAAGGCACCAACAAAGGCACTCACTACTATAAGGTATTCGAGATTATTGTGAACTTGAATCCAACTCTTTCGGTCAATGGTACAGACAGACCCAAAAGCAAAAAGCTGCCAAGATAAAGATAGCATTCTCAATCTTTAATCATTCAACTCTTATCAAGAGAAAATTTGCAGCACAGGGTGGGAAATAGTGAATGGGCTCTGGTACCTGGCAATGTAACAGCAAGTACAGCTGCATTGAGTAGCAATATTCAAACAAATCATGGAAGGCTTAGTCAAAAGAAATGTTTTAAGCCGTGTGTTTACATAAGTCTTTTTTGGGGGGGCGATAGAAATACACCCCTTGAACCTGTGAACACAAATGTTGGGCCCTGTCATGTTGTGTCAAGCTTCAATATTCAAACAAAATGATTGGGATGTCTGGTAAAGATATATTTAATAGAACAAGAATCAGTAAGTCTCTTAAAAGTACATTCAGAGACCATACATTAAAGTGCTATCTCAGAATACATCTTTATGAATATGTTTGTAATGTGTTTAAAGAAACACTAACAGTATACAGAATAAAGCAGCAGATCAAAAAAAGTTTCCAGATGAAACCAGCATATACAACAGATAAAGTAGATGTCATGAAAAGTTGGTTTTTACTATCCCAAGTATAAATGTCTGACCGATGCAAATTACCAACATACTTTTCAGCTTTTTCTGTTGAAAGTGGCTATGCACGCAGAAGAAATAAAGGGCATTGCGATACAGAAGGGCATAATGTGTAATTGGAACAGATTGCTCACCAATGTTAAAGATGCAAAAGAGTCTTAAATGATTTCAGAAACCAACTGAAATACATATTACAGTACAGCAACCTTGTACTTGTAATGAACTCTTATGACAATTTAAATGGATTGAAATGGATATACTGTATGTTTGTGATTTGTGTGTATTTCCTGTGTCCTCTGGGACGACTGTTAGTCAAACTCAATAAATACAAATATATAAAGGATGGAAGCCCTCCTTGCGACAAATGTGGCCATATTGAACATAATGGGTGTGGAAAACCCTGCTTGATTCTGCCACTACTTATCATGTGACCTGCTTTTGGTAAAATTAAAATACAAAATCATACAAATAGAATACTGCCATAAAAACAACTACGGACAATGAATTTGAGCAGAATTTTTTTTACAAAAATATAAGTACAATTAGGTCTTAAAGGTGTTACAGAACACCCTGCAAAATGTACAATGTACATTCACCCATCATCAGTCAAAAATCAAATCGGACAATACATTTCTCAAGATTTACCCGGGAGCGTTTGCCAGGAGAAAAAAAAAATGTCTTCTCAGGATCGCAGTGTATCCAGATCATGCTCCCTCCTGCAACAACCTCATCAACCAGAGCACCAGCATTGTTGCAGGAGGGAGCATGAAATGGATACACTGGGATATTTAGAAGAAAAATATCTTTCTCCCGGTGAATGCTGAAATAATAAACGTTGAAAAAAATATTTTAATTGCCTAATATGTAAATAAAAAAATACAATCTACTGGAAATATGTTGAAAAAAAATTGCTACGATGTGGACAACAATGGATACCACAAAGATAACGCAACGTGTTTCTTGTAAACTGTTAATTGGCTCCCCCTGCTGGACAGTGGCTGCACTTGCTTTATTGAACCTCTAATGAGGCATATGACAGGAGAGTCTAATCTCTTATGAGCCATGACAGAAATCTTAGAAATGTATTTTAGTGCATTGCACTAAAATTAAGATTAAACAAATTGCTCCATAGTTTATTTTATATATTTTTTTATTGACAATAACAATACAGATCACAGATTTGTATGTGCTATTCAAAAGGTGATTTACTATGGTTCTAGTAATGTTCTGTATGACAAGGTTTCAACTGACTACATCTTACTAGAACAGATGGTCACTAATCAAATACAAGATGTTGAAACTCTGCCTAATAATTTACTTGTGAAGGCTGCCAGGTTGGTATTAATGGTTATTTCCCTAAAGGAAGTAAGGCAGAGTGTGATTATTAATTATAGTGGTTTGCACATATTTCAATTAAGCACTGTGGGTGACATGCTTTCTTCCAAGCTACCTGTGAAGAATGTAATGTTTTCTGTTTCTTTTTACATATACCATGGTTGCTGTTTTAGTGTATGGTATTTGCATCTCAAACCTACTGCAAATTATAGCAAACATGTTGCTTCTTCTGCATAAATTACTTTGCAGTGATTTCACCTACCGGATTTCCTGATGACAGCTACATTTGCCGCCTTAGACATTCAATCAAAAAAAAAAAATAATTAAAAAGGTTTATTGTTAAAATACTGCTCCACGTGCTAACAGGTGACACAACATCTAACAAAACAACTATGGGAATCATACACTGCAGTGTAAGCATATTCTCTTATCCCTGAAACGCCAAGGGAAGCTACATTTAAAAGATACAATTCAAACTTGCAGGTAATTATCATACATTACAAGAAATACTTACATTGAAATTCTACTTACTTTCGTTTTGGGATCTAGAATTTTCACACCATAGATCGAGATTTGTAATTCCACTTTAGGCGTTTTCTGTCCTTCAGATTTCTTTATATGTCTTGCAAACTAGAACAAAATAAATAAATAAATAAATAAATAAATAAATTGTGTTGGAACTGGTATCAGTCCTTCCTGCCTGTTATCCAATCGCAGGTTTAGTTATTGACCGGAAACAGTATGATAGTAGAACAGAGAATGCTGATGTTAGTTACAGTTAGTTGATTGCTTCTAGGCTTACGGTTCGGACATGGACACGCACCCGTTCTGCACCAGAGCTAGAGCAAGACGTTCCTGCCTGCTGTAAGGTACTGTCATTTTGCCATCCTGTCTAATAATAAACATCGGTTCATCATTGCAAGTACTCTGTTGTTGTGTGGATGTATTTCACCCTCGCCTCAGTTAAATGATAGCTAAAGCAAATGCACGACAGTATTAAACCATTAGACTCAATGTAGAAAGAATACAATATTAATAGACATTACATTTTTGTATTTATTATTTTCCTGGTTGGTTGTTAGTGGCAAATCACATCTGAGTAGAAATGCAGCTCATGTGATATACTGTACATACATATGACTATTGGTAAGGTCCCTACACTTGAAATAAATCAATACGCTGATAGAATGCAGCAAAAGAAATCAGACAAACTAAACACATTTCAATACATGCCCAGGAAATGAAGCTACCTTTATAAAAAAATAAACTGACCTGCTCACAGAAGCATTTCACTTAAAGCAGCTTCCAGATGTTTGTTCTAAGCATCCCTTTCGTTTTGCCTGGTTCACTGTTCATTCCAGTTTCACAATGGTTTGGGAACTCAACTAACATTTTCTTTTCTTTTAATACATTAGCATTTGGCTGTTTTGGTCAGTTTAGTATCATTTTTATTAGGTCTAAACAGAGTAATTTAACAGAAGTGACAGACTTAACTTTTTAATATATATATATTTTTAAAACTCAAACTTCAAGCTTCAGCTTTCACTTCTAAGGATGCATTATTTAACAAAAGGTTTAAGTTAGGGTACACATGATGGGTGCACATGAAAACAGCACTAGACATCTGAACACAGAGACAAAGCATGAAGTCTTGTCATAACATTTGATTTATGTTATCATATTAAAATTACTAAAGTATGTTAATCTGAACCATGTCTATGTTTACAATGGACTTCTGAAAATGCCGGCAGCTTAGTGCTGAAATGGCTCATGCATTTCCACTGGACAAAAAATGTGGTTTTGGTTTGGTTTTCTCTTTTGTCTGTATCGCTCGGTTTGGAATTTTATGCAAATATTGGTTTCGGTTTTGGAAAATCATAACCGTTGCATTCCTCATTTAAATGTTTTATTTTAATTGTGCATTAAGTCTTTCTCTGATGTGGTATAACATAATGGTGTTGTTTTGCCTTAATATTAACATTAATGGCATATTTACTTAATAGTCCATGTATGTCACAGGGGTTACCCTAAAAATAAGACATTAATCATTTTTGATAAGCATTAACACATGAGAAGGCGTGGCTTTCAAGGATACCACCTACTCCTCATAGATAGATGTGGTCAGTATACGCATACGCACAATTACATATGCATTGTTTTTCCAAAATTCCATACAAATACACAATATTTTTTCATTGCTCATAGCTTGCGTATCTGTGTTTTGGACAAAAAGTTGTATTGAGCAACCAGAATACACAGACAGAATAGAGTGAAAAATCAAAAGATAAATCTGACAAAATTAGTAGCAGAGGTAATAATAAACGAGATCTAAAGAGCCAATAAGAAAATGACATGTAGCGGCACCGGATACGAGCTAGATTGCTGAGAACTAGTAATTACTGTAGTACTGTACATCAACAATTATAAAACACACTAGAGATCAGACAAAGTAAATGATTGAATAGCAATGGGAGAAAATACTGAAGAAACTTGGAACAAGACTGTTGTTGGGGAGGAGGAGGAAGGCCAAGATGATGATGATGATGAAGGTGCACCAGCAGAGAAGCAGTGGCGTCGTGGTGGCAGAATTGCGACAGGTCAGCAAAAAAGTGATGTTTGGCAATTTTTTGGCTACGATGCAGCAGCTGATCATAACGGATGCAATATCTACCGGCATAAGGTAAAGTAAATTATTATTTTTTTATATATTTTTGTAGACCGGTTGAATTTGTACTTGACATTTCTCAGCATATATAACTATAAAACAAAAATGTTCGTTTTGGTGGGGTTTCTTCAGGACAGCAAACAAAAAAAAACTGTAGGTTTTACATACCTTTAAAAAATAACGTTTGAAGTTGCCTCTGTGTGCATCTGTTGCTTCTGCTGTGGTACAGTTTGCAGTTATTTTATGTTTTGGTTTGTTTGTTTACATATTATTTTGATACAACACATTGTACATTTGATGCCTTTCTGGAGCACCGGTGTTACGTTGAATTCAGTGCCCCGTGGAAATCAGTTTCCTCTGCTTATTGTACTACATGTAAGCAGGTGGTTTGGCGATTTGTGTTCCGCACTCGCCAAGGTTTGCTTTGGCCGAATCCTGAGGTGAACACTTTTTTCTAAGGTTAAGGGTGAGGGTTAGTCTATATTCGCCTGATTATAAGACAATCCCCCCCCCCTCCAACTAAACACAGTAAATTACTGGCAGGGGAAACTGATTTCCATGGGGGAACAGAATAACACCGGTCATTCCGAAGTAAACTGTTGTATGTAGAAAATGATTTTACAGCAAGCTTTGGCATTTCGGAGACTGTGTGGTCCAGTGGTTAAAGAAAAGGGCTTGTAACTAGGAGGTCCCCGGTTCAAATCCCACCTCAGCCACTGACTCATTGTGTAACCCTGAGCAAGTCACTTAACATCCTTGTGTTCCGTCTTTCGGGTGAGACGTAATTGTAAGTGACTCTGCAGCTGATGCATAGTTCACACACCCTAGTCTCTGTAAGTCACCTTGGATAAAGGCATCTGCTAAATAAACTAATAATAATAATAATAATAATAATAATAATACTTGTTTCCATGTTTTTCCAGAACTGGTAAACGTTGCATTTCATTTCACTGACAATTTCATAGCAAGCACGATATTCACACTGTGCTACACAGTTGTATTCAAACAGCAGACTGGCCTCAAACACACCTCTCCGTTATGCTGACATACTTTCCTTGATTTGGGTCAAAGACCTGACAGGCATTGAAAAAATTATAGCATGGCGACATTTGGCAGCTGTTTCTGAAGGACTCCTAAACTGGTTACTAAGCAACCTGGCTCAGAACTTTTAGTATGTCAGTTAAAATACCACAATAAAAACCGTCAGTGAACTACAGTATTATTTAAGAACCATTAATTCATTAAAAAAATGAAACACACACGGTACTGAAATAATATTTCGTAAACGTTCAGGGAGTATCCGTCATTTATTTATTTAATGAAAATCGTAGGATTATACCTCTTCAACGTAGCGCCATAGCAGAACCTCCAAAATAATAGCTGCTACGGCCAAATCGTAGCAGTTGGCATCTCTGTCAATCACGACTATTACATTTTGAAATATGCAATCTGCATTTTCATACTCGCCACATCTCTACATATGCCTCAGGTACATGGGTTTCATCAATAGTACCCACGCCTTCTGTGTTACTGAGTTTATAAAATGTCTCATTTTTACTTTGAAACTGATTTTCCTGATTGGAATGAAATGCGATCTGAACCACCGGTTTTAGTCTTTTAACTAGCCAATCAGGATGCAGACAATTTTTATAAATGGACTAATAAAACACTATAAATACATTTACAACGGGTCAGTTACAATGGTATTCAATACAATCATGTTTTACAACATTTCATTAATATTTCATTTTGAATGTATGATGATTTCATGAATTTGAAATTGTTAAAACAAAAAAAAATTGCCATTAGTGCAATTTGTTTTCGGAACACCAAATAAACATATCAAAATGAAAAAAAAACAAAAAAAAAACCTGAAAAAAAAAGTAATACTTAATTCAAGCCTCAGAATTAAAAGTCTTAGTTACCTATTTACAGTTTTGTAACTTTATTGGGTGAAAGTATGAGAGGATCAGGAAACAAGTTAATAGTCGATTCTAGTGTCTGAAATAACACAGAGAAGCAATCCAAGGATGTAGATCAGCCTTAACCCTGTCTGGAATCTATGATTTACAATGTAAATAATAGAAAGTGTGCAAATATGAACTCTATTTAAAGTGAAAGTGAGGCCAGCATACCTTCTAATGATATAAAGGCCATTTTAGTCAGCATTACGGTTATTTAAAAAATAAAATAATACAGTTATATATACACATATATACACACACACACACACACATATATACAGACGTGCTCAAATTTGTTGGTACCCTTACAGCTCATTGAAATAATGCTTCATTCCTCCTGAAAAGTGATGAAATTAAAAGCTATTTTATCATGTATACTTGCATGCCTTTGGTATGTCACAGAATAAAGCAAAGAAGCTGTGAAAAGAGATGAATTATTGCTTATTCTACAAATATATTCTAAAATGGCCTGGACACATTTGTTGGTACCCCTTAGAAATGATAATAAAGAATTGGATTATAGCGATATTTCAAACTAATTAGTTTCTTTAATTAGTATCACACATGTCTCCAATCTTGTAATCAGTCATTCAGCCTATTTAAATGGAGAAAAGTAGTCACTGTGCTGTTTGGTACCATTGTGTGCACCACACTGAACATGGACCAGAGAAAGCAAAGGAGAGAGTTGTCTGAGGAGATCAGAAAGAAAATAATAGACGAGCATGGTAAAGGTAAAGGCTACAAGACCATCTCCAAGCAGCTTGATGTTCCTGTGACAACAGCTGCAAATATTATTAAGAAGTTTAAGGTCCATGGAACTGTAGCCAACCTCCCTGGGCGCGGCCGCAAGAGGAAAATCGACCCCAGAGTGAACAGAAGGATAGTGCAAATGGTAGAAAAAGAACCAAGGATAAACTGCCAAAGAGATACAAGCTGAAATCCAAGGTGAAGGTACGTCAGTTTCTGATCGCACCATCCGTCGCTTTTTGAGCGAAAGTGGGCTCCATGGAAGAAGTCCCAGGAGGACTCCACTTTTGACAGAAAAACATAAAAAAGCCAGACTGGAATTTGCTAAAATGCATATTGAAAAGCCACAATCCTTCTGGGAGAATGTCCTTTGGACAGATGAGTCAAAACTGGAGCTTTTTGGCAAGTCACATCAGCTCTATGTTCACAGATGAAAAAATTAAGCTTTCAAAGAAAAGAACACCATACCTACAGTGAAACATGGAGGAGGCTCGGTTATGTTTTGGGGCTGCTTTGCTGCGCCTGGCACAGGGTGCCTTGAGTCTGTGCAGGGCACAATGAAATCTCAAGACTATCAAGGCATTCTGGAGCGAAACGTACTGCCCAGTGTCAGAAAGCTCTGTCTCAGTCGCAGGTCATGGGTCCTCCAACAGGATAATGACCCAAAACACACAGCTAAAAGCACCCAAGAATGGATAAGAACAAAACATTGGACTATTCTGAAGTGGCCTTCTATGAGTCCTGATCTGAATCCTATCGAACATCTATGGAAAGAGCTGAAACTTGCAGTCTGGAGAAGGCACCCATCAAACCTGAGACAGCTGGAGCAGTTTGCTCAGGAAGAGTGGGCCAAACTACCTGTTACCAGGTGCAGAAGTCTCATTGAGAGCTACAGAAAACGTCTGATTGCAGTGATTGCCTCTAAAGGTTGTGCAACAAAATATTAGGTTAGCGGTTCCATCATTTTTGTCCATGCCATTTTCATTTGTTTTCTTATTTACAATATTATGTTGAATAAAAAATCAAAAGCAAAGTCTGATTTCTATTAAATATGGAATAAACAATAGTGGATGCCAATTATTTTTGTCAGTTTCAAGTTATTTCAGAGAAAATTGTGCATTCTTCGTTTTTTGTGGAGGGGTACCAACAAATTTGAGCACGTCTGTATATATATATATATATATATATATATATATATATATATATAAAATGAAAAAAAAAATCTGCTGAATAGAAGACATTACCTAATGGTGTTTTAAGAATATAAATCATAAGCTTCGAAACATACTACTGAAACTTTCCAACAGAAACATCTCTGTTTCAGCCATATAAGGGAGGTTTAAAAGGGTTCTGGCTAAATATCAGCATTCTGTAACTAATCCAAATAGACTGCTCAAAGTTATGACAAACACATCATCAAAAAGCTGTTCCACATAAACACTTCATATCTTGCCAGTGTTTATAATCCAGTTCTCAATTATAAATGAGCTTTAATAAACTTTGCTACTTCCTTGCATTTCTGTGTGCACATGACCAAGAACTGCATTGCTCTACAGGCAGCGATAACCTTCATCTCTGGAAGAATATAAGCATTTTCTTTTATTATTATTTTCAAATGCAAATTAGTTAACCCACATTATTGTGCTTCAGGGGCATCCAGTTAAACAAACAAACATAAAAAAGAAATAAATACATCAGAAAACCACACACACACTTCAACATTGTCTGAATAAAAACATCTGATTAGCATACATGCTGTCCAGAATTTGACCCAACATTAAACATCTGCTCAAGCCTCACATGTTATGGGAACAGACCAGTGAAAGGTTTCATTTGTTTGGTATTTAGTCCCTTAACAAACATACTTCATCCTGTGTACTGTAGTTCTGTTAGGAATTTGCAATAAATTAGGATTTGCTAGCCTCCATAATAACATATTTGAGCTAGGTAATACGTTAGCTTTTTATCTTTTAAAATGCCTATTACATTTGTGGTATGGCTGTGCTTGGAAATGTATTCCAGCCTCAATATCAGATGGTACTCTTGCTAGCCCAGTATTTGGAGGAGAGTTTCAGTTCCATCACGCAGTCTTCACTAATAAATATTAGTACAAACCATTAATACAAACCTACTCACGAGACACTAAGACACTAGGTAAAATCACTTGCCACATTTACAGTAAATTATATTATTATTATTATTATTATTATTATTATTATTATTAATAATTTCTTAGCTGACGCAACAGAGATGCCAAATTGCCTAATAACAGCCAGCTGGATGTCTTCCCTAGCTTACTGTAAATCCACAAACATTTAGTACATCTGCGGTTATTCACCCTTTTCCAACAATTTACCACAGACGTTCCCACACTGCAGAGTCAAGCCCACACCCTGAGTCATTACTGTGTGCAACTGAAATGTTAAATGAATTGAAGCATGACCAGCAGGAATTACTGTACTCATAAAAACAAAAAACAAAAAGTAAAACTGATCTGTAGAATTGTAAGAAGTTCCTATGAACCCAGTATAATATTATTAATAATAATAATAATAATAATAATAATAATAATAATAATAATAATAATAATAACTAGAGTTGCGAGCAACTTTACGGCTTCCAAGCAGTTATCGTGAAATTTAAGCACATTGGTTATAATAAATGAAGAGTTATCACAACTGTGCTAACTGTCAATTTTGGCACACATATTGGAATTATTGGTTGGTAGGCAATTTAAATTTTATTTGGATGCACACACAATTCTAAATAGTATGCAGTCATATAGACTTTTAAAATAATGCATATAAGAGGCTAACATTGTTCTAAATTCTAGATCGCTCTTTGTTTGAGTTTGTGTGCGTGTGTGTGTGTGTGAGAGCGTGTGGTGCCCTATTCTTAATTTTGCAATATAAAATGTATTGTTTTTTGTATATTTTAATGCCACTATCATTTAATATGCATTCTTTTTAAAGCAATAGAAAGTGTTAATAGTGTAACAATTGGCTATCAGGGGTGCCTGGCAAATACACAATTCACCATATGTAATTGTCAGCAAACCGCTACTAGGACATAACATGTGCACGATTCATGAGTAACACCACTCGAATCCTATGCAGAGGAATTATAAACAGGACAGAGGAGAGAAGAAGCTGGAACAGAACCCAGAGAGACAGTACAAATTGAGCATTTATTGTGCTCTGCAGGTAATAGACCTTTTGGAGAATTGGCTCAAATACAGAACAAATTATTTCATAATAAATCACATCCAAAGTTATATTATAGCACTCAATAGTTAACCATCTGGCCCAACAAACATAATATCCGGCTGAATCAAAAACATCATATTGCACACTTGATAAACTCATTATAGTTTGCACATAAATAGTAATTATTGCACATCAATAGTAGCCCAGTTATATTACACACTAAATCATGTATATTACACATAAGCTAGTTATATTGCACACCTTGGTTAATCATGTATATTGTGATAAGTGAAAAAAAAAACCAAAAAAAAAACCATACATCTTTTAAATACACTGGCTGATTCGTTGCCACCTATTGAGGATTTGCGATTGTGGTTTTATCAGTTTAGTCTTAAATATATCTATGAATGTAGTGATGAAATAAAATTTAAAAAAAAAACAGATGCCGTATCAGTACAATATACCCATTCACGTGTCAAATTTTGTGCGTTTTGGTGCAGCCGATAAGAAGTTATACGCTGTTTTATTGCCAGTTGCGTATATTGATGATGTCATGCAGCGTGGACGTCATGATTTTCACAGTAGCAACTTCCCTTGAACAAGCGTAACAGATGACCATACTGAGATGTTTTATTCCAATTTTTGTTTCAATCGGATAAGCGGTTTCAGAGAAGATGTTTGAATTTTGATGATTTTATATTTTTATGGTAATTTTATGTCATTAATCAATGTGGTTGCCAAACCACATAACCAATCAGCTTCATATTAACAACAGTTAATCATGGACTATCTCTCAACATGTATAGCAATTTTCAGAACTCTGCAGAAAGCGGTTTCCGATACATAGGTGTTTTAACAAATTCCTCAAAATCCAATATGGCTGCCGAACCATGCAACTTGTGCAAATTTGCTGAATATCACCAACTATCATCCATAGGCATCTACCAGTGTACCAAATTTCGTGAGTTTTTGAGCATGTTTTGGCAGAAAAAAAAAATAATAATCCTAACAAAAAATAATAATAATAATAATAATAATAATAATAATAATAATAATAATAATAATAATAATAATATTACTACTATTAGTATACAGTACTAGCAAAGTAATTTATGCTACATTTTATTTATAACTGGCATGTCTGAGTTAACACTTACTTTGACTGAATACAGTAAAACATATTTGATGTTTTGACTGCCCTTTAATTTTACTAAGTTTTGCATTTCCCTCACCAATCTACAAATAGATATTTTTTTTATGAACAAAAAACAAAACATCCCGAGGGTATAATGTAAGGGAAATGGCATTTCTGATGGAATATTTTGTAACATGTAAGAAGTAAAATGTATATGTGAAAAAACAATAGAATACTTCTGTGGAACTGATATTAGGCAATAATAAAATGTGTACCTTCACTATACCTCAGAAAGATGGTTAAAATTGCAGATATCAGCTGTTAAATGTTCTGAACATTCCTTTTTTGTTTCCCATTTTACCGGCAAATAGTATGTGTTTTAAATACATATACCTGATAATGTACTGATTGTATTGCTGCACCTGCCATGAAATGCAGAAGAATAAGTATACAAAATACAAATGCTATGGATTTAAGAGGTTTTAGCACCATCTACTGACAAAATGTGCACTAACATAAAGGGAAAAGTATTGAATTACACACTTTTTGTATTACCATCGTTCAACAGTTTTTTGTTTTTTTTAAATAAAACATCTGCTTTCCTTGTGACGGCCGTCCTCTGCTATGTCCTGTAAGGTGAATTCTAGAAATAGAAAATATACATCTGGGATCTTACACTAGGACCACATGGAAAATATTTTCCTACAAAATGAAATCTAACATTGCTGTTTCTGGCAATGAATGGTTTCTGGTTTCCTGTGAAGTATCCAGCCAGATTTTTTTGTAACTGTTTGACATTCTAGACATGATTATTTGGTTCTAACTATATTACGCACAGTAACACACAACCAATGCTTACAAAAGGTCACTGACTGGGTATTCTAAGTCAGTGTTTTAGGTTCTTCACAGTGCAGGGCTGTTTGCTTTTTACAAGCAAAGCTATGCATCAAACAGAATGGTCCTAATATTTGTTATTTTTTCTGGATATTTGATCCAGAAGATGGGTAGAGTCAACGTTTTGAAATGTGTTTTGTCTGTTTCTTAGGGCAGCCTTGGCAGCAGTCCTATATGAAAGATGAACACATTATGCTAAACTTGTATTTGATAGGAATTTTTTTGTAATTGTTAGTGAACAGAAAAATGGTTTATTTCAGTATTCCCACATTTACCTATTCTATGAGGTAAATGTAGGAAGTTACCAATAGTAAATAAATGGATGCGTCTTTGCCATTGAAAAATGGACTTAAGAAAAGTTGGCAATAAAATGATTTAAGCTTTACTGGAATTATTTTGTTAGCTCTATCTACAACAACTTTCATATACAGATGGTTCATTTAAATTGTGTTTTAAGGAGGCCCTTCCTTACAGTACACAGTAGTTCTTTTGTGAACTGTTCTACGCAAAGAGCACCATCTTTGCTCCCTTAAATGGTGCCTGAGTCCTGGATTTAAATCAAATTACAGATAAAAATAAAATGTACCTTTAATTTTCGAACAGCATCCCTCACGATTTCTGTACCTTTTGGTTGGTCAACTTCTACATTTCCAAGAAACTGCAAAGACATTTAAAAGATAACAATTTATTATCTCCAGATATAAGCATACAGATGCAAATGATGTAAGGACAGACAGACACCCCATATATCTCCAGAATCTGATATTTTCAGTAAACAATAAACCATGGTAATACGAGAGTTCATGACAATTGGAGAAGTGGTTCTCCAGATATATGGAAAAAAAATTGATGTGTGTGATGTGTGACATATAGCAGTACATACTCCACAATATCCCCTTCTCAGTAGATTTCATCCTCACCGGGGAAAAACAATGTTATTACATATTGTATTTATCAGAAAAATTATAATATAATGAAGGATTTACAAACAAAACAATAAAGCTGAAAATGATATCAGAAATCAGCTAAAAGGTGCACACAATATAACTTCTCCAGAACTGTTTAGCATGAAAATGTTATGAACTCTGAGCAAAAATGATCACAGCAGACATTTACGTTACAACAAATATCCAACAGATGGCATCATTAACCTGCTTCTTGTTTCATATGTTAACCAGAAAGCCTTCAAAACATCTATCTTTTGTGCACAGTCTGTCACAGGAAATCTCCCAGTCACTTAAGACACTAGCTGCAGAAAACAAGGAAGTGAAAGTCTGCTACATAGTCCGTGTTGCTAAGAGTGATACCTAATGTTTATTTTTTAGTTTCATCATAATAAAGCTGCATTAATTATTGAACGTCATCACCGTTGTGTTACTGTGTACAGTATATAAGTATTCTTCAAACACTAATCTGTCTATGTGTTTGTTGCATCTAGAGGAGTTAATTTCTTTCAAACCAAAAAGATTTGATTGCAAAGTATCCAAAATAGTGTTATCAATATATACTTTAGCAGAATAAAAGGATTGCAGGATTTGACTATTCCACTGCAGCAGAAGGATGCAGTCACCCAAAACCTTGCCATCATTAGCAGAGTGTTTTCAAAACAGCAACTGCAGAGGGAAAGTGACAGAAAATAATTATCACAACAAACTTACTTCCTCTAAAAAAATGTCAGTAAAAAAACAAAGACAGATGGCAAATGACTGCAATACTGTCCCTACAGCTGAAGTGCCATTCCTCTACTTAATCAGGCATCTCCTTTGAAAAAAAAAAAAAAAATGGTAAGAGACCAGAGAATTCAATACATTGAGAACATTTACTCCTTTGGGTATACATGCAGTTTTGCTAGTTATCATTTAAGAGTAAATCGAGGATGCCAAAAGGATTCACCAAATAAAGATGTTCATATAACCATCCGACCTATTGGTGGGAGCGTGTGACTGCATTCACAGTATTGTGGTTAGGGTTGGGAAGAGGTCTACAACTATGCATCAAATTCCAAAAGTAATTCACCAATTACTTTCCATGTGCATGTGGATTTGATGCACATTGAGACTGGGGATGTCAACATCATAAAAAGAAACTTTGACAAGACATATTTCTGGCCTACTTGAACTCAGTTTGACAGTAATAAGCCACTGTCTTCTGATCCACTGAACCTCTAGAACATTTTTAAAACTGAAAGTGCCTCTTCACAACACCTTCACTATAATGTTTTGCTGAATTTTTGACATGCGTTGCTCTTCTTTTAAATTTCTTTAGTGGGTCTATGCAATGCAACAGAGTGGAGTGTTATATAAATCGATAACAAAAAGTAACCATATATCATAGAAGTAAAGAACTGAAATGTCATAGCAGGAAGTCAATTAGGGCATTCTAAGATGGTCAAAACAGATGTAAAAAAAAGTGTTATTAATCTACATTTAAAAAATGAGAGTAAAGTAGTAAGCCGCCAATCATTTTTTGCAACAGAATAGAGGTGGCTACTTTTTTCTACTCTGTGTATTATTCTGCAGCATACCAGACTGATGCTTTCGAATTACTGGAACGCCACAATTTTAACAATTCTTGAATATAACTCTGCCACCACTTCAGAAACTAGCAAATGTGCATAACGGCAGCTGCAGATGGTAGAACAATTCAAATGTACTGTAATGCTACTGTATGCTAGTCTGCTCCCTCCTGATGTTGCAGGATGCATTATGATTAAGGTACAAGGAACAGTGGGATCTTATTTTTTGCTTGGTGGATTGGCCGTGGTCCTCAAGAGTTGGCTATTGTAAATTCCCTGTTGCCAACTAAACAAATGGCTGGTAATTAAGCATTGGAGCAACTACAAACAAGACAAGACAACACTGGAACAAACCAAGCATAACACAGAGTTGACAGGAGACTAAAATAGTTAAAAGTAAAAACAAACAAACAAACAATACAGTCATATTTCAAATGCTTTCGTCAATGCTATTCTTCCTACAGTCCAGCTGTGATCAATAAAAAGAAGCAATTTGACACCAAACAAACCAATAAATGGGACAGGTTTTAAAATGATTGATGGAAAAATGTGTTATGCCTGAAAATAGAATACATACAGTATGTATGAATATACAATGGTCGCTCTCCCATTAGTGTGCAAGAGCCTGGAAGCCTGCAGCTTGAAATGGTTCGGATCCCCCCTCAGCCAGGTATTGAATACTTGACCACCAATTACAGCAGCATACATAACGTAGGTCTAAAATCCTGTGAACTAGGTCTGGACGGCAACAAGGATGCGTCACTATTTCCTGAAGGGTGAACATCGTCCACTGGGAAGCAGGCAGAAGACATTCTAAAGTATCTTGGTGGTCAAATGTCCAGCTCAGGATGTGACGTGTGTCCTGACCTGGCTGTGGTGTTGCTTGATAATACATACCTTTGCATTGTAGGATATATAGAGTTTTGCCAAAGCTTCGGGAGTATGCATCCACGTTTTATCTGGAATAAATAAATGTTTGCTTAGATTTAATATATTTTTAGACCTTATTTATAAATTCCACAGGAAAAAAAAACAAAACATTATTATTAATTTATTTCCTTAGCTCTTTTGATCAAACATCACCCTGAACAAAACAATTGAAGAACCAAAAGAACTTCATCCCAACAAGTTATTTCTATTTCTGGCCAGTTTCAGGAACCTCCACCTTAAGTTCAGAAGAAAAGGATTTCAGAAAACATGTCCCAGTTTATGATCAGCTTATTTCATGTGAAGTATACCTAACACTTGTCTTCTTGCTTACAACATACTACTGTTTAGATTCAGAAAATGCAGATGCAATTGTCGGATTGCTGTCCCTTCAGGGAGATAAATACTATAGAATGTATGTGTGTAGAATGGTGAACAGTTCTCCATAAGAAACAGGTGTTCAACTCTATTGAGTTTATAACAGTGAACAAATATTTTGGCACTGATAAATCTAAGAAACTTGACACTTCAGCAAAACGTATTGTTGTTCTATATATAAACTGCTAAAAACAGCTGCAGCGTTTATTCAAGGGTGGAGGTAATTAGAAGTACTATGGTTTTCAAAAGGCGCTTTTTTTTTTTTTTTACGATAGGCCTATTTGAGGGAGGCGTATATTGAAGTTTATTTCTGCAGATACAACTTGATCAGGATTGCGAAGAAGTCCTACAACTTTAAACTGAAAGCTGTTGATCTCGCAGATCAGATCTGTTTGACTAGGTGAGGCCACATACCAGTGTAGCATGGAGAGGGAAACAACA
Source organism: Acipenser ruthenus (assembly GCF_902713425.1). Classification (NCBI taxonomy): domain Eukaryota; kingdom Metazoa; phylum Chordata; class Actinopteri; order Acipenseriformes; family Acipenseridae; genus Acipenser; species Acipenser ruthenus. Next base: position 38,389,274 of record NC_081198.1, on the reverse strand, counting down.
AGAGAGAAATGTCAATTCAACACCGAGGAGGTAGGTTTATTTTCCCTTTCTTTTCTTACAGCAGTTTCTAAGAGTCGCAGGGCTGAACTCTAATATACGGTCTGTTTCCTTCTCTTCAAACAGCAAGACAACTAATCACGGTCTCCTGGTCCAGACAGGGCTTCAGTGAGGAAGATGAGGATCCTGTGGCTATCCCCTAAGCAGCAACGCTACAGCGAGAGCTACACTAGCTTATGCTCCCCATTGACACTTCAAAACACCACACCCCCCACTCTCCGAACTTCCTGTCTGTGTCAGGATTCTGCAGCACCTCTTATTAGCCAAATACCATGCATACAACCAAAACAGAAATGCATTTAAGAAACTTAATCGTACAGCTCCTGCATTAGAACTAAAATGCATCACTTTTCTTGCCAATTCATATATAATATATATATATATATGCTGTGTACCTACGGTATTCTTTTTTTGTTTGGGTTCCATAAAGTTTACAGTAAAATACCAGTACGCTCCAGCATGCAATTGTGTTCTTTTAAATACATTTTATCAAGTTTATTAAATTATTTTTTGTTTATTCAAGTAACTGTTTTGTATGTGTTTCTTTATTATGTGCTGCATTTATTTGAGCTGGGGTAGGGGAAAAAATTTACATGTTTCATAAGAACATAAGAAAGTTTACAAACAAGAGGAGGCCATTCGGCCCATCTTGCTTGTTTGGCTGTTAGTTGCTTATTGATCCCAGAATCTCATCAAGCAGCTTCTTGAAGGATCCCAGGGTGTCAGCTTCAGCAACATTACTGGGGAGTTGGTTCCAGACCCTCACAATTCTCTGTGTAAAAAAGTGCCTCCTATTTTCTGTTCTGAATGCCCCTTTATCGAATCTCCATTTGTATAACGCTGGAATGAAAAAGTAGGTTCACAGCATGTAGCACAGCATCTAATATAAATGCATATGCATATTTTACAAGTGGTTCCAAGCCAAAAACCTCACCATTAGATAAACCTGCTCTCTGGTATAAAATGAAGAACAACTGACCCAACAAGTCATTCTGCATTAGGTTTAAAATGTAATTGGTGGGCCATCTCTGTACCTGATGGATTGCTTTTTAAAAGTATTTTGAATCTATTTGAAAATGGGACTGTTATCAATTTAAATTCATAGATTTTAGTGAGGTCAGAACGAGGTACTTTAAGTGGACGATAAATACCCCACCTCTAGTTGTTCTGCAATGATTAATCTGTTTCAGTACAGATACAAATAAACTAGCATACCTAAACAGCTTGGAATAATTAGGGAACAAGATGTAATATGAAAAAAAAGATCTGCACTCTATTAATCTTCGGAAAACATTCAAAAAGCTGTCAATGCTTCGATGAATGCACAACATGTGCTACTGTCTCTGGAGGACTGCATGAGTTTGTCTTTGTATCAGTGCAGGATGCTGATTTATAGACGCAGTTCAATTTTCACTTGCAGGCCAGGACTACAGAAAACTATGGTGACATTTGAAAAAACGCTAATACCAGTATAATAAAGTGGTATTCATCATGATGAATGTAGTATCAAAAAGGTCATATTCTTACAGAATACTAATTCATCAATTAACACCCACCCCACCCCCACCCTCTTCTCTGTTTATTATATTCAGTGATTGATTGTAAATTAGTTACCATTCCAATATAATACCACATGTTATATTTGTTAAGGAATGTGCAATGTGTCTGTTGGAACAGTACATAATTAATATTGGTTATATGCAGTGGTTATCCAAGGATTATTCTCTTCTATTGGATTCTATAATCTTAATCTATTTAAACAATCCAAGGTTTAATATAATCAAACCTTTGAAAGTTCTGCTGAGTCGTTTGATGGGGTGTGATTCACGAGTCACAATAGGTACATACAAAAGGCAGCATTTGTCATGTGCTCCCACATAAAGCAAATTATATTAGTGCTTACATCACTGTAATTCAAATTTATTTTCCATGTCGTATCTCCAAACAGGGCCATTTTTCAAATAATAATAATAATAATAATAAATAAAAAAATAGAATCATGTCAGTTTAAGAGACCCTGATGCCTGGGCTGCTATTTGCTCCAACACTGCTGGAACATCTTGAATCTTTACCCTGTAGACCATAAGAACATGAGAAAATGTACAAAGAGGAGGCCATTGGCCCATTAAAGTTTGTCCAGTTACTTGTAGCTGACTGATGTGAAAACTTCAAATTGGGTCTTAAAGGATCCAAGTGATTCTGCCTCAACAACATGACTAGGCAACCCATTCCATACGCTCACCACTCTCTGTGTGAAGAAGACCTCTGTATCTTCACTTAATTTCCGACTCTGTCCTGTGGTCCTGGTTTCTGTATTGCACTTAAGTATTGGTTAGGGCTAACTATGTGAACTCCTTTTAACATTTTAAAGCCTTCGATTATGTCCTCCCTAATTCTTCATGTTCTAGGTTAAATAGATTTGGTTCTTTCAGCCTATCTTCACAGTTCATTCCTTTAAGACTTGGGATAAGTCTAGCTGCTCTTCATTGGACAGTGGTGACCAGAACTGGGCAGTATTCTAAATGCAGTCTTACCCATCCAGAAAACAACCTCATCATAAACTGGATTGCTTCCCAGCACTGGCTGGTTGCTGACAGTGATGAGTCTATTACAACACCATTTGGTTAACTGGATCATATATTGTTGTGACTGGCATGTGACACTTTACATGTGTTGACATATTCAATATAAAATTTGCCACCTTTCTGCCCAGTTCTGTATGTAGTCCAAATATTTTGGGATTTCCTGGGGGGTGAAAGCATGTCGCCCGCTTCCCCAAGCTTCGTCATCTGCAAATCTGATAAGCTTGCTAATTATCCTCTGATATAAGTAGAGGTTTCCTCTCTTACAAGTACTGTACTCTCTGCTTCCTATGTTTTAACCAGGTTAGGAATCCACTTGCATGTACTTCTTTGAATTCCCATGGATTGCAATTTAAGGATTAGTCTCTCATGTGGCACTTTGTCAAAGGCTTTTTGGAAGTACAAGTAAAGATGTCATGGGTTCTTTTTGTGTCTATCACTGTAGCAATTTAAAATGGACATCTAAGTTCATTGACTGCGCAACAAGAATGTAAGTTAAGTAATGAAAGCACATCAATCAGTTTTTCATCCCCTATAATAATTCGATTGATCCCTGCTAGCCATTTACTAGTACAATTGGTTTAATGTTTGTGTTTTGGTGCATGCAGAATGAAGAAACTGTATGCTAACAAGGGTGCAACATTTTAATAAGCAATTCATCTAATTTAAAAAAGAATAAATGAAGGACATACTTTATTACAAACACTATTCGTAATTGTATTAACATTTATTAAAATGTTAAAATGTTGTGCTCTCGTTTTAGCATTCTACATTCTGTGTTTAAAAAAAAAAGTACAGACAAAAGCCTATTTAGCTGTTTCACATTAACACCCCATAAATAAAAGTGATTTTCCCATAAAACGTAATTAAAAACAGCCAGATTTTGTGGAAAAATCGCCCAGTTGGCAGCACTGCAGCTGACATCCAACAGGCCAGACTGAAGGCTCTCGCGGGCCGGATTTGGCCCACGGGCCGCCAATTGAAGAACGCTGCTGTAGACAATTTGTAAAACACATCATTTTAATTAAACATGTTTCTTATACATGCAAATGTTGGCAATGATATGCCGATGATGTTCCCGTGTACAGCAGTATAATAAATGTGCAACCTAATCATATATCAACATTAAGGAAGAATATTATCTGCTTCATAAAGAAAGAAAATAAATAATAATAATAAATAAAACCTGGCATATTTAATTTCAAGCAATGCAGACAGTCAGTTCCTACAAATGAATGTGTCCAGAATATATATCAGTAATATCGCTACACATTTCAGCCAGGGAAACGATCAAATATGATAAATTACATTTCATTTTCAGAAGCAAAAGCAAGTAAATAAATCTGGATTTTAATAAGTTTGTATGCACATATAGCCCACTCTGATGATCCTTAAAACAGCTAGTATCATATTCTCTATCTCGTTAGTACTACATTGGTAAGGCAGACCAAGTTTAGTCAGGGTTTGCGAAACTAGCCAAGACTATTAAAGCTTCATTGCCCATTACAGTATACAAACACTTCCCTGAGAATATGTTCTGCCTGTTTGTACAAGTAAGACATTTAAAAAGACCACCTGGGGGCTGTATACAAAACTTTCTAAATAGGGTTTCATATAGATGTAAAGTGGATGCTGTCAGCAGTGTTTGCTTATGTGTTTGTTCATTAAATGGTTTGGAAGCTGAAGAAATGTGTTGTTAAGTGAAGCTGTATGAGTGGAGTTGCAAGCAATTCCTCATTGCCACAGAGGTATACAAGAAAGCTGTGTATAAAGATGACGATGAAGTTGGCCCTGAGAAGCGAAGAAACAAAACATCAAATGACAGGAGATATGAACTCTAATAACCTTTAGGTCAGGCAATAAAAAAATAAAATAATAATAATAAAAAAACATCAAGTTACCTGCATTTTCCACAGTAATACAATTACTTATTTGAGTTCAATCTTGTTGCACTCACATATGGACATAGCCAAAGACCCAAAGTATTATTTTAGGACATCACAAGTAATTATTTATTTTTATTTTTACCGGCAATGTGAAATACTTAAGTCAAAAGATTAGATAACAAAAATAGTGGAAAAGTAAACTCCCTATTGTTGAACATTCATTTTGATAGCACCTACGCTGGGATCAAATCAGTTTAGCCAACAGGCTTCGGATACTCGTACAACATCAATGTCGGTGCCCACTGATAACATACTATAATCCAAAGCCTAGTCTGAAGGCCTCATGGTAACGATCTTAGTCTTTTCTTTAACAGTCATGTGTTACATTAAGTCAGAAAAGCCCTCTTCTCTTGCTACTGTATGCCTTGGGCTTTTCAGCATGTGCATGGAGCCTCACCTGGCAAGACATGTTCTACCTATTCATGCATTCTTCAATACAGATAACCACTTCTACATGAATCAAAACAGTAATTCCAACTGATGCTCGACATCCAGAGGCAATTATAAATCTTGTCTTTCAAAAATATATCACTGAAATGTTTGTTAAAGAGTGACAACAAGTAGTATCAGTGACATACATCCCCTGCCACTGCTGAAAATGTAAACTACAGCTAGTATGATGAAACATACAGACAGGTAGTTCCATATATACCCAGAATATATGATACTCTCAATGACCTATGCTTTCAGACAGAAAAGCAAAACAAATCTAAGGAACAAGGCAACTGTTTCTTAAATCAAGAAAAATAGAGGAAAATACTTTTTTTTTTTTTCTACCCATATAGTCCAATAGTATGGGAAGATTTATACAGGTAACTGCACTTTCTTTGACTAGAATGGAACTGATTGAACACACTTTTTACAGGAGTTTCTTCTACAAATAATAAAGACCAAAAATCTTGTATTCAACTACAGCAATTAAATATAATTTACATTTGCTTTCAAGTCCTAATTTTAAAACGGAACAGAATATACAAATCCACCTTTTTCTTGGGCACTGTGTGGTTTAATGTGACATTTCCAAAATACTACATGTTTGCTGTTGTTTTTGCTACAGTAAAATTGCAGCAGAATAACTTCTGAAAAGCAGCCACAATGGTCTTCCTTTGGGGCTTTGCAGATATAATTAATCTGCAGGGCTACTACTTTGCATTATCTCCCAGCTGCATGTGAGTTTATTAACATTACCTTCATTAATCACATTCAAATTAGAACATAATATAACGGCTGGTCTCTAAGCTTCTATATTCTCTGTTTGTGGGTTTGCAGGACCTTTGTTCATCAATGAAAGTGTTTAATGCTATTATTAGAGGATAGCTCAGTGTCACCACAAAAGCTTTGATGCAGTTAATGTTGGACAAAACAGCCAGTTGTGTGTATACATTTGCTTGTGCAAGCAATAGCTTTAGAATTAGGCAATGATAATTCCATGCAGAAGAACGACCATTATTATGAAGCCACTGTTTAACATTACAAGACACAGATACAGAGATCATAGGTATAACAGATACAGTATACAACTATTTAACTCTGCTACTAAAGCCAACAGTCCTAAACTGAACTGAAGTTTAAAGCATTATCAGAGCACATATTGTAGAGAGGCCCAGAGATGATTCTTTATAGGGGAGATGGTAAGCATGTGTTCTCCCAAATAAAAAAATATATATTTAAAAAATGCATGCTTGTTTATTTTCTGTGTACTGTTCTTTACAATAAAAAATAAGTGCATCTATTTATTAGAATACTAAAATTATCAATCCATGGTGAAAACTTTAAACCATGTTCTGCTCATACAAGCAAAATAGCAAGTCATTGCTTAAAGTGTGACTAATATTATACCTTGCACACAAAACAGCCCTGCCTTAGGTAATTACCATCTATAAGTTCAGAAAGACAGCCAAGAGCAAAACAGGGAAGTCAACATAACTATTAGTAGTGCTTTCCATTAGTGCCTTCAAAGCTCCCCTAAGACTTCTCTGCTTATAGCATCAGGAGTGTATTCATTTATATAGAAGCTTAATGGGAGACAGGTGGTAGAAGTGTGTCATGCTGTGGGGAAACAGTATAGAAAAATCAGCCAAGCAAGAATCTGATCAGAATACATTATTGACTAATGAGTTAAAGTCTTGATAGTTTTGGTATGCCTCAAAAGATCTATTGATTTGTCAGAGAACAAAAAATGAGCAGCTAAATGCTTACCTTTTTTCCAGCTAAAAGCACGATTCATGTTGGAAAAGTGTATGTCTGTGTTGCAAGCTTCTTTGATCTGCAGTAGTTCCACCTAAAGTATGAAAATAAATCATGGGCTTAAAGAATTTTAAACTTTGCCATTGCAAAAAAAAAAACTGAAACATTTCATAATACTCCATGTTCCAAGGTGCTTTTCATCTATATTCTGCATAATTAATCCAGCTCCAAAAAGGTTATGAAATAGTTTGAAAACAATGCCTGCACAAAAAAATGCTATTAAGTTATTTATGACATTATTTATTTAATTTTACTAAAAGTAGGCATTCTCTGTCATAAGAGACATCGTGGGGTCACACAAGATCACAAGTCTGTTGTGCGATGGAATGACCCGTGCCAGCACAGCTTATGGTGTTAAGCCTCTGAAGCAAGTTTGGAGATGGTCAGCAGCAAAAAAGCAACATGTGACAAAAAACAACCTCAGCTTATCTCACAGTACAACCACGCTATGGGAGGAACAGACAGAATGGATCAAAACATCGACAACTACTGGAACATCATCAGATCAAATAAGTGGTGGGGGCCACGGTTTGCTTTCCTGCTAGATGTTGCAGTTCAGTGCATGGCAATGTACAGGCTAGGAACAGCCACTTTGTCTGCTTGAGTTTTTCCTTGTAATTGGTGGACCTCTTGTGTGGACTGAAAACCAAGTTAATTTGCATGAAATGCGATGTTGGGTTGCATCCCAAAAGTTGCTTCAGTGTTTTCCACTTTGAGTAGATAAATACGTGAACATTAGGATCCTGGAAGCTCGGAATGTTCCAAATAGTTCAGAAAATCAGAACAATTTAAGCAATGCCCATTGACCAATACCAGATATTTTTCAGTACTTTTAAAATGAATTTTTTATTTTATAATGTTTGTAAAATGTTTGACATTTCAGATTTGAATCCTCTCAAAGTATTGCAAAAAAGAATCAAAACAGCATAAGAGATGATGGCCAGAATTATCTTGTTGATGAGAGGGACACACAGATAAATACTTGGACTTTATGATCCTGGAAGCTCAGAATGTTCCAAATAGTTCAGAAATTCAGGAACAACTTAACCAATGGCCCATTGACCAATAACTGAAATGTTATAGTACTTTTAAAATGTAGGTTTTATCTTACTATGATGATGGTTTTTTTACATTTGAGATTGTAATCCTCTTGAAGTAGTTAATGGTTTCACAGCATGATTTGAATAAACTAATTACTATCTCATCAGTGTGTGCTTTTTGTACTTATTTCAAGTAGTTTTACACACATTTAGGATCACTTCTAGGTCATGTGACCACTGTATCAAATTCTAAAAGGTAGCTATGGATTAATCTAGACTACCACCATACATATTCCACCGCAATGAATTGATGTCAGGTAAAAACGGTCCATTTTCAGGTCATGTGACTGTCAGAAGTAAAACAAATTACACCACGTTTGGAATCCTTGACCTAAAAAAACATTAAACATAACAGTTCACTGATTTGTCCTTGCACCAGAAACGTTACAGTACTTTTTAAAGCAAAATCAAATGAACTGCTTTCTATTAGAAATTGCAGGTTTCTATGAAGAAAACCATGCTTGGAGCTAGTGCATAGCGTCCCATACATGGGACGGAGCTTTACAATGGGATTTCTGGGAAAGGGAGAGTTATTTTTCAAAAAATATCTTGTTGCTTGCTTCTTAACTCATCGAATGGAGGTCTTATACAAAAAGAATAATCAAAAACAAAAAAAAAGTCATGCATAAAAGGGTTGATGGAAGGTAAATATCACTGGAAATGATGGTATCGCTAAGAAACGCTGGTCAAATGAGCATCTCTGGACTCTGAAGAGCCCAGGGAAATCAATACTGATTTCAAGTATGGGTTGCTTCACAGCATTCTTATTATGAATACAGTGCACACTGCACAGTAAAGACTCCACAGAATCAATATAAGTAAACTTGCATTTTATTTTTCTTTTGGCTAACAAAGGGCTTCAGCTAAGATATTATTAAGTATAAACCAGCTTACTGAAGTTCAGGACAAAAACACAAAAGCAATAGTACTGTATCCACTTCAACAGTTTTGGCAGTACATCTTCCACAAAGGAGGTAACCAATAAACAAAAGATTAGTGTTATATAGAACCCTAATGGGTGAGCACAGACTTTTGCTATGTTTGATATATTTATTTTTTTAAAAGAACAATATTTGGCTTGAACAGCATATTTAACTAACTATTAGATATAGGGCCTCATTTATGAAAGGGCACTAAATTTGGAGTTAGCACACACGTAAAGTAGTTAGCCTAACATGCACGATAAATCTAAATTTAGTGCCCTATTTACTAACAGAGAATGCATTATCTTACGTGCAGTGTTTGGCTAATTTACATATCATACCATGCACTCTACATGTATTGTGAGCGATAATTTAATGTGCACGATAATGTCAGAGACTTACCAGTGACCACCATGATATCAAACACCCTGCAGTCCAGGCATATCTTTTAGTCAGTAGCTTTATGTGAAGGTGGCTTACACCGACAGAAAATGAGCGACCAAAACAGACACAGCACTCAGCAGGGGACAGGCAGAGACAAAAGTAAAGTGAAACTGCACTGCTTACCTTTTAGTTTTAAAATGTATTCCTTGTGTGATGTGAAAAAAAAACACTTGCTTTCTCCTTTAATGCATATACAATAAAAATAATGTTGTGCAATGGCGTATTTCTTTTTGTTCTGCTTACTCAAGAAATATTGATTGATGAGCCTCAATTTTCTTCCTTGTCGGCATTGTCACCCCGCAGAGCAAACCTGTCCTCTGTGTGGGCAATTTAATATAATTCCACATGAGCTTTAGCAGGGCTTTTTTGTGTGTGTAAATTGCAGTTTATGAAATAGGTTGCAGTTAAAGCTGAATGACATAGCTTAAAATAAATAGTTAACTCTAAAAGCAGGGGTGTCAAACATATGTCTTGCGGGGCAATACTTGGCGGCCCGCCTATTAGTTTATAAAATTGCATTGATGTGCTTATCGTTTTGGAATTCTTTTTTAAAACAACCCGCCTCTTTAATATAACATGCATATTCAACATGTGCAGTCTGCATTGTATGAGTGACATTCCCATTAAGCCAATCACAGCTCACAGAGGTAGTAAACTAGCCAATCAAATAGCACACAGGATTCGTTTCCACACACCCACAATTTTGATTAGGATAGCAAAAAAAAGGCTTGTTTAAACTATTTATTTAACTTTGTGTCAAATTTTAAATCAGCAGCAAAAAATTAATTGGAGATGTCACGGAAGAGAAAAGGTGGAAGCGGAACACAGAAGATTCCAAAATCATTAACCAGATGATTATTTTTTCACTGTATAACTTTGATGGCAAGGCAACATGTCTGATTTGCAGTGCAACGGTTGCAGTTATGAAAGATTACACCATACAACATCACTATGACACGCTGCACAAAGCAACGTATTTTGAGTTTACTGGAAATGAAGAAGCTATGGACTCTCAACGAAAGGAAAGGACTTTAACTTCAAGAAGCCATGGAAAGTGCAGAATTACCTTGGAAGAAACTAACTGGTGGGATTACAACAGAGGGTGCACCATGACTGAGCAAAGAGTGGATTGGTTAGCAGAGTGCTGGAAAAAATTAAAGAAAGAAATGCAGAAGTACCCATTTTCTTATACTGGATTCTGCATCAATAGGCATTATGTGGAAAAGTTGCAGAACTAGAACACGTAATGAGCATTGTTATTAAGTGTCCTGACAGAAGTTATTAAAAGGTACATTTAAAAAGTGGTACTGTTTCCTATTTCGCATTTTCGAAGCTTGCAGTATCTTTTATTTTTCAGTGCAGTTAAAAATGTTATATTTTCAAATATAAATTAAATACTGAGACTTAGCATTATATACTGATTTTTTAAAAATTTTTTTACTGTTTGAGATGTCCTATATATATTACATTTATGATTGAGCTTTGTCAGTGTTCTAGGAAAGCTGCTTCTAGTTTTGTGTCATGTAGTATATTGGCCTACATTCAATTATATACTACATATATATATATATATATATATATATATATATATATATATATATATATATATATATATATATATATATATGAATATACTGAATGCATCAAACAAATCCGAGTCAGTAAAAAGAATCAAACTGCACATCACTAGTTTTCAGGCCAGAAAATGAGATTTAAATAACGCTACTATCAGTGGTTAAAGCCTGGTGTCCAAACAAATTAATTATTGCCAGCTTTAATGAGCACAATACAATTATCGCCCTTTAGCAAATACGGTGTGAATAAAGCTCATCTCATTATTCAGAGTGGGGTACATCATTTAAATACATTATCATGCATTACCATTCTAATTACCATAGTATGGCACAATAAAATTAGTGTGCACCATAATATGCCCCACTATTTTGCATGGTAATTAATAAAATTGCAATAGTAAATATGGAAATCATTAACGTGCACAGTAATTGTAATTATCGTGCACCATAAAGTTTAGAGCTCTTTTGTAAATGAGGCCCATAGAGCCCTGAAACAAGCAATACACATAATTCCAGGAAGGAGCTGTATGCATCCTTGGATGACAACAGTGCAACATTAAATTAAGTATTGTATGCCATTTAAGGAAAAATAATGATTCCAGCAAATCAAATATGCAAGTTTCACAGTATTCTGAATATTAATAACCACAATACACCTCCACCCCCCCAAAATAAAATAAAATAAAATAAAATAAAATAAAATAAAACACTGGATGATGATAATGCTTCATGTTTCATACTTCATGTGACAATTTCCTCACATTTCTCATAACAGATTTTATTTCACCAAAATAGTAAAACCTCTGAAACAAATATTTAAAATTTACAAAAGGTGCGTGGGTAACCTTTAAAGAAGTATGACATACACCTTCCCAAATTTAGAGAGCGCAGGGAAGCTCTCCAAGGTTTTTTTTTTGTCTGACGTCTACATAAATTTTGTATAGTCTGCTTGCAAAAGAGATATGCAAACCTAAATCAACAGTGACAGCAGTCATTGTTTCTATTTTATAGAGGCCCAGGCTGCCACTCTGCATATTGCTTAGATTGAAACTGAACAAATACTTGCGGAGCAGAGCAATTTCACTACCACAAATGTTTTCACGTTCACTAGAAATGAAGTATTTTGAAGGTGCTAAAATTGAAGACTGAATTTACAAACTATAATAAAAAACATCTGATCAAATTCTTACCTCCCTATTCAAATCAGTGAAAACTCATTACCATCGCCATATATTTTTTTGGTTCAGCACCCTAGGAATACAGGCATAAGTATCTGTGATAACCTCTTAAATCCCAGCTGAAATGCCTATCATCGTGTCACTAATGAAACTGTTTTGATTTCTTCCCTTTGGTCCAATGTTGACATTGACATTGTACATTTTTTTCATTTGGTGTTTTATATTTATTCTGACAGCTTTAAATCATTACTGTCCCTTCAATGTCTTGTGACTAGGAATTAAATTATCATAGTGTTTAAAAATATATATATATACTTGATCTAGACTCTAGAGCATGTATAATGACTTTATTACATTAGAAGAGAAGAGTAATGTTAACCTAATTCATATCTCATTATTTAAATCCACCAGACATTAACACAAATGACCACACTACAGAAGACATCACAATTTGTAGGATAAATCACTGCTATAGGACAAATGCAGCCAGGAAGCAAAAATAACGCAAATTCATTTTCAAATTAGGCACTTTGGAACATCTTGGAATTAACATTCAATTCTGTCATCACCCTCCAGAACTTTTCTTGAAAGACAACTTGTTTATTACACCTTGTTTACAGCACTGCTTTTTCCATCCCGCTGAAGGACTCATTAAATAATAATAATAATAATAATAATAATAATAATAATAATAATAATAATAATAATAATAATAATAATTTCCCCAATTGACTTATCTCCTAGTAGTCTATTACCGTTTTACTGGTTTTGTGTTTCAAAGCACATACATGTTTTTGTTACTTTTCTTGTTCTTTTCATTAGAACATTTGCAAATATTGTGTAAGTAAATCTTTCGAGGTTGATATACCTTTCTCGTTTCATATTTGCTATTAAGCAGTTCTATTTTCAGTGAGGTGTATATTGTATCTCTGTTCTTCTCTTACTTAGAAATAATAGTTGTGAATGTATTTGATTTATAGAGCTGTTTATTATAACTTGATAGTCAATAGTTTCTAAAAATGGCATATGCATTGTTGTTAATTTAAATCTGTATAGTTGGTTATTTTAAAGACTGAATAAAGCAACAAAGTATTCTAAGATATACACGTTTTTGGTTTTTTTTTTACATCCAGTATATTTTAGTAGTTGTGTTTACAATTGTTTCAACATTGACCACCTAGTACCGGGCAATGTCGTCATTGGCCAGTCAATGTTGTTATTTAGATCTTTATGACTACATTGACCGACAAAATCGGCCAATGCTGTCATTCGTCGTTGTTTTTGGGTCCCGACAACAGTGCCCGGTCATTGACATAATTGGCCGACTTTGGACTTTGCCCTTAACTATATATATATACACTGTGTATATATATATATATATATATATATATATATATATATACACACACACACACTGCTCAAGGTTCTATCTAAGGACGATTGCGAAGAGGCCATAGACAGGGTTCAAAATTAATCAGTGTCAAAGCATAGTCTGTTGACAATGAAAGCAAAGGTCTGCCAGGTAAAATAATCCCTGAATTAATTGATTTCATAAAGAAATGTCCACATTTTACAGCTACTTATTTGAAATATATACTTGTGGTATAAACAGAAAACTGAATGATCGTTGGTGGTATATGGTCGGGGCTTGTGATTGTTGGGGCTTGTGATTTACTGGGACATCCTCCTGTGGTGAATAAAAACCGGACACCACGAACGCTAGGTCAAATTATATATATATATATATATATATTATATATATATATATATATATATATATATATATATATATATATATATATATATTGTAGCGTGCATGGAGGTAGGCAGCAGCAGGGCTGGTAGGTGACAATCACATAATCACACACAGGGACATGAGCCTGATATACGCTCCTTGCAAAGGAGCCGGCTCTTTTGTACAGCGGTATCGGCGCTATGCTTTAGTGCGAGAGGTCCCGGGTTCACGCCCGCCCAGTTTTTTTTTTTTTTTAAATCGTAGTGTTTCATTGCTGTCGTTATCCGTTAGTTGAACTTTATTTGGATGATTGCCTTTACCTTGTTTTAATGCCCCGTTCCTCTCCAGTTTCTCTGAGATAACGTATTCTTATTTTGTTGATCATTAATGAACATTTTTGTATTGTGTTGTCGAGTGACTGAAAAAATGAGACATTTTGTTTTTGATTTGAAAGTGATGGTCTCAGGGAGTCAAATGGGTCAATGTTGCTTTCAAACCTAGGCTTCATAGTTCTCTGAATGGAAACTATTTGTTTTGTCACAGCTGCTCAAACAAAAGTCAATCTAAGAATCCACCAACAGGCTTTAAACGTCTAGACGCTGGAAGTAATGATCTGGTCTGTTGGAGGTGATAACATTGGTGTGCCCTGGGGATCTCTTTTTTTTGGCCTAAAAGTCATTATTTTGGATCTGACTTGTACATGAAAAAAAGCTTGAAATACAGTACACCCTCGCTACAACGCCCTTCATTATAAACAAACCTTCAGCTATAACAAACCTGGCCCTTGGACCCCAAATAAAAAAAACAAAAAAGATCATATAAACACACACTGTCAACATCTAGGTCTGTACGCATAGGATGCCACCTCCGCAGCATGTATACTAGTAGCTCTGCAACACTTTTCTTTATGAAATCTTGCGATGAATACATCACAGCAAGCTCATTATGCAGGCGTACGGTATGTTTATTTTAGGAAAGTTAACGCTTCTTCTGGAAAGGCATTTCTGTACTGGTCAAATTTACTGAAGTTTAGTAGCTCCAGGAACTTACGTTTTTCCAGTGATGAAAATCTACACTGCGTTTGCAATACTATTGTGTCCAACACCTGAACATATGATCTTTTATACTCCTCTTTTTACTGCAGTTTTGTCTACTTCTCTTGGCAGGGATTACAGTGGATTCCTCAATCATTTAATAGTATTTCTCCTTGTCTCCTCTTTTATTCTGTAATAGCTCAGTTGCTTTCTTCATTTCATTTACGCAGTATCCAATGTCTAGAGCCTTTGATTGCAGGATATTAAACAACACATCTGTATGTGCGAATATATCACCAAAAACATCAAGCAGAAACTGGAATTTAGGGTCATCAAAGCTGTGCTGGAAGCCTCTGGCTGATAGAATTGCATTCTGATCCAAGTCTAAGGGGTTTTCAATTATCTGTTCAAATAGTTCAGTCAGTGAATAGTGGCACTGGTTAGCAGTGTTCACAAGACGTGATGTATAGTTCAATCGGGTTGGAGCAGCCCTGGGAAATCGTTTCTGTACAACATCATCCAGTGCCTTTGCTTAGATGATACGGAGAAGAAAGACGCAAGATCATTCAATGTCGAAAATAATATTTTACAATCTTTGATACTTGAGCAAGCTTGCGAAAGGACTAGACTAAGGACTAAGATATGTGCACAGCAATGAATGAAAATGGCGCATGAAAATTAAGCTTTAGCTTTAACTTTGGCCTGCAAACCGTGCAGCTCACCAGCCACCACCGCTGCACCGTCGCATGTCTGTGCCACTAATTTGTTTGCACAGTCCATCTCCTCGACACAAGCAAAGACGTGTTCTGACAGCACAGTTGCCGAACGATCTGCACTGACATCCGTGAAGCCGATAAATCGCTCCTCTACCATATCATCTGATGTCACATATCTCCACACTGTTGACAGTTAGGATGCATTGGATATGTCTGTGGTTTCATCCAGGAGCACTGCAACAAACTTGGCTTCATTCAATTCCTTCTTAATTCCAGCCAATATTACATTACTAACTGCATCAATCAGGTCATTTTGAATTCTGTTTGACATGCCCGAGAAAACTGTAGAATTTTCTATGTGGCTTGCTAATCTGTCATCGTACTTGCTAAGCAGATGGCCAACGCAACATAATTCCCTTGGTGTGCCGAAATGGTAGTTCTTGGCTTCCCAAGTATATTACTATATCAATAAGTCTGTGCAGTACATCCCTATTTCTGACCCTTTCATTCTACTGTAAAATAGCTGTACGCCTTTGCTCGTAAAGTTGCTGTTCAATACAAGTGTTACCAAAGCCTTTCAAATTGAGCCAGCACCTAATGTGCTTCTGAGAGCTCTCACTTCTGTAGACTTGTATGCAAATTATTCAAATCACTGTAACCTTTTGAATTCCACACATTATCACTTCCAAATAAGATGCATGGCCAACAAAACAACTTATTTTGCTTCCCACATCCTGTCAGCCATGTTGTCTTCATATACGAACTCTCCTGAAAATGCCGGATGTAATTTTTACTCAGGCCAGGCAGTGCTGGAGTTGGCCATCCATGCCTAATAATTTAACTTTTCTCTTGGAAATCTCTTCGGGTGAATTAACAGCTCTCCGATAATGCATTCCGTTTCCTGTAATGACACAGCCACCGGCCAATCTATAAAAAAATTAAAAAACGTGCAACGTCAAGGTTGTTAACGTCAAACCAGTACGCATGCTTAGGCTGGCATGCTATTCTCACGCAGCATGACTTGGGCTGTATAATTTGCGGGTTGCTGTGATGTCACTCCAAAGTGATAGACGAGTCATGCAGAGCAAAAGCAGCATGAGGCTGGGGCTGGACCACAAGAACGCGGCTGTGACAAGACTACAGAGAGCAGGATACTGGGACCCGAATCACCCGACCCGATGCTGAGCAAGCGCAGCATGACATGAGAATAATAGCAAAAAGAAAGTCCACAAAATTAAATACACGTTACATACATACATACATACATACATACATACATACATACTATCTCATAGCGTTACCCAATAAGGTATAGTACAGTACAGTACAGTACATGTGCAGCTTATTCTCGGTATGTCCTAAACATAACCAAATTCTTAGTATATCAAATGTGAAATAACATGGGAGCACGGTATTTGTTTGTTTGCTCCACTGTGCTTTGTGTTAACTATATATAAAATTAAGATGGGGACAGAATTTTTTAATCATTGCCTATGGATTCCCAATGGAAGTCAATTGCTTCACATAAATGCTGAATAGTATTGCCTTCTCCCAAAGATGCAGATAAGTAAGTAAGTTACTGGCTAGAATAGCTTCCGAGTACAGTCAATCCCTTTAATATTAGTACCTGTGACATATTTATTGCAGTAATCTCCTATTTAAGTTTTTGTTTTGTTTTTGTCAGTGAATATGCAACCAGTCATCCATAAATTATAGTTTCTTATATTAACATAACCTGTACTTAGTTATACAGATAGATAGACAGGCAGACAGACAGATACATTTAACAGCCCAAATTATATATTTTGCAATCAAGAATGAGAAAGAACCTCTACCTTATAACCAGAGATTGAAAACAGAAAACTCCCTTTGTATCTTCAGCAAGTATCCAGTTAACCAGATGCTTCAGTCCTCCCAAATATTATGAAAAGTCAGTTCTTTCGCAGTTAAGAATTTGAAAGAAAACATCACACTTTTTAAAAACCTCTCCTGTGTTCACTAATTCAAACCATATGTGCCAAGATATTGCGTATTTGACATTCTACAAAAATACACCGCAGTCTGAACCGAACGGTGCATACGGTACAATGCTTCTTTGTTGCTGAAACAGTGTTTTATTTCTCTAAAATCTTTTGGTATGTTGTGTAAAAAGTTCTGCACGTTGGGAGACATCACAAAACAACAACATGTTTATTAGCAAGCCGCATAGCATTCCTTAGCAGGATCAGACTGTTCTGTTAAAACAAGCACATACTTTCAATCTGTCAAACAATGCTAATCCAAACAGACAGCATTCATTAGAACTTTTTTTTTTTTTTTTTTTAAAGTTCATTACATTCATTAACAACTTTCAGAAAAATAAGCAATGACCGTTTTAGTTAACGAGAGAAAGACAGACACAAAGAGAAAATAGTGGAAACCTACTTACTTGCTTTCAAATAGAATGGAATTGTGAGGAGAGGAAGTTGTTGCTGTGCCTAATAGTTTTCAGCTGTGGGACAGATGGGGATATATACAGTATTGTGGTAAAATGCATCATGGGCTTGCTAGCTCCTTAGGAACTGTTCAGTAATCCTACACCTATCCCCGTCTGGGTCTGTAAATTCTTTATCAATGGAAGTATTTAAGTACATTTGTGTGTATTAAGAAAAATTGATTAATTTTTGTATCATTGCAAAGTCTAACATTACAGAAAAAAGCAGAAAGTATGGAAAACATGTAATACGCTGTTCCATTTATTTTCCACCAAAAATTAGAATTATAAAATGTATTTAATATGAATTGCAATAAAAGGGAATTTAAATTAAGATTGAAGAGTAACTCGTACATTATTCAGAATACTGTAATTCTTGCTATTTTGCATTTTTTACATCTGATTAACTGCTTACATTTCAAACAGTGGATACTGGCAGTCCTGTGGTATTATGTACTTCTGTAACCCGGCACTGTTCTGGGCCTCTTCTATTGCTGCAAAGACCTTACGAAGGACTACGTGTTACATTTTGATAGGAATTTAGGGAAAAACTGTAAGAAACTATCTATATTATTTAGAAACAAAATGTTACAGTATAAACAGATGCTCTTTTCAATGCTTTCCAACATGTGGTTCATCTTTTTCATGCAATTAAGACCTTTGGGACTAGGTGGTACAGTAATTTTCACAGTGCTTCCTGCATAATCTTCTCTGCTTCTTGGTTTCTATATACTGTACTCCCCCCTCCCCTTCCAACTGAGCACTAAGAAAGCAACCCTACAAACTTTTCAATGAGCTCTCAGACATACTTTCCACATTCATTCAGTTAAGATACCACAATTATTGCACTGTGTTGTACCCTATACAACTGACAGTTATTTGTCACAGCTTATAGCATATACGTTCTGGGCAAAACTGTCTACTGAATTCACTACTGTAAATCTCACTTGCCAGTGGTCGAGACCTGGTTGACTGAGTCCTCTCTCAGCTGCTCTACCTGGGGGTAGTGGCCTTATATATATATATATATATATATATATATATATATATATATATATATATATATATATATAAACTTTAAATAGAAATTGTTTTCAAGGCTACTGGCTACTTCAGTCATAGTGTTATACTCTACTTTATATGACTAAAAACATTTCATCTGTGCATTTTCGTGATCAAACTCCAAATTGATTTTATTTTTTGGCAGTTTAGAGACAGTGTATCCACACTTCTTGAATCAAATGTTAAGTTCCCCAAGTCTGTTGTATCAATCGTATAAAGTACATCTCACAATAGTGGTTTGCTAACTCCTCTGAGTACAGTTCACAAACCCATTTATTTATATTTTTGAAGCTCCATAGGTCTATTTAAGGCCCACACTTCACCTGCAAGTATCAAAGGAAAGTTAAAGTAGGCTTTGTTCGACTAAATCACCAGAGTAGAATTTTTTTGCTGAATTTTCTAATCTCACTGAGAACATAATCTCTAGGTTTCTTATCATGCTATCTTGTTCTCTTCCATGTGAAAGACTCCAGAGATTTTTACAGTTCCATCACGATGCCGGCTATGTAGACTAAAAGGTCAGACCGGCAATGGCTAAGTAAATACTGTGCTGCACTGTACCCTGGATTTGCAAATCAGCATCAAAAAGGGGATATCTGGTTTTGAAAGACAGAATGCTATGTTTTGCTTTTTTTTTTTTTAAATCCCCTAATTTCTGACCACTATATGATCACCATCCCTATAATGTCAAATTTGTAACCAATTTATCTGGGTAAATGTATCCAACTTTATTATACTCCAGCTGTTCCATATCACCAACTAATTAAATGTTGATCTAAAAGCAGCCATTTCCAGCCAGCAGGAACTTTACACAAGAGCAAGTGCACACATGAGAGCCACAGATGTCTGCAGTGCAGTTAGACACTGTCCATCACAACATCACATAATGGTAGTACAAGCAACACATTACTTTAAAATGCATTATGCCAATGAAACATTATTAAAATCGTTTGGAAGACATTGAAAAATAGTTGTCATTGAATTTTAGTATTTCAGCACTAGTGAGGCACACATTCTTACCATTACAAGATAGCCTCAAATATTCTTAGCCTAAAAAGGAGAAAAAACAACTAGTAAAACAACTGCTAAAAAATGAAAATCACAATTAGCAATTATAATAAAAAATAAAAGAAAGAAAATAAATCGTTAATCTACCTCATTAATATTTCTAAAGCAAAACACTAAGGCCATGCAAGCAAAAAAGTTGTCTTAAAGTATGATGCTGGGGATGCATTTACTGGTAGAAAAAGCCAAGTAATTCAATAGGTCAAGAAGTGGCTTTTAATGCAATGTACCATTTCAAACCACCAATTAAACCAGAACATTTGTTATCTACCCCTTCCATTGAGCTTCTCATTGACTGTTCAGTGCTGATATACATGAAGTCACAGTAATCTAAAATGATTGCACTTCTACCTATGTAAAAATGTTCTCTTTATCAGCTGGCATACAGGGGCACGGTGCTATCTATTAATTGCAATGCACAGTGCTATTCTGTCCTGATAACACACTGCAGAGTGTAAGACCGAGGTAAAACAAGAAACCAAATCAAGTAGACAGATGTTTTAGGCAATGATTATAGTCTACAAACTGTATTTTTCCTCTCGGCATGCCCTTTTGAAAGCAATGGCCAGCAGCACAGGTCAGGGTTGTTGTGAGCAGTTTTTCAACATGCTTTAGAGACATATTGATGTCAGGCTGGTTAAGGAAATAAGTTAAATTAAAAAAAAAAATTCCTCTAAAGTAAAATCCTAAATGAACAGATTGTTGTATAGACAACAGATTGTTTTATAAAATTGTGAACCTTTGTATGCATCTGCAGTGTATCTAGTAAGCATTTGTTTTAACCCCAAAAGTGATACCAGTATGAGTCCCGAACATCAAAATCTCTTCCCACATTCAAAAGGGCATTACATACCATTTATTTAATCATATCTTGATGTAATTTAATCATATCTTGATGTAACTATCACTGTCACTGTTATCTGCTGTATTATTGAATTGTATTTTGTCACACTTGTACTTACTTGAACCAAGTCATTGTATTTATCTTGCTCTTATTGTATTACTTGTACTGTAACACTTGAAATGTATTTGCTTACGATTGTAAGTCGCCCTGGATAAGGGCGTCTGCTAAGAAATAAATAAAGAAATAAATAAATAAATAAATAAATAAATAAATAATAATAATAATAATAATAATAATAATAATAATAATAATAATAATAATAATACTACCATCAACTCATATTAACCTAAATAATAACCTAAAGGAGTAATTGTGGGAAAGAGTTTTTTGTTAGTTCTACTTTTTTTATATATGGACATTATGACAGCTCTGTTAGCCTTCTAACTAAATCGTAAAAATAAAGGCACTTCAGAAACATCAAACATGAACAGAAAGGAATTTAGAGATAACTTACTGATTGGACTTAAAATATTAGAATGAATTGCCTGCACAGTCGGCAATAGTGAGGATTGTATCAGGAACAGTACAGTTAAATGTTGGTATAGATTTTAAAAGTGGAGAAGCTTGTTGTTTTGTGCTTTACTGGTTCCGACAGATTTTAGTTCATCTTGCCAGGCATGATCCGAGTTGGGGAATTGGCAATCGTTATTATTTAGATGTTTTTACAGGGCTTTCTTGTTTTGTTTGGCAATAATAGAGCATCGGCAATCAAATTCTTTCTCTATACAGTCATTCACATCAGGTAACTTGAAGAGCCCCTTGGAGAAAATGAACAGCCGTGCTTCAAACTAAACCTTAAACTGTTAAGAACTAGGACTTGGTCCGCAAATGTTTGTGCTGCAGCAAACATGCGATTTATACAGAATCAAAGTTTCAGAACTTTTTAAAATGAGCTTCATAGCACCAAAAGTAGTACCAAACGTTTATCCTGTAAATCATAAAATGTACTACACGTTTACAAACTGACTAAAATACTTCACATAGCATACTATTTACTGAACAGTGACAGACTATTTCAAATCAAACATATAAACACATTATTTAGGGGAAAAAAGAAAAACATTTCAGTGAAAAAACCTACAGAAGAACCAATTTAAAGGGTTAGAAACAAAACATTACTGCTCAACTGGAAAATCTCAAACAGCTTTTTTGTATATGTTTTACATGTTAGGAGAATTACATAGTTGGTCGAGCCTTTTTTGCAGTATCCTCTGATGTAGCCTGCAAAATCAAAAAATGTATTTGGAATTTCTTTTTTTAAACTGTCAGGCTTTGAAGCCATTTACTCAACACACGATTGAGCATTAACAACAGATTACATAACAGTTCACTGGCAGAACAGAATGATCCAGCCACATGGAGCTCAACGCAGTTCAAGTTTGCCTATTTAAAAAAGAATTACTTGATAAACATAACATCACTCCATAGATCTGCAGGAAAGCTATAAACAACCAGTCAGCATTTTCAGCACTACTTAAAACGTCATCCACAGTTTCTCTTTTGCTTATGAAGGTGTTTCTTGTTGTATTATAATTATCACCTTACACTGAGTTTGCTTTTATATGTGTTTTTGAAATAAGTTTCAAATAAATCAATGCCATAGTTCAATAGGAATTCAAATAGGTACAAGAACAAAAATATTTCAGTCCAGTTTAAAAAAAAAAAAAAGATGATAAAATTATTGAATGGCTTCAGTTTCATTGGTTCAGGTTTCCAAATCACAACAGGAAATACACAATTATTTTGATTGCGATCAATAAGGCTGCAAAGAATGGGGGCAAGTACTAATTCCATCTTCAGAAAAAAAACGATTTCACTGGCAGCAGATTACTGATGATAAGAGAAGGAAGTAACGTTAGCAAAAAAACAAACTGCCTGCTTTTGAATTACAAATGGACCAGTTTGGATATTAACCGAGATAAAAACTGCACTGTCATTTATAATATAGATGCCATAAAACTGTGTGACATCTGCAACACAGTATTTGTGAAATGAAAAAGGTCATGTTTAAATTACATCATCAATGAATCTGAAGTGTTTCAAGTTACACATATAGATGAATACCATTCACACTCCTGAATACAAATACACAGGGATTATCTGATAATCACCAAATCAAGTGAAACAGTACTTTTGTACAATCTGCTAGTGCTGCAAGCAGGGCATAGTAAATACAGTCCTCTAAGAAATGTACTCAGAGAGGCGCCAAGTATGGTAAAATACTTTAATTTCTTAAAGTTCCAGTTTTTATGTAACTAATAATATTACCTAGTTATATGAAAAGGTCCAAAATGTTCCTTCACTATCCAGGGAATTAAAAATAGTTCTCAAATCTAAGGTGAGTCACATATTCAAAAATCAAATCACTATAAAAATCACACTTTCAAGATCATTCACATTAAAAATGTTTATAAAACACTGTCCATAGTGGCCCAGGGCTAACTATTATACAGCACAGGGGTCTGAGTTGCTGCTGTAACAAGGCCTTTACCAATACTTTGTTACCCAGCAACATAATTCAATGCTCAGCAAAGTAACTGCTATATGAATACTTGGGGTTCAAGTCATTGCAAGAGAAATGTCATAATGTACACTAAAGTACAGTCAGCACTCGGATATCCGTTACCCAGATACATGTCAGTCGCGTTTTACCGTCCTTGTATTAAGAATAAAATCAACCCCCATTTTATATATATATATATATATATATATATATATATACACACATATAAAAGAAATGAATGCACTTTCCCGTCACACACGATCTCTGACTGTCACCAGTTTTCTGTTACAAAGCCTATCTCTTCAGTGTTGCAATTGACTTGCTTAACCGTCACAGCCTGCATTTTTCTCTTTTCTCTGTTACACAGCGCTTCTTCCAAAAACAAAACGAATGAGACAAGGCACGGTAATGTAAAGGTTCATCATTAAACAGTTTTAGATACTGTGATTTTTTTTTTTTCTTATTTTTTTTTTTTTTTTATGAACTGTGACATTAGGGCCTTATCGAGCACTACATTACGCAATTTTGAATACTGACTTTGGATATTATTAATTCTGGAAACGTGTTTTTTTTTTTTTTTTTTTTTTTTAATCTTTTGCTAAATTGCATTTTACGTTTTAAGCAGTTCTGTGCATGGGCAACATTTTGATTTAATTGTGCTGTTGGGTCATTAACGGTGAATTTTACATACTGCTACAATACATAGCGGATTTAAAAGTATGTGCTGTATTACAGTCCACGTGTCGCCTCTTTTGGCAAGTGATAATTTTCAGAATCCTATCTTTCTGAATTAAAATACTACTTCTTGAAAATATAGTACTGTTCCAACAAAACCAACTACAGTACATCTACATGGAGGCCTACTTATTTTAAAACACAGCCCTTTCAGCGATGTATTTTTGACATTGTATCTTTTTTGTGTTCCCTGAAAAAACTGACAAGTTTTTGTCTTTTACTGCCGTGTTAGTCCTCAAAATCATGCACTAACAAATTTCAGTGGAAGAATCAACGTATCCCTGGACAGTTCCTCAAACTCAAGTCAAATTTTTTCTTTCCATACGAAATATATGTGTGTGTGTGTGTGTGTGTGTGTGTGTGTGCGTGTGTGTGTGTGTGGTAGGGGGTTGTTTGGGTGGGAGGGGGCAGGTTACAACGTGCTCACCTACGTACACGTCAAATCAGATGAAATAATCAGATGTGTCACACTCGTTCAACCGTCACTGAAGTCAACATTTTATAGGGTTGCATATGTGAATGCTGACTGTACAATAAAATATATATGCTAATAATTTTAAAAGTGGCAAATGGAACTCTCATCATGCTGCCTAACTTATTTCATTCTGTTTTGGTGTTACACAACATTATGTATGATATATTGGTTAATTAATGTGACGGTATAATATATATATATATATATATATATATATATATATATATATATATATATATATATATATATATACATGCTAGTAAAGGAAAAATGTGTGAACGCCTATGTCTGTTGGGAAATGTGCTCTGGAGGTCAAAACATAACATAGCCGCCCTGCTACTGGCAAAGTGCCTCAGTAACTAGTTTGTAATCAAATCAATAACATACTTAATAAAACAGGGAAGAAAATGTCAGAAGACTCAAAGGCCTTCAGTCATTCAGAGTGACCAATCCTGTTTGAACCCAGACACATTTATGATGCAACTGAATGAACCTAGGTAGTAAAAACTTCCAACAGGCAGTAATGGAAAGGACTGAAACATTATTCCTCATGTGGCTATCACATGCTATGCCATTTGCCATGATATACAGACGTGCTCAAATTTGTTGGTACCCTTACAACTCATTGAAATAATGCTTCATTCCTCCTGAAAAGTGATGAAATTAAAAGTTATTTTATCATGTATACTTGCATGCCTTTGGTATGTCACAGAATAAAGCAAAGAAGCTGTGAAAAGAGATGAATTATTGCTTATTCTACAAAGATATTCTAAAATGGCCTGGACACATTTGTTGGTACCCCTTAGAAAAGATCATAAATAATTGGATTATAGTGATATTTCAAACTAATTAGTTTCTTTAATTAGTATCACACATGTCTCCAATCTTGTAATCAGTCATTCAGCCTATTTAAATGGAGAAAAGTAGTCACTGTGCTGTTTGGTATCATTGTGTGCACCATACTGAACATGGACCAGAGAAAGCAAAGGAGAGAGTTGTCTGAGGAGATTAGAAAGAAAATAATAAACAAGCATGGTAAAGGTAAAGGCTACAAGACCATCTCCAAGCAGCCTGATGTTCCTGTGACAACAGTTGCAAATATTATTAAGAAGTTTAAGGTCCATGGAACTGTAGCCAACCTCCCTGGGCGCGGCCGCAAGAGGAAAATCGACCCCAGATTGAACAGAAGGATAGTGCGAATGGTAGAAAAAGAACCAAGGATAACTGCCAAAGAGATACAAGCTGAAATCCAAGGTGAAGGTACGTCAGTTTCTGAGCGCACCATCCGTCACTTTTTGAGCGAAAGTGGGCTCCATGGAAGAAGACCCAGGAGGACTCCACTTTTGACAGAAAACGTTTGATTGCAGTGATTGCCTCTAAAGGTTGTGCAACAAAATATTAGGTTAGCGGTCCCATCATTTTTGTCCATGCCATTTTCATTTGTTTTATTATTTACAATATTATGTTGAATAAAAAATCAAAAGCAAAGTCTGATTTCTATTAAATATGGAATAAACAATGGTGGATGCCAATTACTTTTGTCAGTTTCAAGTTATTTCAGAGAAAATTGTGCATTCTTCGTTTTTTGTGGAGGGGTACCAACAAATTTGAGCACGTCTGTATATATTTCTATCAAATTCTAGAACTGGAATTCTAGTGCACAAAAAGGGAATATTTATGGAATCATTATATTATGGAGGTTTCATTGTGTAGGCTACATAATGACTGGTCAGTATTTTGCAACACTGCGTCCATTGCTTGATTCTATAAAGTTGCTAGTCCCATGGTAAAGATCAAGATTTAGCACTTATGCAATATGCAATTAGGAAAATGTACCCTTAAAATGAGGCTTTTATATAAACTAATAGTACACTAGCTATGAAATGATGTGTAGATCTCAGTTAAACTAGTATGATTATCAAGTAAACAAGCCAGTTTAGGGGAAAGCCTGCATGCAATTAAGATATATATTTGTTATGCGCTGCAAAACATAACATTTAAGAATTCTTAAAAGCAATCAATCAATTGATGGTTCACGCAATTACACTATCTGCAATGACCTTTTATAAAGCACTGTTTTATTACATGGTGATGTAATTAACCTTAGAAGAATGTTAATGTTTCATATGCATTTATTTTGTAATACCACACTCCTTCACGCCAATGCACTGTTACCAGGGGCCAATAAGTCCCATGAAACCCCTTCTCTGCTGTAATTTAGGCAAAATGAAGCCCCTAACTCTTGAGCCATTCTTCTATATGGAAGTGTTTTGTTTTGGGGTTTGTTTAGCTGATGGGGTAGCTATACTGAACAAAGCTGGTGTAACAAATATGTTGTTTTTTTTTTGCTCAAGTTTTGACTTTGACATTTTACTTTCGGTTTCAGCCTAGATATGCAAAAAAGACACATTATCAGGTTGCACATGTCGGTTAAGAGTATTATCGTTGTGAAGACAGAAGCGGCAATAATAATGATCCTCTGAAAAGATTGCTGTCAGAGTGAGAGGTATAAAAGTTCAAAATAAGTTAGGGTGTGGCTGAAAGTTCTTGCTACATTTATAACTGATTATAATTAAACAACGTATACTCTGATAGCATGAGGTTATGCAATTTGGCTTCTTGTAAGAACTATGTATGCTAAGTTTCTCCATTTGTTTTGATGTATGGAGCGAGCTCTCTGTGGACATAGAAAATTATTGAGAGAAAGAGCTAGGCCAATGGAGGTTGAGCCCTTCTCTGACAATCAAGTGATTCAGTTTTGTGGAAGATCGAAATTTTATTTCACACAACCAAGACATCTCATAGGGCTTGCCATCTTGGCCAGGTGGGTAACCAGGATGCTGACATTAGACTGCATGGGTTTAATGGGAATCACCCAAAAAGCAGAAGAGGAACAATACCTGAAATACATCAATATTCAACCTCACCATTAATAAGTCAAAAATTACACTACCTTATTTTAATGCCATTTACTCAAAAAACTGACTTCGTTAGGAACTGTATCATTTTCTTTCACTTAAACTACTAAATCAGGCAGGAATTTCTACCTACCTGGGTGCAAGTGGAATTCTGGTCAGTGGAAGGACTCCAGGTGTCTTCCACCAAATAATTTTAAAACCACGGCATCTGTGGACAAGATGATGAACATTATGTTATTCGCATCTAAGGATTATTACAAAGCCAAAATAGAGTACTAGCAAGCTATTTTCTATTTTTATTTTAAATAAATTTGCACATCAGTCCCTCCCGCTACTCCCCCCTTCTTCCAAGACTGCAACGTATTCCAGCAATTTGCAAGGCACAGGGAGATCTGGTTTAGGGTCTGCCCTACATTGAATAGTTGAGCATATCATTTATATAAAAATAAATAAATAAATAAATAAAAGCTTCAACAATGTTTTACCTGGATCCCTGAAAATAGGGAAGATGATTAGCTTAATAAAAAAAATGAATTATTCAAAAATGTATGAATTACTTTTTTTTATTATTATCAGGGAGTCCCTCACCCACACAACCCCATCCTAATCCTGTTAACATAATCAGAGTGCTCTGTCTAACAAAGAAACATTCATGGAAGCATTTGGTTTGTGCCCACCAAAGGGCTCTTTCACCATACTGTGTTACCCAGCAACATAATTCAATGCTCAGCAATCATCCTGAATTCTGTTTTAAGTTAGTTTGTATGTTTATATTTTCTTCATTATTTTGTTTAACTAGAAGTTCAAGGAAAGCATTCTATTTTGATGCTGTTTTGATGGCAAAGGGTGGTCACACCAAATATGGATTTGATGTAGATTTTATTTCTGTTCACTCACTTTGCATTTTGTTAATTGATAAATATAAACTATTAACAGGTCTATTTTTGAAAGCATTCTTACTTTACAGCATTTTTTCACACCTGCCTAAAACTTTTGCCCAGTACTATATAATTGCGTTACAGATATTTTTCACAATTATTTTTGTAAGCTATTTTTGTTACCCGCCTTTTCCTGGCCACTCCACCAATCATAACAGACAACCATCATGATTGACATCTTAGTATATGGCCCCACGGGCTGAAATATTGGCCAGTTATGGGCTAATCTTTCAGCCTGTGTTGGGCCATTGCTGGCCTAACGTGGACTTTTTGCTGGGTCATGTGTGCTAAACCTACATTATTTGATGGCCTTTCCGTGAATTCTTGGCTTTTTTCCGCAATTCGCCTGTGAAAAGTACTAAAATTCACTGCGACAAAATTGTATCCATAATTATGATGAACACTCCCGTAACGCATAGAAAATATGCACGCTCCTCACGCGGCTTGACTGAGTGCCGTACGTGTGAGGTTTAGAGAAAAATGGCGACGCTAGTTTACTGAGTTGCAAAGTGGGGGAACACCAGTGCTGTTGCTAAATGTAATTAAAGTTCATTTTTACACTAACAATTAATGCCAGTAGTCAAAATTATAATGTAAGGTTTAATAACCAATTTTAAATCTTCTGTATTGCTCTAGTGAAACTGAAAACTGCCCCTAGCGTTATATACTTTGTGGTTATAGTTCTAAGGTTTAATTATAAACATTAAATAATTGAGAATATATTGAAGGTCGTACTGGAATTATTACTATTATTATTATTTGTTTCATAGGCCTGTTTAAGTTGAATAAGGATTAAATAGTTTTGCTGCAAAGTTGTTTCTTTAAGGTCTTTTTAGTATAGGCTTATCGATACATTCTTTTAGTATAGGCTTATCGATGTTTTACATTATGAAAACGGAGGTGAGGCTTAATTATAAACATCATGAAATCAGTTAGAATGTATTGAAGGCTGTACTGGAGTTTTTATTTATAATTATTATTTTATATATCACGGATTCTTGAGAATTGGGACAAAACAGCTCTTGCAACTTTAAGTATCAATTATTTTTATAAAAATCATTCTTTCTGCTGAACATTGTGTTTTAATTATAAATTTAAGTGTGCTAAGCATAGTACAGATGTTTTTTCTCTTTTAATTTTAACTTAAGAGTTTTCCTTATACTAGAAAACCCTTTGTCTGGAGCAAAAAACAAAAATTTCAGAGTGTTAAAAAATGTTTATTATTTTAAAAAAAGGAAGACATGTATATTTACTTAAAGTAAAACAGCAATCATTCATTAGTATCGCTTCAGTTTTTCAAAATAATTGTTTGCAATGTAATAAAAATGACCTCTAATCTTTGTCCCAGTATCCATGTCTGTCAGATCATTTTTTAAAAATTGTTCAAATTTGGCATAAATAAAGACAGCTGTCCCAAGGGTCCTTTCTTCACTTCATGTGATCTTTCTATTAAACAAGACAGCACATTGCCTTAAGTATTATTTTTTCTTGAAATGAACCAAACTTATTTTGTTCATTGTCACAACCATAGCATGCCAGCTCCATGCACCTTTTAGACTAAAATTTTAAAAAAAATTTAAGATAAGAAATCTTTCACCCCCTCTCCATTAATTTATTTGGTGCAATCTAGCAAATGTAGACTATTTAAACTAAGTGATGCACAAAGAAAAAAATGCTGAAGTCAGGGGAAGATACTAAACAAAGGAAGCTTTCTTTTTGTAATCTTACTCAATCTTCAACATATTTAGGATTTGCCATCTTCCTCACTTTCTCCTCCTAATAAAATAGGTCTCTGCTGCCAGCTTGTAGGTAATAACCCTGCTTACACTCCTGACCTAAACAGTGCTTCCACTGATGAGATCATTTATGAGATCACTCTAGTGCAAACCATGCTAGATACAAGCTGCACAGATGCAGTAGCTGTTGAGTCTGCTCCTGACGCGTGTGATGTACAATTCGAAAGGGAAGAGAAAGCTCAGGTCATGTGTTGCAATTGACAGCGATACTGAAATTGACATGGTCAGTGAAGCCAGAGAAGCAAAAAGTAGTTATTTTCTATCACGTCTGTTTGTTCCACCCCAGAAGTATGCTTCAATTGTGGAAAAATTGACATTTTTCCGTTTCACGTTTCACGTTTTAGAAAAGCATGAAATTTCAGGTTGCCATTCAAGAGCTGTTGCTGGATATCTGGCTGCTAAAAATGAGAAAAACATAGAAAGTAAAATTAATAAAAAAATTAGCAGACCTACATCAATGGCAAGTAAAAGAAAGAAGACTTTTTCTGAGCAGAATCATTGAAGCAATTTTGTACATTGGAAGACAAGTTATAGGGTACAGAGCCCATCGTGGAGAAGAGGCTTACACACTTGAAGATTCAGAAACAAACCATGGTAATTTCTTGGACTGCTTCTTTCATGGTCAACATTTGACCCATTGCTAGATAAGCAGCTGCCAGCAAAAACCGCAAGAAATCCATGCATGGAAAAGTTGGATCAGGTCGAGGATCACTTGTGACATTCCTGTCCAAGACCACATTTAACAATAAACTGAATATTATCTGTCAGATTATTCAGGGGTCAATTGCTGGAGAAATAAAAGCTGGTTACGACAGCCTAATGGTAGATTCATCACAGGATGTTGGAGTTACTGATCAGCTATCAATGTGTGTTCGATATGTAAAGGACACTGCTGTGAAGGAACGATTGCTTAGGTTTTTGCCTGTCACTACTACTTCAAAGTCTCAACTTAATTAACATCAGAAAGGCAATGTGGAAAATGCATTTCATGTACATATGTTGCTGCACACTCGTTTGCAACCCATTCTGCAAGTTATGGATCTTTAGTCTGTGCACTGAAACTTCTTTTAACTTTATCATTCACCCACGTTTCTTGTAAACACAGCTTCTTCATTCCAAAATTGATTAAAACCATACTGTGCTCTGTGTTGAGGGATGACCATCTTGAGGCTCTTATGCTTCTGAACATTGAAAAAGAGGTTCAGATCACATATGAGGAGGTTATCAAATGGCTGTGTGCTTCATAACAGGAAATGAAACGTTTGCTCTACTTATGGATGTTCATCACACATCTGATATGTAATCTCTCAACCTTGAAATATTCAGTCATAGACTCCTAGAAAGCAGCAGTAGCAGTCAGAGACCTCAGTAAGGGAGAGAGAGAACAGGTTCAAGATCCACCTGAAGGTAGCCTACTGATTAATTACTGCCAGCATTTGCCAGGAGAAAGAGAATTTCTCTAAGAAAGGTAGTGTATCCAGATCAACACCAAAGCTGGTGCTCTAATTCAAATGAGTAGGGTGTTCTGGGAAACAAAAAATTAACATTCTTGCATTGTATTAGGATACACTACACTTTCTTTTCTTTCTCCAGATAAACATTGAGCAAAGAATCCCCATTGTGATTTATGATGTGTGAATAAAATACCAAAACAATAGGGATCATGTTTAAAAGAAAACATTGCACTGATACAGTAATATAATTAATATCTTGCAAACACTGCAGGGTACTGCAACACATATGGTAATTATAAAATAATAATTTAACCTACGGTGCTCAGCATCACTTAGCAACATTATAAACTGTACTCCTAGTTGAGTTAAAAATACACTTTCGCCATGCTCTACTTATTTAACAAGCTTGTGTCAGGAGCAAAAGCTTAGTCATGTGGCCTATTGTCTTTCTATTTTTGTCACAATATTCAATGAACACAGCAGTATAGCACTTAAGATTTGAAATCCATTCTCTTTAGTGACATTTTTATTATGCTAAAAATCAGAGGCAAAGAGATGTGGTTATAAAATTACTCAGGTCATGAAATGTACCTGTTACACCAAATCACCTAAAAATGCAGAATGTTATTTTTTTTTCTTCAGAGAAAATTACATTTGAAAATATTCAAATTTATACCAACCCATCGAATTACATTATTAAAATTCATACTTGCTGCAGTACCCTTGTATAAAATGCTGCATTCATTTTAAAACTTTTTCATGATTGAATATTTAGAATTTTTTTTATTTTTTTATTTTTATATAAAAATAATAACTCTGAATCAGTCCACTAATCTGCCAAGCATTCTAACAATTCTGCACACTCATGATACTGAAGGTCATTTATGAAGGAAAAAGCACATTTTACCCTAACCTCTTAATGGGTGTTTTTCTACATATTTCAAAGTGTACTTTCACTTGGCTATGGTGAATACAAACAGGATTTAAAACTCTACCACTTCATCAACCGTTATTCATCTCAATTGAATTATGTTGTTGTTATTAGGAGGCTGTGTGGTCCAGTGGTTAAAGAAAAGGGCTTGTAACCAGAAGATCCCTGGTTCAAATCCCACTTCAGCCACTGACTCATTGTGTGACCCTGAGTAAGTCACTTAACCTCCTGGTGCTCCGTCTTTCGGGTGAGACGTAATTGTAAGTGACTCTGCAGCTGATGCATAGTTCACACACCTTAGTCTCTGTAAGGATAAAGGCGTCTGCTAAATAAACAAATAATAATAATATCTCTGCAAAACCATGCAGATACATAAGCTAAAAATATACAGTGTAGAAAAAAAAGCACATTATCCTCCTTAAGGAATGCAGATTGATTCATTTCCCTTCTTTTACAGCCAAAAATTTACATATCCTGTGGGTTTGCTCATCTTCAAGCATTCTCTTGAATTTTTCCACAACTTTGATCTTTCAAAAATGGCAAACACCAGACCAGGACTTGTGTATGGTAAGCACCAGTTTATTTGTGTGGTTTTCTTCCTAATAACACAAATTACTAATACAAATACTAATGTTCTATGGTCAATGAACTGCCACAAGACAAAGACCTCATGAACATGAAAAGGAAGACATTGCTTACTCCTAACTGAGCTAACACAGAGAGTGTGGTTTCAGCATTATGCAAAGTGAAGCAAGCAACCTTTATGAGCAGGTGTTGAGTTTCACATGTTTTTAGTCACTTAATAAATAAAATGTACACAATGCTGTTCTCTAATCCTCTCATGTTTGACATATCTATGCTGAAAAACAAGGTCAGGAGCTTACAAACCCAAAATAAAAAAAAAAATACTGGTTTGGTCAAGCTGAGGAAAATGCATTTATCTGTATGCAGTGCATCCAAAATAAATGTATTCATAGTCAGGTCATGTGGTTATCCTTCTTGGAAGATTTGAGTAATTCAATGTTCCCGGTATCCAATTGCTTTTGAATATTTTTGTAATCTTTATAATCCAGATGCTCCGAGCACTTCACATTGTGTAAACCAAATGAAATGCTGGGGAACTGCACTCCAAACAACTGTTCCAAATACAGTATCAAAAGCATCTGCTGTATCATTACTTTCATCCAGGCAAACCTTTTTTTTTGCAGTAAACATGTCCTCAGATTCTCAATATTTAATTTCTTTGACATCCTACACCCCTCCTTGTGTGTAACCATATAATTACAGTGTGGAGTAGTGGTTAGGGCTCTGGACTCTTGACCAGAGGGTTGTGGGTTCAATCCCCAGTGGGGGACACTGCTGTTGTACCCTTGAGCAAGGTACTTTACCTAGATTGCTCCAGTAAAAAAAAAAACAATTGTATAAATGGGTAGTTGTATGTAAAAAAAAAATTAAAATAATGTGAAATAATGTATAATGTGATATCTTGTAACAATTGTAAGTCGCCCTGGATAAGGGCGTCTGCTAAGAAATAAATAATAATTGAAAAAAATATATAAAATCTTATAATCCAGGGCTGGCAATGGAATGTGAAACAAGCAATGTGATTGGTCAAGCAAGTAGGGATGTGCTTTTGGTAAATTTTTTATGAATGTTTAAACACTTTGCAATGCCAGGGTTTAAACCATATCCATCCACACACACACACACACACACACACACACACACACACACACACACACTTTATATTACATTCTGATACTGACAGCCCTGGTTAGTATTTTCTAAGCAAAGAAACCCTAAATAAGCAAATAACATATTTTGTATTTTTTTTAATAGAAGTAACTTTGCCCCAAAAAAAAAAAAATTAAAAAGGACATGAACATCACCCACCATACAGCGCTATTGCAAAATGGCTACAGGAAAGCGAAAGCGAGTTGTGCTTACAATTGAAAAAAAGTTGGAAATTCTTGTCCGGTTCTTCAAAATACTTCCAAACGTGGCTTCCTTTGTTTAGAGATTTTAAATATAGAACAAACTCAGAAAAAACACTTGTCACACGCCTACTAAAGGCATAAAACACACACAGTGCACCAATGAAGCGCCAGATCAACCGAGAATAAAACCTGTCCCAGTGTCAATCTTTCTGTTGCACCAATCAGAAAAGCTACTTGGAGGCAATTGCCAAACCCCTTCCTTTTTTATAATATCCTGTGGCACTAGAGCAGTCTGATACACGACAGAGTACTGAGAATAAATTACTAAAATTAATACATGAAAATAAATGCGTTTGGTGACATTTGTCACGTGAGCGGTTATACGTCTAGCATATTATTAAACGTTTTACCACTTCTTTAGAGTTTATACATTTAAACTTCCCATCCCTACAAGCAAGGTTCCAGCTGTCTATATATTGGATGGATAAGGACAGTTGGAGCCTTGTCACATATTCTAAATCACTGCGCTGCCTCACAGAATTTAAACGTATTGGACGGTAGCCATCTTGCTTTTACAGTTACGGATTGAATATACGGACTTCGTCTCGTGCCTCACAATGCCCGGAGGCGTCCGTATGTTTGACGTATATGGACGGCCTGTCAGGCATTATTGCATACTTATTGTACTAAACTGGCTGAAGAGGAGTTGAGCAATGTGGTTGTTGAAACAGACAGATCAAATAATTAGGCCATGGAACATGAACAGTTTTACCTGCCCTAAAAAAATAAATAAAAAAAAAATAGAAAAATGTTTCAGCCATCCTGCAACATTTAACTTAAAAGAACTGAATATTTCTGGCTGGTCTACATACTGTACCATCTGTTATGGTCTGTGATGTATTGCCAGAAACCAAGCACCTTAATGACAGAGGAATTCATAAAAAAATGTAAGATTATTCCTTAGCTTAAACAGTCAGTTCAAATAAAATAATCTAAAATAATGCTTTTGGAAAACTAAAAAGAATAAGTAAAAGTCATGAGACTACCATGTCGTATGCGATTTGGCACACAGTCTGGCAGGATCTGCAACTGTCCCTCCTTTCCACCTCCACTGTGGCTGCTGGTCAGTGGTTACCTGACTGCAGAGATCCTGCGCAGGTCCAATTTTTACGACCCTCTTCCAACCCGGACCCACTACTACAAGACCCTTTCCGAACCCGCAACCTGCTGCAGCACAGACTTCTTACCCGCAACCCGACCCAAACCCGCAAGTGTTTGTCCTTTACCTACTGCCTGTATCAACTGACTCTCATACTCGCATTAACACACAGATATCTCTACCATTCTCCACAGATTGAGTTTACACAATAGGCTATACAGCCTGGTAGCTTTCTCTAGTGGTCTGGATATATTTTAACATTGTAACATATTAACTATATATACTTATTTTACTATAAAATACCTGTCTAATCCTATTGTGCCACCAGTTGAAAGGGAGCTACACCTGTGCTTTCGCAGAGATGATGTACCAATTTTCTGGCTGTCATTCACAAGCAACGGATCCAGTCACATGTTTATTATTTTCATTCGCTGTGATTCCAAAATAATTTCAAAACACTTCTGATTTACCACAGACAGATGTTGAGCAAAATATGCACAGACAGACAGGTTACTCCATATATCTCCTGTTCTCAAGAACTTGTGTATACTGCAGGGTTCTCCCCAGGCCTTTTCAGCCAGGCAGACCGCCCGGCAAAGTGGCTGACGCCGCCCGGCTGAAAAAACCTGATCCGCCCGACTTGCAGATGCTACTGTGCCTTTAACAGTAAGGATTGATTGTGCTTCTAGCAGACTAGATCAGTTGTGCGTTGCAGGGTGAAAAAAAAAATCTTGGAACCACATGACAGCTGTGTTACGTCTTGACACAACATTTAACCAACCAGAGAGTTGAAGGGGCGGGTTTTGTGTGTTAAGCACTTCGAGAGGCTAAAACATTAAAATGACTGCTAAAAAAATATATATTTTCAAAACAAAATTAGTGACAATGAATGCAGAATTTTCAAACTATACCGGCGATCGGCACAATCCACCACCTAATACTATATTTGCGCCGTCTATTAAAAATATTGAGATTATTTTCGGGTATTATCATTCAGTCCATTTTTTGTGGTATTATTGTACTGTAAGGTGATATATAGTACATAATAGTTATACATATGCACCAAAAAAAAACATATACCTTTTGTTGTGATATCGTAAAAA
The DNA here is from genome assembly GCF_902713425.1 of Acipenser ruthenus. Taxonomy (NCBI): domain Eukaryota; kingdom Metazoa; phylum Chordata; class Actinopteri; order Acipenseriformes; family Acipenseridae; genus Acipenser; species Acipenser ruthenus. The sequence goes on along the minus strand of NC_081198.1, from coordinate 38,352,285 downwards.
TATGTACCCAGGTGATTGTGCGAGATATTGAGGGTTCATGTATACAGGCTGTATGCGACATGAGCTGAACACTTGTCAGCTGATATACAAATGCTGTGTGCATTGGTGCTGGATTATTACACTACGGTTTCATGCAACAGTTATGATGGTGACCAAACGTGTGTGAGCCTCTCTTATTCCCAGCACCACTCTGGCACGCACTTGCCGATTCTTCCTGAGCAACATCCGAAGAATCCGACCCTTCCTCACCAACTATGCTACCCAGCTCCTGGTCCAGGCCCTGGTGCTCTCCCGCCTAGACTACTGCAACTCCCTCCTGGCTGGCCTCCCTGCATCCGCCACCCGTCCGCTCCAGCTCATCCAGAACTCTGCTGCCCGCCTGGTGTTCTCTCTGCCTCGCTTCGCCCACGCTACTCCACTACTCCGCTCGCTCCACTGGCTCCCGATCACCGCTCGCATCCAGTTCAAGACTCTTGTACTAGCCTACAGATGCCTTGACCAGTCTGCACCCAGCTACCTCCAGACCCTCATCTCTCCCTACACCCCCACTCGACCTCTCCGCTCCGCCTGCACTAGAAGACTGGCTCTACCACCGCTACGCTCCCCTGCCTCCAAAGCCCGCTCCTTCTCCACCCTTGCTCCGCAGTGGTGGAATGACCTTCCTACAGATGTCAGGACTGCCCAGTCCCTGACCACATTCCGGCGCCTCCTTAAGACTCACCTCTTCAAAGAGCACCTGTAGAACTCCTCTGTTTGTATCCTGGGACACTATCACCCTTCATGTAAATGTGCTTTATTTTGCTCTTATCAGCCCCTATTTTACTGCATTTAATCCTGTACTTCAGAATACTGTAATCTGCCAAGTTTTTAACCTGTAGAACTTTGTATTTAATCACATCCTGATGTAACTATCACTATTTAATCATATCCTGATGTAACTATCACTATTACCTGCTGTATAATTGAATTGTGGTTTGTCAAACTTGTACTTTACTTGAACAAAAGTTATTGTATTTCTTGCTCTTATTGTATTACTTGTATTGTAACGCTTGAAATGTTTTTGCTTACGATTGTAAGTCGCCCTGGATAAGGGCGTCTGCTAAGAAATAAATAATAATAATAATAAAAAAAAGGTTAAAATGAACTTCACATTAATAAAATGTAGAACAGCGAAAAACAAAAATAGACGTGCATTAACAAAGTGCCCTGAAAACTTAACATAAAGAAAACAATTTAAATGAAGCAATAAACTCAATAATTACGCTAAAAAGGAAGTGAAAATGTTTTTTTTTTTGTGTGTGTGTGTGAACTCCAATAAACCTATTGTATCTTTCCTCAGTCAAATCGCAGTGCCTAAATAAGCATGGTAATTTACCATAATAAAAAACAGTAATAAAAAATGTAGAACATCAAAAAGAGCAACCAGATATAGTCAACGAAAGACAACACATTATTCAAATTCTTTGTCGTATTATATATTTAAGGTAAGGCAAGTTTATTTTTCTGTTAAAAGGGCTACCGGCTATAATGTTCTGCTGCCCGGCTGTACAGAATTCCCGGGAGAACCCTGGGAGAATTCCAGGGAGAACCCTGATACTGTATATAAAAATACTTAGAAAAATTAGTGTGATATATGCAGGCTTTAAAAAAAAAAAAAAAAAACCTGCAGATTTTGAAACTTACAATAACTTGTGAAAAGGAATGTCCTAATTAAGTTTCATCACAACTGGATAAACAGTAAAATGTACATATACGAGGATACATATGAGGACATAGTATGCTTTTCCTTTTCAGACAAATTATTTCAAATACGAAATAGGTATTAATGCAGTATCTTTGAGAATGTGTACAGTTAACAGTATATATTTTCTACATGAATAATATGCAGTATGTATTCAATTGTATTCCAACATTGAAGGAGCAGTGCAGTATTTTGGAAGTTTTGTGTTATTCAGAATTAAAAAAAAAATTATATATATATATATATATATATATATATATATATAAAATCAGTAATGAGTGCACATAATTGCAGGCATTTAGCAGTAGGCGATGAAAGATGATCAAATACAGCACATCAAATTAACTATCATCTACAGAGAACGTGGGTAGCAGATAAGGCTATTTTGCCCAGCGTGAAGTTACATCACTGAGAAAGTTTGCAAAATTGTGATTGATGAAACATTATAAAACAGAACAGAACACACATTAATTGGTATTACTCATGTAGTATGAAATCGACAGGGTGTGCTCAGATAGTAAACTCATAATTTATATTGCAAGGCCAACAAAATGTCATATCCAAAAGGCTTCCTGTTGCCTGTATGAATCGGGGGAGAATTCACTAGGAGATGCAGCAATTATGTGTAGCTTAGAAAAGCACCTGGAAAATCAACTTCCCGAGAACTCCAAATCATACATTTGTATGTATTCTGATTTGGAGATTATTGCACTGAAGTCCGAGTTCAGTGTCCTTCACAAGCGTGTAGATTGAATTTCCTTCCAAACTAAACCCAGGAGTCATGCTATATATTGCCCTTAGGGTACATGTGGGCACAAGGATATTATCATGAAGCTGAAACAAAGCCCAAGGCTTACTGCCCAACAAGACAGCACATTTATGGAATGGTGAACGATACCAGGAGGTGGGAAATCCACCATTATAGCTAGAATAGCTACTAAATCTCTGCAGGGCATCTTCACTACAGCGTCAGCATCATAGGTAGAGAAAACAGCCAACAGTTTGATGTTTTTGCATCACAGACCATCGAATTAAGCTTCAGCTACCACTAGGGTGTCAACAAATTACACCGTGAAATTGCCTTTGGCTGCATTTAAACTTAGGTCAAAGAGGTGAAAGTCATGGATTACCAGATTGTGAGGTTAAATGATTTCTTATAGAATAGCATTGAAAGAATCAGTCCCCCAGGGTACTCATTTAAAGTTCAAAATATTCACTATTTACAGAATAGGTTTATTTATTTAAAATGCAACCAGATTATGCTTTGAATGTCCATTTTTTTCCCTCCTCAAGATTTACAGTATGAATTGTGAACATCTACCTTGTTGCACTTAAACAAGTAAAATTAAGATTTCAAAAGGCTACATGTCATACACAATAGGTGGATCGGCAACCAAGTAAATCAATATAGAAGAGAAAACCACTATCGGACTAAAAAACCCAAAACAGGCCATTCAGCTTAGAACAACACTCAATGTTCACTAAATTGTATGTTCTTAGGCAATACAATATTGCGGTGAAATGCAAAAGGTTTATAAATTGTCCAAATAGTAGAAATTATCACAAGCAATACATATTAGCAGTGTGGAGTAGTGGTTAGGGCTCTGGACTCTGGACCGGAGGGTCGTGGGTTCAATCCCAAGTGGGGACACTGCTGCTGTACCCTTGAGCAAGGTACTTTACCTAGATTGCTCCAGTAAAAACCCAACTGCATACATGGGTAATTGTATGTAAAAATAATGTGTAAAAAATAATGTAATTGTATGTAAAAATAATGTGATATCTTGTAACAATTGTAAGTCGCCCTGGATAAGGGCGTCTGCTAAGAAATAAATAATAATAATACTAATAAATATTAAAACACATACTAAATTACATGTCAATTTAATACCAAGGACTAAATAAATAAATAAAAAAAGGAAAAGCAACACTATAATGCACCAAGTCTGGTATTTCCATTTGAATAATATACAGTTAGATAATCACTGTAAAATCACCAAAATGATTCCCGCTAGATAATTTAGGAAGACATGGGTGCAAAATGTTCAGGAAAAAAGCAGCAACAGCTGGAAAAATAGTGGCAGATCTCTTAATAAAGATGGAGTGCTCATTACAGGTGTGACAGCTTAGCAGCCTGCTCCCTGGAAAGCAACAGCCGACAAAGCACAAAACTCATGGTCATGTAAACTGCTCACACAATTAAAATACAGGCAATCTACCCAGCCTAGTTTGTTACAGTTTTATTCATCTTAAAAGGGGAATTTGCATTCACCTTACCTGAATTATGCTTCCCTTGTCCCCCTATGCCTTTTTTATTTATGGTACCTCCCCCTCATGTTTTCAGTTTGTGTAAACATAGGTAATGAGATCTGGGTAGCTGCCATGAATAGCTGTTTGTTTCATCTTCCAAGAATCCTACTGGAAAATGACCTTTTAAAACATGCATTATACATTCGTAACCCCAAACCACAGCAAAACCACCAGACAACATCTAGAAAGCTGTGCTAAACAAGTTCAAAGGAGCTGGTTTGAAAATAGCCGATCGCCCCAGGGTATAATGACCGTTCAAAAAACATTTGATCTCCACATAGTTGCAGTTAGGGGCTTGACACCAGCTAGATTCATGAGAAGGGAACTACATTTTATTTTAAAGTCTGGTTTGGTCACAGTTCAAGTGTCCACACTAAATAATAATAATCCCAGCACATGGTTTCCTCTGCCAGAGCCTTCCTGATTTCTACTGCACTGCAACATGACTTTAATTGCAATCTGTATGATGTATGCTTAAATGTGTTTATTTCTATGCTAACACTTACAGTATTTGAATTTTGGATTATTATTCTTAAGGCACTATATGAATGAAATTTAAAGACTGACCTTACACTTACAAATCTGTTTGTATTATTATTTTTAAAGAATACCCTGTGAAATGTTCTGTATCATTACCAACTGCATAAAAACGACAATTTGTGTTTATAAACTGTTAAGAACACAATTTATTTCCAGTTAAAAATGTACAAGGTAAACATGTTTTAAAAAATAATAATAAAAAAAAAAACACCACACACACACCATTATTTTGCTACTTTGTATGTTGTAAGTAACTAAGCTAAAGATGTTGTGAAGGAGCAAACTAAATCTTGCTACATTATTCATTAAGATACTGGATTTTGTTTAAATCAACCACATCAGCATGCCTACATGTACACCACTCTGTCTCACTTACAAGGTAATTTTACTGGTGTCTCTACCTGTACTGCTGATATGCCAGCAGTATAAAATTACACTAACTCTGAACTACATAAAAGCCAACAGAGACATTTGTTTTAGTAAACCAGGCCTCCATGGCACACAAGTAAGCACATCAATAAAATGTTTTCCTCCAATTCAAAAAATCTTCCTGTAACTTCATAAGTCAACATTCTTGTTTTGAGTCTGCTGTTTTGTGGACCAAGGCACTGTAACCTGATCAAAGTAGTGCACCTTTTTGTTTTGTTTTTTAGCAGTGTGTACCAGGTGACTGGATGACCAGCAGCAAATGACAGCTAATCCAAGATCCACTTCATTTACGAGAAAGATACAAAAACAGCTCGGAGAGTCTGTCAATTTTTACTTTACATTGTCTTTATCAGTTTCAGTAAAACAAGGTGGTAAGTGAGTCACCGCAGAGTGCATCTAGAAAAAAAAATAAAAAGATACAAAGTACCCTATTAAAATGGTAGTTGCAAAAAACAAAATGGTCCGATGAACAGATGAAAATGAACCCGTTTGTCTTCACAGATGGGGTGGCCGATATGTTGGCAGAGATTTATTTTTTATTTTAAGAATTCACTCTCAACCCAGACTGATACAATTAATGTGTAATGATTTTAGGTAACAAATTGAATCATGATCATGGCTAGCTAAATATGCAACAGTTCAGTGACATTCACAGGTGCCTTCTTTAGTTTTGTCGCTTCTGCCAGAAGTGCACAAAATCCAGTTGTTGGCAGTCACCACTTGTACTATCTGAATGTGAACAAACTTAGGTGGTGTTGTACTTTATACACTGTAAACGGTATTTGTTCTGAAACAATTACAGCTTTTTTAAAGAGCAAGCAGCTAAAGTTAGATAGAGAAAAAACAGGACTAACAGAACCCAGAACCACTCAACATATTTGCAAAAAGTATGTATTTTTGTTCTTGCTCTTAAAATTGTAAAATGTTAAATCAACTGGAGATACAACATGAACTTTTAACAAGGTTGAGCTTCTGCAGAAACAGAAGAGAGTAAAGGTCACAATTACGTTCATGCATCATTTATAAAACAATGTTTGGACTACCATAATTATTTACATCAGACTTGCTAATCCAAACCCCAGTAGGTCTAACTAACCTACAATCTTAAATCAAGCTATCATGATGAAATGCATGCTGAAAAAGTAGTCCACAAATTGCGATCACTACTCCTAATTTCCATGGAACAGCAAAGTCTATTTACCATTTGTTTTCAAACTCCTGTGTTAGAATGCGTTTAAGGGTTACAAAGTAAAATAAAAACACTAAAATGCGTATTTAGCTTTATAGCAACCACAAGTTGGAGGATCCTAAACAGCATGCAATAAGCCAGAAATATAACAAATGTAATGCCTCGGACTATTCGCTCTTTTAACAAACATTGGCTTGCATTGATTAGTGACTTCTGTGTTAAAGTAGGAACAAACAAAAAACAGTTAACAAAACAATTTGTTGAGTTTCACAGTTACAGCGTCAGCCCTTTTGATGCGGATGGCAACACATAGTAGTGCTTCATCAAATCAGACAGTCCTTTTCCATTTGTTCTCTGGCACATTGCCTTCCTTCTTTGTATGCTTTTCATAAAATAGGCAGGTTTTCTTATTATTATTCTTATTATTTTTAACACCAGATTAACCACTGTGTTTTTTGTATGTGAATTAAAAACTTAAATGTGACATATGCAGAATCTTCAGGCTCTTAACTCTATATTGCCAAGTGTTGTTTTCAGGAAACATTACATTTTTTTTCCTTTCTGTAACACGCTATTGAAAAATCTTGCCACTATAGCCGAGACCCACAAGCAACATGGCAGCTAGCAAATCAGAGGCCCCTTTCTTAGTTAGAGACTACTGTGTTTGGCAATGGAGGCTGTAGTTTCTGTAATGGAACATGTTGATTTTTGCTGGTGTTCAACAACATTTTTCAAGAAGAAATTGGTCCTTCCATGCAACAAAAATATCTGTATACATTTGTGGCAAGTACAAATTCTCTCTGTACTGTATATTTATAACAAATTCAAACATTTTTGCGTTCAGGCGACTGTGGGGCAGAAATTGAGGCTGAAATATGATTCCATTCTTCTCAGACCATACCATACCAATTTATGAGTGCTTACTGTGTAGATAAACAAATGATTCAATTCAAGGACAGCCACAAGTGTAAATAATACATGCCCAAGAAACCTAGTAAGTGAGGCTACTTAAAAATTGTTATTTTGCTGTATACATTATGTCAAATTGGGGGGGGGGGGGGGGGGTACTTTTTTTTTTTTTTTACAAACACTGGAATTATACGTTAACAAGACAAAGTACTTGTGAATATGGAAAATGGCTTTTAAAGTCATATTGCATGATTTCAAGCATCTAACTGAGGCTTAAAACTACTTTATAAATGTTACATAATCTTCATGGCTGTTTTATTCATGATAAGGTATTTAGCAGTAAAATGTTCAGTTCTACAAGCCAGTTGAAATTTTTTTTTTAGGATTAGGAAAACAAGTTACACATTTAGCAGAGTCTCCTTCAGCCTACAAAAGTCGCTAAAAGTTTTGTGCAATCTTTTTTAAAAAAATTAAAAAAAAGGGGGGGAAGAGGTAAGATCTTCTACTCACTATCTATATTCTCTGGTGACACAGGGAACCAGTGCAATTCTAGTGAAGCCATGGTTGTGTTGTTGCTTTTTAGGGTGTGAAATAACACAAATCTGTAAATGTGCCTTTTTTCAGTAGACTGGTAAATAAAGAATTGCAATAGTCAATTCTTTAAGTGATACATGCATGCACAAGGGTTTCTGCTCCAGCAGAATACTAATGAGGGAGCAGCCAGGCAATATTACAAAAGGTAGAATATGCAGTATTACAAACAAAATGAATATGTGGATCAAAACTAAGTTCTGCATTAATAAAGACGCTGAGTCTCTTAACACCATTACTCAGTGTCTGCTGTCAACACACCTTGAGTAACACATCAAAATACCCTCCGTCTTTCCAACATTTAATTGTATAAAATTACTAAACATCCAACATCTGGACAGTTCAGCAGAGCCGGAGGATCAGTGGGTTTAAATGAAAAACAGTTTTGTGTCATCTGAATTCATATGAAAACCCAACTTTATGCTGAAGAATGACATCCAAGGGCAGCATATAGATCAAAACCCTGAGGTACCCTGAACTGACATGAAGAGATGCCAGGATGTAACCCAAAAGCGCCAGCCAAAAAAGATTACATTATCTAAGCTGTCAAATGTTGCTGTAATATCCAATAAGATTAACAAAGAAAGACAGCCAGCATCACTACTGACTAGAATATCTTTTATAAGCAGTCTCCATGCTGTGCAAGGGCCACAGATCTGATTGGAATTTATCTAATCAAAAGAAGAGATTGCAGCTGTGTAGCTATGCCACTCTCTGTTCAATTCATCTTACTTGATAGTACGCAGATACCCACGAGACCAACACACACTTTTTAATTCCATGTACTGGTCCTACTCGGATCATATCTCAAACTGGATGTACACAATATAAGCATCTGCTGATAACATTTAATTAACACTGGTAAAACTCTGCTATAAATCAGCAATTAATACGTGATGTCAGTACTTAAGGGAACTGTATGCGTTTTTATATTTTTGGCAACTTCAAGGGCAGTGAAATCACACAGTTTGTCACAGGAAACTCTCAATAGAAAAATAATGGATAAAGACCTGCATCTATCTATCTATCTATCTATCTATCCACCTATAGATATCTAGATATATATATAGATATATATATATATATATATATATATATATATATATATATATATATATATATATACACACACACATACACACACACACACACACACACACACACACACACACTTTGTTATTTAAATGGTACTTGTTATATAAACTGTGTAAAAGGAGCAAAAGATTCTTGCTTTATATAAGTATACCTGGATAATCCCGCCAACTCCTGTTCAGATAAGATAGTAGTAACTTGTAATCGTGTTATTTCACTTCTAACCCAAAAGCTGCATATAATCTCCAGGTTCAGGAGAAGATAACAAAATGTCAAGATTAGGCCTTTCCTAAGTTTTGAAAACGAATGGCCACGATCCCGCATTGCAGCACACTCACTCAACCACCAGACGCTAGACTTCCATTAGTCTTTTGCCCTTTAAAAAAGATGCGGCATATAACTCTATTTAAAAAGGAGAGAGAAAAAATCCTGGGTTATCCACATCACATTAAACATGCTTTACAGAATTCACTTTCTCTTTTTTTTTTTTTTTTACCTGAAGCAATCTAAGAAGCTTTATACTCCAGAAGGGAAGCATAATATTCTCACAGGCAAATACCGGTATATCCAGTATGTCAAAATAAAAAACATCGGCTTTCTGCTGCAAACAATTCTCTGTACTTAATTTGTAGGCATTGGCCAGAGAAGAAATCACCACAACCTTGATCACTGCTTAAAAAGTCAACGATTATCCTTTGAAAAAAATTTATCCCACAAAAAAATAACATGTACTATTAGTACAAGAGAGTAGAATGGTTGTCATACTGTAGTTCAAATCCTGTACAATGAACATTCTTAAAAAGAAATGTACAGTATATGCTGGAATCATTATGAAACTGGCCTTGATATTTCAGACCAATGACTCACGTCCTGAAATAAGGTATCATTTTCTAGCTTGATAAAAAAAATAAAAAAAATAAAAATAAAAAATAGCCTATAACAAAACAAACATATATAAAAAATAAATTGTAAGCTAGTCGAAGGTAGGCACAGACAATTGCAGTTGAGAACAGTTCAGTTTAAATGGGGTTTTCTTTTCTTATTTATTAATTTTATTTTTAAAAATCGGCTTGCACCACAGATTAAAAAAAAAAAAAAAACACACCACATATTTTCACAAAAATCCTGTTCCCCAAAGCCGTAATCCAAAACAGCGTTGCACTCCAGCAACTACAAAATTACAACACAAAAGAATCCGGTTTCCAAGTCTGGCCTGCCTAGCACTTTTATGGGGTGCAGCTGGAGGAGATAATTGCTAGCTACATGTGCCACACGTGCTGGCCAATTTAGGCAACCAGTTAAGTAATGTTTTTCAGTTAACCAATCCTGCCTATCAGCACCTGTAGCCCATTGTTCAATTATCTCCCCCTGCTCATGGCAAACTGGCTCCAGAGCTGCCAGCAGTTTCCCCAGTGGTATCTCTCGGGTCTTGCATGCCTGGTTTCAGCCCACCATGAGCACGCCCTGTCAGCAGGACTGTGCGCTGGATCACAATATATTGAGAGGAACGGTAGTTATCAGCGAAGCGCAAGAACTGCCAGACTCTCTATACAGCAAGAATAGTTTATGTTTTTTCAGGGTATTGGCGCAGCAAAAGTAAATCAGCCAAAAGCACCATTTCACTTTTAATTTGTAGTTCCCAACACTCTTAGGTGAAATGTAAAAAAACAAGTCAATACCTGTCATACAGTAAGAGAAATAGTTGCCAAAGTAAGGTAAAAATGTCCTTCATAGGTCATTAAACTCTGGTGTCATTTAACTTGTTTTGTCAACATGGAAATATACTAGGGAACGCATTTATTTTGACGTCTGTATCATTTATATTGAACGGTTTATTGATATTTTCACGCAATCGCAAGCATCGCACAGAGTTTTAATCCACGCATATGTATATTACAGGACATCCGATTTTAATGACAATTAACTTGTTTTGTCAACATGGAAATATACTAGGGAACACACTTATTGTGTCCAGCCATTTAAAGTGGAGATATCAAAAACACAAGCCAAGTTTCAAGAAACCATTGGGGCCACCTTGCCCAGCACAAAGCAAATAGGCAGAACTGTAAAACCGATGCGGACCAAGGTTGCCCCAATTGTTTCTTCTAACTTTACCTGTGTTTTTCAGGCACTTTTGATAACTTGCTGTTTTTTTCACATTTCCAATGTGTTTTTGTATCAGAGATATATATGCACTGCAGTATGTTTGTTTTGTTATAGGCTACTTTTCAGTAGATTTATAGGTTGGCCATTTATAGGTTGATAGATTTAAAGTAATACCTTTTTATTTGAAAATTCTATTAATTCTATCACATTAAAATGTGAAATACATTCATGTTCACTTCCATCAATAGCCTGCAGTGTAGAATAAGAAGACGCCTTTGTTCAACTCACAGATCATTTTCTTGGATAGCTTTTTAAGATCAATGGTATAAAATAATCCTTTTCATTTTTGTTACCAGCCTGTAGCTATGCATTAAAGCACTTATTGTTTGTAACTTAGGTACAGTATCAATGGAAGACCTGTCTAAGATTACGTCTCATCTAAAAGACGGAGCACAAGGAGATTAAGTGACTTGCTCAGGGTCACACAATGAGTCAGTGGCTGAGGTGGGATTTGAACAGGGGACCTCCTGGTTTCAAGCCCTTTTCTTTAACCACTAGACCATATTTTATTATTATTATTATTATTATTATTATTATTATTATTATTATTATTATTATTATTATTATTATATTTACGGGATTTGTCACCACCACTGTAGAAATGCTGCATTTCATCAACTATTCTAGACACCGTCAGTAACATAATGTATATCCTCGCCACGACTGTCAATAAAAAAAATGAGCTACCACGACAAGGTAATCTCAACATGACCTACATCCAACGTATGCACATGTAAAAATGTTAGTATGTATGTGAAACTGTAGTGTGACAAAAGGATATACAGATTAATACACAAGATACAATACCTGTTTAAAACAAACTGCACCATGCTCAAAATACCGTATTCCTTTGAATTTAAGACACAGCCCACATTTCCCACCCTTAATTTGAGGAAAAAATAAAAACATCAGAAAATAAGAAAATGTACTGCAAGGTTTGTGTCCAGTATGACCAAAGCCAGAGTGGCATATTTGTGACTGGGTAGTCTACCTTTTCAAGTGCATGAAAAGTCAAGTATCATTATAACTGTGTAAAACTGATGAAAGCAAAAAAACTGCCAAACAAGGCACATCAAAAACACAACAATTACTAGACACCACTGGGGAAAGTTTCTTTCAGCTCTAATCCTCAATTCCAATGAATATGAGGAATGCCCACACACTTGAATCAATTATAATCATCAGCTCTGAAGTGTCTCACTATTCTATTGTGAAGAGGCCTGGATTGCCTCAGCATTATAGTGCTTTATACTGTAAGAGTATTTTTGTGATGTATTGTAATGATTACTGTCCATCACTGTGTGTCCAGAGGGGCAATTATCAAGAATGCTGTTGGAGGAGAGCACCAATGCAACAGTTACCACAACCAGATGGTAATAACATGAAGATGACTGGTTGGCCAGATGGAACGTCTACAGACGAGCCAATAAACTACATCCTCAGGGTTGCAAATGTTTCAGCTACAAGGAAAACAGAAGGTTTGCACAGAGGCACACAGCTGCAGGAGCACCAAGGGCTGTCACAGCAAGAGCAACAAGCATCCTGTCTCTTCCGACTGAGACACAGAGGAGGAATGTGATTAGAACATGGAGACTCATTTACATAATTATTTTAGGAATACTTATGGTAAATGCTAAGAACTATTTACCAAATAAACTTTTACAGTGCTAAAAGGAGTTAATTGCATAGCACATATTTTCCAAAAACTGGAATAAAATAGATTAATGGGCATAAAGAAATGATTGGACATCAAGCTTTTAACTGCTTACCCACATTTAATAACAAATATCCTGTGAATACCTTAATGCTGGTATTGTGAAGATTAATTCTTAAATCCACGTATTCTTTTTTCTTTTATTTCAGCAACCCCATCTGAATAATGAATGTGAACATCTAAAGACTGGTCAGCTTTAATGGATTGAATGGTTCACAATGTCTAGTAAATATTGAATAACGGCTCAAACCTGCAGTCATTTGCTCAAATTAACACATCATCTGCTTGATGGCAAGATCATACAGTATACCAACATGGCATAATACTGCAAGTACTGAAACAGGACAGGTGTCTTCATTGGGGGGTCTCTAAACCAGAAAATCAATTAAAGGATTTGGAATTTACTCCAGAACACCTGCACACAAACATGCATTCCAAGCTCCTAACTGCTACAGTGATCAACTATAAAAGCAGCTTCCTATGACGACCCAAACTCTTAAAGCTCTCTGGTGACAGAGAGCGAATGAATCCTAATCAACAATCTCCCTCCCTATCTGTGAGGGCAGTGTATAAATCGGAGCAGAGCGCCCCGTAAGTCATTGCCTTAATGCGGAAGACGTGATTGGCTGCGCCACCGAAAGAGGGCATGACAGAGGGTATTTAGGGGAAGTGGCCCCAGCAATCTGTTCCTTTTGATGTGGTTACCACTAGGACTGAGAAAGGAAGTGATCAATTTGTGAATCGTGAGGGAAGGATTTTGTAACTGTGAATATTTGTCTTTGCCAGAAGGCTAATACGAATCCTTGAGCTGCCGCTTCAAGCCAGCAATAAACCCGGACTGCACAGCACCTGTGTACAAACAAGCACCACTGTCTAAATCACTGCACCTGTGTACAAACAAGCACCACTGTCTAAATCACTGCACCTGTGTACAAACAAGCACCACTGTCTAAATCACTGCACCTGTGTACAAACAAGCACCACTGTCTAAATCACTGCACCTGCACCCAGAGCACTCACTGTCCTGAGACGTGTCTGTATCTGTGTTGTGTGTCTGTGTTTTGTATTACACTATGTAACACAATTTTTGTTCCTGGGTAGTAAGTGTTATTTCCTAATTGCTTATGCCTCAAAAGTATAGAAAATGGCTATTATTCCCCACAAACTTTGCTTTTGTGACCAGGACAGTGATATTTTGAAATTTACCTATTTTCCAGAACATTCCAGATAGATTCAGTGCTGAGTAAACTTGGAGTAACTTCTAGAACTTTCTAGAACTTTCCAGTAATATAAATAGTAGTATAAATACAGGGGCCTTAAGCCCACCAGTTCAGTTTAGTTCCAGCTGCCTAAGTGGATACATATCTGCATTTTTCTGAGATGGCATCAAGGTCATAGGAGACTTCAAAATGGTGGCATTCCTGATGGGTCTCCAAGGCGGTTTTACCAAGTTTCCCTGCTATCTTTGCCTTTGGGACAGCAGGGACACCAAGGCGCACTACCACAGGCAGGACTGGCCACAGCGGACCGAGTTCTCTGTGGGGAGGAACAACGTCAAGTGGGAGCCACTGGTGGACCCCCGGAAGGTGCTGATGCCACCACTGCACATCAAATTGGGCCTTATGAAACAATTTGTCAGAGCTCTAGATAAGGAGTCGGCAGCCTTCAAGTACCTTCAAGACTTCTTCCCTAAGCTGTCTGAGGCAAAGGTCAAAGCCGGTGTCTTCGTCGGACCACAGATAAAGAAGATCCTGGAGTGCAATGAATTCCCCAAGAAGCTCACTAGTAAGGAGAAAGCGGCTTGGAACAGCTTTGTCGCAGTGGTTCGGGGCTTCCTCGGCAATCACAAGGCCGAAAACTATGTGGAGCTGGTTGAGACTCTGGTGAAGAACTACGGCACAATGGGCTGTAGGATGTCCCTCAAAGTCCATATCCTTGATGCTCATCTTGATAAATTCAAGGAGAACATGGGAGCGTACTCGGAGGAGCAAGGCGAGCGCTTCCACCAGGATATACTGGACTTTGAACGCCGCACCAAAGACAGTATAACGAGAACATGATGGGAGACTACATTTGGGGGCTGATTCGTGAAAGTGATTTACAGTATAATCGTAAATCTCGAAAAACTACTCACTTCTAAATCTTTTGTAGTCATTTTTGTATTACTTTAGTATAAATACATGTTAATTTGGATTCATATGTTGTTTTTTTCTGACTTTGTGTGAACGAAAAGACACAAATTCACCCGTTTTCTCATTGGAAATAGGTAAATTTCAAAATATCACTGTCCTGGTCACAAAAGCAAAGTTTGTGGGGAATAATAGCCATTTTCTATACTTTTGAGGCATAAGCAATTAGGAAATAACACTTACTACCCAGGAACCAAAAAAAAAAAAAAAATTTGTTACACGGTGTTATTATTTTGGGACTGCAACCCCTTGGTTTATATGCTGGCAAATGGCAATGCCCATAGTTGGGTAGAGCCAGCATTATTATTTAAAAACGGTCAAGCTGACCACGAAAGAAATAAAAAGAACTTGAACCATGAACTTTGTGTATGTCGTTGTCTGGAGCACCTGCATCACCCCTACACCTACGCAATGCCACCCACACGTTCACACTCTCACACAAAATGATTGCAGCACAGGAAACTGACCTACAGATTCAGGTTAATAATGTGACAAACAAAAAAGCAATACGAATTAGTAAGAAAAGAGCTTTCATGCAGAAAGGTAAACATGTTAACCTTTTAAAGCTTGTACTATATTAAAAAACAAAGATATCTGATATCATGCTGATTTTGCACACATAGACACTATCACAAAATGAAGGCTATTTTCTAAATAAATACCAACAACAAGAACTGAGCTAGAATTGTACAACTGGAAAAAATTCAGCAGCATAAAAGGGTATCCTACCTGGATATTTCCCCTTACACGTGTACACCAAAGTGCTCCTCTTGCTGAGCCTGTGCCAGCATGTAACATGTGTTGACATAATGCACAAACACTGACCTCATTAATAATGAGTAGGGTGGAAAAAAAGCTACGTATAACATGTTTCTAAAAGGTCTGAAGTTTTATTTAAGATTGTTTTGGTTTGTTTGGCAAAAGATCGAACATTGTAGATCATTTTTCAATAGCTTTCTGACACATTAACATTCTTCAGACTTAAATGTGTTCTACGGAATAATGTTACTAAAGGTCAGAAAATCACACATTTTCCTAACCCATCTATCACTGCCACCGACTTACTAAAGGTCTTTATGCAGTATCCAGAACCTAGAATTATACAACATGTGCAAACTACACAGGATCTAAAAACAAAACCCCAATTCTTGTCACAGAAACATGTCAGCTGACTGAAAAAATCAAAGGTCTTCGAACATAAATTTGCAATGGTCATGCTCTGTGGTCTAAGTCTGTGGCATGCACTAATTTCAGACAAAACTGTACGGTAAGAAGCTGAAGACATGGACCACTGACAACTGTCAGAAGCAATAATGGAATGTATAGGACACAAGCTCAATTACAAACACCACTAATGGGGTTTGATGTCCTACTGAATACAGATGTACCTTTTCTGTTAGGCAATAATTGGAACCTTTAACCTCCTGTAGGTATATTATTACCATTAACTAGCGGAGGTTTAGCATTCTGTAGGATAACAGGACATGACCAAACAACCAGATTATCCATGTGTAAGCAAATAATGCATGTATCACACCTGATCAGTTTGACTACATGTCTCAAAAAATGAGCACTGCCACTGTAGAAAGCAGCCTACAAAATGGTATCTAAAATGTTTAAATTAAGATGTATTCTATATCAAGCTGCAAAGCTAATCCATGTGGGCTACAATTGCAGGTACTGTATGTTTAAATAAAAATAAATAAATATTCTAAATCATACTCTTGAACATAATGATGAAATATGAGAAGGTTTATTCTGTACTCCTTGGTCAAAGCCAGTGATTTAACCGTCATTCGCAGGCAGAACCTACACTTGAGCCACATTAAAAAAATAAAGGAATGCAAAATGACAAGAATCGTGTATGTCTAGAAATCCAACTTAGGCAAATCATGAGCCCATTAACTCAATAAAAGTACTTTTTTTTAAATTGAATGTATTCAAGAGCCTTGACTGTGCTCACTACAAACTCGAACCACATTACAGGGGGAAATTGTGAAATATTAATTATAGCTTAAAGTCATGAATGGCAACCTCATATGGGGACGCGTTAAAACAAACTCTTCTAGTCTTTATATGGGGAGACATTGACGATGCAAATGCATGATAGCCTCCTATAAGAATGCACATTTTTCCCCGTATAAACCAATTATTATTATTATTATTATTATTTGTTTTTATGTAAATGGACAATATATTTAGTATGTGTTACTGTTCAAGTTATTTTCAATGGCACCAAGCACCACAATTATTATGAAATTAGGACACCAGAGATGCCTGGTAACAGCTAAAGCATATTCATATTATTGATTGATCTGTTTGGACATAATGGGAACTAAAATAATTTAAGCAACAGACCTTAAAAAAAAAATCTAACATCCAAAGTTCCCGACCTCCAACTCTCAAGATTTCTTTCTTTATATATATATATATATATATATATATATATATATATATATATATATATATATATATACACACACAGTGCCTTGCAAAAGTATTCGACCCCTGACCAATTCTCTCATATTACTGAATTACAAATGGTACATTGAAATTTCATTCTCTTTGATATTTTATTTTAAAACACTGAAACTCAAAATCAATTATTGTAAGGTGACATTGGTTTTATGTTGGGAAATATTTTTAAGAAAAATAAAAAAACTGAAATATCTTGCTTGCATAAGTATTCAACCCCTGTGCTGTGGAAGCCCCCAATTTACACTGATGAAAGAAATTGCCCTAACGAGGAAACAATTACCTTACCATTGGCCTCCACCTGTGAACCATTAAAGTTGCTGTCACATTTTCTGGATAAAAACCCCACTGTTGAAGGATCATTGGTCAGGCTGTGAATCTGAAGGAAAATGAAGACCAAAGAGCATTCTACAGAAGTTAGAGATAAAGTAATACAAATGCATAGATTAGGGAAAGGGTACAAAATAATATCCAAGTGTTTGGATATCCCAGTGAGCACAGTTGGATCAATAATCAGGAAGTGGAAGCTGCATCACACCACCCAGGCACTGCCAAGAAAAGGCCGTCCCTCAAAACTCAGCGGTCAAACAAGAAGGAGACTTGTGAGAGAAGCCACAGAGAGGCCAACAATCACTTTGAAGGAGCTACAGAGTTCAGTGGCTGGGAGTGGAGTAATGGTGCACCAGTCAACCATATCAAGAGCTCTGCATAACACTGGCCTGTATGGGAGGGTGGCAAGAAAGAAGCCGTTACTCAAAAAGTACCATCTGAAAGCACGTCTGGAGTTTGCCAGAAAGCATGAGAGTGACCCAGCTGCGATGTGGGAAAAGGTTTTGTGGTCAGATGAGACCAAGATAGAGCTTTTTGGCCAATACTCAAAGCGCTATGTGTGGCGCAAACCTAACACTGCCCATGCCTCAAGACACACCATCCCTACAGTGAAGTATGGTGGTGGCAGCATCATGCTGTGGGGATGCTTCTCATCAGCAGGGACTGGGCATCTTGTTAAAATTGAAGGAAGAATGGATGGAGCAAAATACAGGGAAATACTGCAAGAGAACCTGCTTCAGTCTGCTAAAAAACTGAAGCTTGGGAGGAAATTCACCTTTCAGCAGGACAATGATCCCAAGCACAAGGCCAAAGCAACATTGGAGTGGCTCAAGAACAAAAAGGTGAATGTCCTACAGTGGCCCAGTCAAAGTCCTGATCTCAATCCCACTGAGAATCTGTGGCACTATTTGAAAATTGCGGTCCACAAGCGTCGTCCAACCAACCTGAACAACCTGGAGCAAATCTGCCAAGAAGAATGGGCCATCACTCCGACACTGTGTGCAAAGCTGGTACATGCTTACCCCAAAAGACTTAAAGCTGGTATTGCAGCGCAAGGTGGCTCTACCAAATATTAATGTGTGGGTGTTGAATACTTATGCAAGCAAGATATTTCAGTTTTTTATTTTTCTTAAAAATATTTCCCAACATAAAACCAATGTCACCTTACAATAATTGATTTTGAGTTTCAGTGTTTTAAAATAAAATATCAAACAAAACGAAATTTCAATGTACCATTTGTAATTCAGTAATATGAGAGAATTGGTCAGGGGTCGAATACTTTTGCAAGGCACTGTATATATATATATATATATATATAAACACACTTATACACACAATATGTGTGAGAATAAAATGCCACCGCATGAAAAGTGAAACGTTTACAAAGATTTATCAATCACTTCAAACATTTTAAGTCCGTAACAGAGTCAATTTGAGAATAACACCAAACCAATGAACAAGAAACAGGAAGCAAATAATACAGCTCCGAAAGCAGACAGCACACGGAACAAATCGCAGGGAGGAGGAGCAACTAGACCAAGAAAATGCATGTATTTATGCAACGGAGCTTCAAATAGACACCTTACCCATAGACAGTCCCTACCTCCAGGAAACAATGAACCAATTAAATGAAAGTTCCTTCGGTCACACAACCAATAGTAAGACACTGACAATGGATCACTGCAGACTGAGGAAGGACACAACATAGTCCTCAATTTAAACTCAAGAAATAAGGAATAAAAAAAACAAAATAAACAATATTTTTAGCTAGGCCATGGCATATCATTTTTTCAATGGGCTCATCCAGTTGATAGTTCCCGTATTGCACAGCTGGTTGATACGAGAAACACGCGCTCATTAACACCAGCAACAGCGCACGACCCCAGCGCGAGCTGTCAAACTGAAAGGAATTCCAACCGTAGTTGCATTCATCTCTCGCTCACTTCTCAGCCGGGAAAAAAATTATACAAATACTGCATCGGTTATTGTGTGATAACTGAGAATTTGAATGTCCCTCCTCGGGGTGGGCATTACATTATCATATTACACACTACCCCATGCATTATTCTCTATATATTACATATATTGAAAGATGTGTATCTTCTGTCAAGAGACAGGTTACAAAATGCAAAACTGATTTACAGTAGAAGACCAGAGAAACCTATTTCACAAACACAAAAGCTTAACAGTGTAATAATGGAGGGGGCATGGTAGGAATTGCTTTACATACTTTTTTTCAATTAGTCTTTTTTTTTTTTTTGTTGCCGAGTATAAATAAACTTAGCTCAAATTAATTGCAGCACAGCTTGTGACCCATTTATTGGCAGAATATAAGTTATAGCTAACAGACGGCTACTATAGAAATTGAGCAAATGCCTTGGAGGAAGCCTGTATTTAAAGTCAGGAATGTCGATAAAGTACCAGAAGGGACTATTTAGACCTTTAAGTTGTAGTATGGATTTTCATTGACCTTTTGCCAAGGAGATATATCCCAAAATGAAGTATATAAAACAAGAAAATAAAAAAGATCTTCAGCATAAAAAAGGGCGGCTGTTGATAATGCTGCAAGTGAAAAAAAAAGGTAAGAAAGTGAATTTAAAACCCTGATTAACACTCCTTTAAGGAGCACCAACATCAAACTTCTAGCACACGGTTTCCCTTGGAGGTTTCCAAGGCAATATAATGTAAGTAAGCTCAATTAAGGTATAGTTGCATATAGGGACTGTATACAATATAGAAACAGTATTACAAAAGCATTTTCTAGACAATTAAAGATGCATTTAACCACTGACATATGCAAGGGAAATGCACTGCCATTACTTGCTAGTCTTGGATTTTTTCACATGACATGCTTTAAAAATACCTCCTACTCTAAAAACTAGCGGCAACAGAAAACAATGAATTGGTGTTTTGCTGGCAATAAGCAGGTAACAAATCGCACTTTAATTAATTTGTTTGGGGGGTATTAAAAGCTTTAATTTCACTTCTTGCAATGCCCTCTGTCAACAGCCATTTAACCTTGAATACCACAAACATTCAGGCCATAAAAATGAATGTAACTGTCCTTTGACCATTGATATCAGAATGTTTTAGCTAAACCAAGTATATCCTTAATATGGATGAGACAAGATTTTTGTAATTACATAATACCCTTGTTGGCACTATAACATCGGATTAAAGTTATTTCTTATGTTTAATTAGTAAGCAGTTACACAGTGTGTTGTTCATGACCTAAATTGTCAGCTTTTTTCAAGATATTATTTTAGCAAAAGTTTATAATGACTATGTAATTTAGGGTTCAATTGCCTTGGTATCTAAATCTGTGGAATGCAATTATTTGCTAGTGTTCCAAAAAGAGGTCCCTATTCTCCAAAAAACACTTTCTCATTTTTTTTTTTTTTTTTTTTAATTCATCTTCATACACTGCCTAGGGTAAGCAATTACCACTTTTATTCCCAGAAAAATAATGGATTTAAACAACCTTAACTCATCTGAAGCACTTTAACATGACTCTTGATTGTGCTGCCTGAGTCTTTGTCCAATCAGTAACAAGGATGCCTAACTAAACCTTAGATTAAATAACTGGTCTATTATTTCAGAGGTTTAACACCCACATTAGCTACAGGAGCAGTTACAGATTCCTTCGTCCAAAAACCATGCTGGACCATTATGACCAGTTGAGATTAGACTGAGCTCATAAAAGATGCATGGACATAAACCTCAAGAAGTGATAACCAAAACCTTTTCATGCCACGTATTAGAGCTAGTAATATTGTCACTGGTTTTCATCTCTTGAAGCTTATATTTTATACTTCAGATTGGAATATGAAGATATTAAAATACATTTATAAGGCTCAATCTAGTGAAACTGATATATAGCACATGTTCTCTGTGTGGACAACAATGGACTGTCTCATACTAAGCAATTGTCATATAAAAATGACAAGGACTAGGATTAAAATCAAAACAAAAGAGACACACACACACACAAGATTGTGGGTATTGAAAGTAAGAATTTTACCCCTCTCTCAGGTCACTGATGAAACCTGCTCTGCAGGGCTCCAAGCTGCTCAGGAGGAGTGGAACTGAGCATGCTGTCAAGTGGGCTCTTTCACTGAGCTGCTCTGAGTTGCTCACTTACTTAACACACCTACTGTCAATTTACTTATGTATGAGATGACAGGTTTCAGAATGTTAGCCATTAGCAGCTGATGAAGTTTCTTCTTGGTGTGTTTTTTTTGTGAAGCATTTACTGAAATCGACAAGACAAGGTGTTAAACAAAGAAAATAGATTGTATAGGCTGAAATTAGTCAAGCAAGCAAACTGGAATACTGTTAGCCTCCAGCAAAATACTATACAGCAATTTTATACAATCCAATGGAGATCAATGGACTGCATTTCAACTAGTACATTTGTTACAGTCTGGACTTGTGCATAAATAAATAGGCCCATCTAAAAGTCACAATTCTTGTTTGGCAAAACATTCCATTAATCATTTTTTTCTACTTCCCATTTTTCCTTATTGATCGAGGTAATAGGGCATATAACTCTGCCTCTATTACTTCTGTCTTGACTACTGTACACACGAGAAAAAATAAACCCTTGAAAAGTCTAAAGGAAATTTTAAAATCATGTTCCCTCTCCTCAAATTCCACAGCTACAAAATCCTAGTTAAATATGACCACCTTTCACATCTTACACTTCGCTCATTTGTGTCTCTTCCAACCTAACTATCATTGCATCTGTGGAATGTTTGCTTAGTTTTGGGATTTACAAGCCCATTTCAATTCTTGATATCTCCATGTGGCAGTGTGTCCTGCCCATGTGTGTATCATGTGTTATCTGTTGCGTGTGATGTTAATGTTGGTGTATATACAGGCATGCTCAAATTTGTTGGTACCCTTACAGCTCATTGAAATAATGCTTCATTCCTCCTGAAAAGTGATGAAATTAAAAGCTATTTTATCATGTATACTTGCATGCCTTTGGTATGTCATAGAATAAAGCAAAGAAGCTGTGAAAAGAGATGAATTATTGCTTATTCTACAAAGATATTCTAAAATGGCCTGGACACATTTGTTGGTACCCCTTAGAAAAGATCATAAATAATAGGATTATAGTGATATTTCAAACTAATTAGTTTCTTTAATTAGTATCACACATGTCTCCAATCTTGTAATCAGTCATTCAGCCTATTTAAATGGAGAAAAGTAGTCACTGTGCTGTTTGGTATCATTGTGTGCACCACACTGAACATGGACCAGAGAAAGCAAAGGAGAGAGTTGTCTGAGGAGATCACAAAGAAAATAATAGACACGCATGGAAGGTAAAGGCTACAAGACCATCTCCAAGCAGCTTGATGTTCCTGTGACAACAGTTGCAAATATTATTAAGAAGTTTAAGGTCCATGGAACTGTAGCCAACCTCCCTGGGCGCGGCCGCAAGAGGAAAATCAACCCCAGAGTGAACAGAAGGATAGTGCGAATGGTAGAAAAAGAACCAAGGATAACTGCCAAAGAGATACAAGCTGAACTCCAAGGTGAAGGTACGTCAGTTTCTGATCGCACCATCCGTCGCTTTTTGAGCGAAAGTGGGCTCCATGGAAGAAGACCCAGGAGGACTCCACTTTTGACAGAAAAACATAAAAAAGCCAGACTGGAATTTGCTAAAATGCATATTGACAAGCCACAATCCTTCTGGGAGAATGTCCTTTGGACAGATGAGTCAAAACTGGAGCTTTTTGGCAAGTCACATCAGCTCTATGTTCACAGACGAAAAAATGAAGCTTTCAAAGAAAAGAACACCATACCTACAGTGAAACATGGAGGAGGCTCGGTTATGTTTTGGGGCTGCTTTGCTGCGCCTGGCACAGGGTGCCTTGAATCTGTGCAGGGCACAATGAAATCAAGACTATCTAGGCATTCTGGAGCGAAATGTACTGCCCAGCGTCAGAAAGCTCTGTCTCAGTCGCAGGTCATGGGTCCTCCAACAGGATAATGACCCAAAACACACAGCTAAAAGCACCCAAGAATGGATAAGAACAAAAGATTGGACTATTCTGAAGTGGCCTTCTATGAGTCCTGATCTGAATCCTATCGAACATCTATGGAAAGAGCTGAAACTTGCAGTCTGGAGAAGGCACCCATCAAACCTGAGACAGCTAGAGCAGTTTGCTCAGGAAGAGTGGGCCAAACTACCTGTTAACAGGTGCAGAAGTCTCACTGAGAGCTACAGAAAACGTTTGATTGCAGTGATTGCCTCTAAAGGTTGTGCAACAAAATATTAGGTTAGCGGTCCCATCATTTTTGTCCATGCCATTTTCATTTGTTTTATTATTTACAATATTATGTTGAATAAAAAATCAAAAGCAAAGTCTGATTTCTATTAAATATGGAATAAACAATGGTGGATGCCAATTACTTTTGTCAGTTTCAAGTTATTTCAGAGAAAATTGTGCATTCTTCATTTTTTGTGGAGGGGTACCAACAAATTTGAGCACGTCTGTATATTGGTGCATGGGATATAATGTGGGATATTTAGCACAAGTGTTGTTAAAATATATTTGTATTTAGGCACGAGGATTGCACAATCACTTCACGTGCAGATAAAATGTGTATTAATATGTGAGCACAGAGAATGCACAAATGAGCTCACGTGCTGGGTTTCAAGTGAATAATTAATTAGTAATTGAATCCCAGCACAGCCGTATAAATAGTTGACTCACTCACTCGGGGTTGTGTGTTCGTGACCGGAGAACGGGAGAGAGACGAGAGAAAATAAGATAAAAACAATAACAAATGCTACTCGTGCGAGTCCTTGTTTAGTGTTACATGGGCAGCAGTGTGGAGTAGTGGTTAGGGCTCTGGACTCTTGACCAGAGGGTTGTGGGTTCAATCCCCAGTGGGGGACACTGCTGTTGTACCCTTGAGCAAGGTACTTTACCTAGATTGCTCCAGTAAAAACCCAACTGTATAAATGGGTAATTGTATGTAAAAATAATGTGATATCTATAAAATAATGTATAATGTGATATCTTGTAACAATTGTAAGTCGCCCTGGATAAGGGCTTCTGCTAAGAAATAAATAATAATAGTGTTCATCCACTGTGTTTGTCTGTCTGTTTTGGCCACCGCGCCATTTTGTGTCAGTTTTTGTTCAAACCTTTTATTTGTCAGCGCTTTCTTTCATTTCACTCGCAGTGCTGTGTGTGTTTGTTCCGTGTCTGACGTCACCACCCAAGCCATCCTGTGACACTCCAATACAGTAGACTTCTGTTGATCCGAACCCTGATAGCCTGAACTGGTCCATATCCTGAACCATGCCGTCATAATGAAATGCAAGAAGGCTGCAGCTGTAGAAACTGATTTGAAATACTATGTATTAGTACAGGTCGTCATTTGAAAGTAACGTTAAAAAAATGTATTAAATAAAACATTTACAGCACTGTTTATATGTGTCTGTATGCTTTCCCCCCCTTCAAAGGTTTATTAGCTATTATGACCAGGACTCCAAGTCACTAATTCGTAAAGGGCATGGTACCATCTAGTTCAGATTAGCAAGACTCTACTATAATGTGTTCAATGGAATATATTAGCTTTTTTGTATTCAAGGCATTGGATGAAAATCGCATACCATAACAATACCATGACTGAATTATACCCTATTCCTTCTGCGTTACTTTTGCATGCAACATATAGAATTCATTTTTCACTTGGAGAACTGTAGATAATGACATGCCAGGTGGCCATGGAGTTTTGAACACAGTCACAGTGTTCTACACTATAATGACAGGCTCTTGAAATAAGACTGGAATGGCAAGTATGGCAGCAGTGAACCAGAGTGTAAAAATGTGATCATTACACATGTCAGAATATGTTTCTGCCATGTACTAAGGTTTACTGTTTGTCTTAAACAATAGAGAAATTATTTTGAAAAAAAAAAAATGAAATGGGATATAGCATTCTGAAAAATGGAGTCACATGAATGATCTCAGATCAGGTAAACCACCCAGTTTCAAAAATCCATCTTCACTTGTAGTGGTTGGAGGAGGGCTATATCCCATTTCATTTTTAACCCTAACCCTAACCCCTAGCCCTAACCCTGGTTTATTGTGTGTACCTGAACACAAATAGCCATATTAGATGTGATGTTATCAAACTTGTACATGGGCAGATTTCACACATTCAAGCTAGGAGGAAGGTTTAACACCAGTAATCAAATACAGTCTGCTGAAAACACTTCATTTAATTTAACCTTTATTTTACCAGATAAGAAGATTGAGAACAAATTCTCATTTACAACGACAATCTGGTCAAGAGGCAAACATCACAGCAGCACAAAACAAACAAATACACCATAGAAAAAATAAATAAATAACACATTAACAAGTACATACACATGCATCAGACAATAGCAAATTCAGATTCAGATTAAAAACATCCTTTGATTTTAAATTAATTCCAGTCATAAGCAGCCACAAACTGAAATTAATTACACCCAAAAACAATGGACACTCTGGGAAGAACCAGTCTAATAAATGCATCTGATCTTAAATTGTAAACTGAAGTAGAGAACTGTAATAGGTTGTGCAGATGTAGTGGGGTTTTCCCAATCAGGGTTCTATAAACTAAGCCAAGCGAATGAGCCATTCGCTTAGTGTGCAATGAAGGCCATTCAACCATAACAAAGATTACAGAGATGAGCAAGATAAAGAAGCAGCAGTTATAAATCTTATAGCAGAATGGTATAAAGCATCAAGCTTCCCCAAAGCAGCTTTCGAGGCCATTTTATAGACATCACCATAATCCAGTACTGGAAGAACAGACATCTGGACTAGAGTAGACCTAGCAGAACATGTAAAACATAATTTATTGTGAAAGAGAAAAACAATTCTAGATTTAACTTTAACAATATGGGTTTTAAAAGACAAAGCACAGCCCAGCCAAATACCTAAATATTTATAAACTGCTACTTGCTCTAATTCAATCTTACCAGAAGTAAAAATTTTGCAAACACTATTAAGAGAACCTGTCGTATATTTTCTATTAAAATGCATAAGTTTAGTTTTATCAATGTTCACACGCAAGTCATAGAAGGCCTGTTGAATTTTATCAAAGCTAAGTTGCAAATCAAATATTACTAATGGCAGCGTAGGACCAACTGAATACAAAATTGTGTCATCTGCATATAGATGAATATGAGATTTGCCTATTACCTAAGCAACATTATTAATATAAATTGAAAAAAAGGGTAAGGCCCAATATAGAACCTTGAGGAACACCTTTAGTAACTGTGCGGAATTGTGAAACAAATCTATCAGATTTTACACACCAAGCTTTACTTTGAAAATAATTTTGAAACCATGCAAGCGAATTAATATCAAAACCAATATCACACAATTTATTCAAGAGACATGAGTGATCTACAGTATCAAAAGCCTTAGATAAATCAATAAAAATAGCTGCACAGCTATAATTTTTTATCAAGACCCATTATGATATCATCTAAAACTTTTAAAACTGCTGTAACACAACCATGCCCAGAACAAAAACCAGACTGAATATCGGATAGAATATTATTGCTATCTAAAAAAAGACTTAAGTGCTCATTCACAAGTATTTCCATGACCTTAGAAATACATGGTAAAACCGACATAGGCCTATAACAGTTAGGGTCTGTCAAATCACCACCTTTAAAAGAGAGGCGCGACAAGGGTGGACTTCCAGCCTACAGGAATTTCCGCTGTTATGAAGGAAAGATTAAATAAATGAGTCAAAGGTGATACTATCAGATGAGCGGCAAATGTAAAAAAAGATGGATCAATACCATCAAATCCAGCAGACTTTTTAGGGTCAGTTTTGCCCAACTCAGCCAGTAATGACTCAGTTCTGTAATAAAACACTACTGTGTTTAACACAGTGAAGCTGCATGAATCACTTTTACTTCAATTGAGCATCTCTAATGTAATAACTACATCTCAGATGCCTTTTTTTTATGCAAGCAATTTAAGACACATTTGTGCCTTCCAGCAATGACATCAATCTTCACAACTGAGTTTTGGAATTAGTATTTCTCTCAATTTTTTTTCTTTTGCAGTGATAATTTCAGAAGGTAGTGGTAAGGAAAAAACATCTCCCAAAAACGACTGTCCTTATGAATTATTGTTGGTAACAAGACAATTAGTGCTGGCAAATAGCATATTATTTGGTAATAAGTGTTAATATTTTTATAATTAACCATCCAAAATGAGAGAATTAGGCACACAGCAAGGCGCAACAGCTTCAGAAAGTAGGATTAATTGCAAGACCGCCCGTAATTAACATACGGTTGACCTTTCAATATGTCCTCCCTTGTCCTACCAAAAGAGCTTAGCCAATCTTTTTTTGTGCTAGAAGGTAAATGTGACTAACAAAGCATTAGATATACATTTAAAAAAA
The DNA here is from genome assembly GCF_902713425.1 of Acipenser ruthenus. NCBI lineage: Eukaryota > Metazoa > Chordata > Actinopteri > Acipenseriformes > Acipenseridae > Acipenser > Acipenser ruthenus. The sequence continues at coordinate 38,324,173 of NC_081198.1, read as the reverse complement.
GAGGTGTTTAATTATTTAAAAATTAAGACCAAAACAAAAGTGCTTGTATAAGCTACGTTATGCAGAAAACAGGTTTGTGCAAAAATAATAATAATGGGTATAAAAAAGACGAAGTATGAAGACGACAACGTAATATTCCCATTTACTGTATGTTCAGTAAAATGAATGCTTACTCACAGTAGATCACCCCTCGTGGATTACCTCACAAAGTAAAAGTAATATTGTATTATTACATAAGAAAGTTTACAAACGAGAGGAGGCCATTCGGCCCATCTTGCTCGTTTGGTTGTTAGTAGCTTATTGATCCCAGAATCTCATCAAGCAGCTTCTTGAAGGATCCCAGGGTGTCAGCTTCAACAACATTACTGGGGAGTTGGTTCCAGACCCTCACAATTCTCTGTGTAAAAAATTCAGTTTTCTGTTCTGAATGCCCCTTTATCTAATCTCCATTTGTGACCCGTGGTCCTTTTTTCTTTTTTCAGGTAGAAAAAGTCCCCTGGGTCGGCACTGTCTATACCTTTTAGGATTTTGAATGCTTGAATCAGATCACCGCGTAGTTATTCACCTATTAACTGATCAGATGGTGATGTGACTACAAAATCAGAGAGCAAAATATCACAAATTTAAGGTGAACTCATAAAGGAACAAGGAAATAAGGAAGGCCAAAAACAACCTGTGTTTTTAAACAATGTAAATATATTTACTCAATAAGACATGAAAGGAGTATTTATCTGTTGAGTTTTAAAATTGCCTTGTTTCACTTATTAAAAAAATGTAAAAAAAAAATGTAAAAAAAAGCTTTGGGCAATGGCATTTAATTATCCGTTATCTTTCTGGTTCTTCTCATATCATGAGCCAACTGCTTAATTTTTCATTTCATTACTTTAATAGATTTGATTGGAGAATTCCCTGCAATGGGAATGTTTCTGATGCTGTTTGTAGACACTTCACTAATGCTGCTTGCCCCTGTGGCATCACTGGGATTCAGAAAGCTGAACTGGATGACAACAGCTTGGCAGGAATCTGAAAGAGCACACAGATTATGAACATGATGAAGTTAAAGAAAATGATCATGCTCATCTGCATTTGTCATGGAAATCAGTTGCCAAAAAGCATAGCTCCAGATGTAAATCTCAAAAGAAACAAATTAGTTCAAATGTATTACTGCTAAACATGCAAGTAGGAATAATTCATTTTATTTAGAAGATCCTGTAAGAACTTTTTACTTTAGCTGTGGACATGATGACTATGATACACGATTATGATCACTATAGTTCTGCTGTTTAAGCTAACCAGTCCTTGTAATCAATATAAAAAAAAAAGAATATGAAGTATAGTTTTCTGCACTGGCTAACTGAACAGTTCACCTTAAATACAGCTGAGCAATTGATTTGTTATGAAACAGTTCAAATTTTATCCCTCTGGACGGAGAAGACTGCCATGTCATTGATGTACACGGACATAGAAAAGTTGTTTAAGAATCTGAGAAAGAATTTATACTTACTAAAACGTTTCCAAAAAGTCAGCTCGGTGCTTCAGTACTGATGCACATGTCAAATCCAATTTGTATCTGCTTACGGCATAAACTAGATTAAGCATTCCAGGAGGTGAAGCAGCATCAGTGCTGGCTTCCCACCAGACTGTCAGCAGTAATGTAGACAATACACCAACATTTTAAAAAATAACACACGAACATAGGAGGTACAGCAAAGGCTGGATTTTACTGTGTAATATTAGGAATGTCTAACAAGTCTTGAGACAACTGTTACATTTATAATCTAATGAAGCATTGTGTCTGTCTTAATTCTTGGAAATTAGGCTAGATAATTGTATCCATTGAAACCACCTATGGGATCTTCACTGTCAGTATCCCTGCTGATAGTCCAGCACAGGATAAAACAAAAAAATAAAATCTTACGAGGTCTTGTGAGTGAAAGCAGCAAGACATATCTAGTTATTATAATTATTTGTGGGTTAGACGAGGATGAGAGCAGATGACCGCAGGCCATGGGTACAGAAAGGATTGGAAATCACTCAAGATCTATTTACAATGACAGTATGAAGGGTCTGACGGATGAAGGCTATATAGTAAGGATATCAAAGAATAGTGAATGGAATGGAACAAAATTCTGACTAAATAATGTAAGACTTCTGCATCACTCACATCAGGATAAGAAGACCAACAGAGACAGGTACATTACCAATGCAGAAATATCCTCAAACAAATGCAACCAACAAAACCTGCGGCTGTTTTAAACACTTCTGTAATGCAAAGCTTCTGCCACTATTCTCACCCAGAAAGTTACTGTAAATTTGCTTCAGGAGATGTTTAGGCAATACTACACAAGGGCTTTGATCTAATTACTGTAGATGAACAGTGGTGCCATGAAACCTTACCTTGCCATTGTTTTCTAAACCATTAATCAACAGCTTTTTGGAAAACAAGCATCTGATGGAGTTATTCTATACAGATGTGAATATATTTGTATGATAGCAGTTCAGACAGTGAGTTAGGTTTTTTGGTTTAAAAGTTTAACTGTCACTTAATTAAATGGGGCCTTTCAACTACCATCAAAATATAACAACAGCTCTAGTTGCTTTTGAACTTGGACTAAGAATCTATTTCAGCCAATTCATTCATCTACTGTGTTATATACACTTCAAAACAAAGAAATAACAGCTCAATGGAGAGCCAAACAAAAGCATCTCTCTTACGGAGACCATCATGGTGCTCAAATATCCTAAAAGACATTTGAAAATGTCACTCTTTTTTTAAGGTGCATATTTTGTTTAATCAAAGTGGCTTTGACAGTGACATACCAGTACTGACTGTGTAATCACTTCAAAAGATCAACAAAATACAGTAGGATATGAAAATAAAAAAACTGTAAAGATTTCAAGCTTTCACAGCATGGTTGAACCTGCCAGAGTCAGGGGATCCCGCTACACTTCGTCTTGAGAACCCATTGTCACCCTCCTGCCACTTTGAGGCAGTGGAAGTTGGACTTCATATATAAGGTAGAGAAAAAATATAACTTAATTTTGAAACAGGATACAGAAACACTGAAAAAGATTGCAAACGCCATAAAATAGTTATGATTTTTTTTTTTTAAAGCACATAAGTAATATTTGAAGCTACTCCTTAAAAACACATCGTCCCTGCTGTTTCTGGCAAAGTTTTGGTTCTATAAATCAAAGCTTGCAATTATGCAGGTCGTCTTTTAGCAATTATCTTTATTAAACACTGTTACATGCCAGCAGGTGATAACAGTGACTTAAAATCCAAGGTTAAAAATACCTTTTACATTGACAACGAACCAATTACAGTATTGGATTTTGTCTCTGAAAGCTTTCATTTTTCTTGTGTCTGTAGCAGGGGTGGCCAACCCTGGTCCTGAAGAGCCACAATTCTGCATGTTTTCTGGGTATCTTTAAATCATCAACGGATAAGAACCTAGAAACATTAAGAAAACAATTGGCTCAATTAAGTAATTGAGAATTCGGGTGGAATGCAAACCAGAAGACCCTGCAGCTCTCCAGGACCACAGTTGGCCACCCCTGGTCTATAGACATGTTGTATGTTGTGTTTTTGACATCACAGTTTGTCTTTGTAACATCTGTGTTTTGTTTTTTTTATCAAAATATCCAGTGTCCGGTTATTGCAGGAGAACAGATTTGGAATCCCAATATATCTCAAATCAGCGCAGGTACAAGTATTTGTTTTTCAAAACGAAATACTGACCACCACCTTAAACAACTGCAATATACAGTTCCAGTACATAGAGTAGTTTTGCACGCTTAGCTTATTTTCAATCTGTTCCCTGCTGCTTAAAATCTGTCCGACAGTAGGGAAGAGGAGCATCTGCCAGCTCACAGCAGTGTTTTTAGCTGTAATTTCCCATTCTGTATCAACACAGAGCTTGAGCTAAAAACCTATTAATAGTAAAATTACACTGTTCTTTACCCAAACAAATTTTGAGCTGCTTTACACACATGTCACATATTGCAGGCAGATGAATAGCTATCAATGTTCTTCAGTAACAAATGCTTGCTAATCTGATGACAATGAATGTAAACATGAGATAAATCCTTAAAAATTGACAAGACCTGTTTGCTCAGTTTATAAGAAACACTAAGCACGGTGTAAATGGATGCAGCATTCCCAGGTGATGCGTTATCATTCTTTCGCACAGCTCCTGTGAATGCTACATTACTTGGTCAATGTTCCAGTCTGAGCCCTAGTGACTCCATGCAATCAGCAAACAGCCACTTGGTCTGCTTAAAGAAAAAGTACTGTACATCAGTCATTCACTGTAAAGCATGTTGGATTATTTATGTGTCAACATATTATTTGTAGCCAATCTAGCTGAAACATTTACCATATGAATCTTATACGCACATGCTGTGATCTACTGTCAGGCTCTACCATGTTTGATTAGGGGATGGTTATTACAGTGAATGAATAAAGTTTTGTAAATGTGTCATAAAATGCAATCCCAGGTTATGCATGCTAATTGAAAATCCTTTTTGTCTGTGCTTTTAATGAAAGTTGCATTTCTTTTTAATAAAACTCCCCCACACTCTGTTTAGAGTGCTAATAAAAAGTATAAAGCACAGTTTGAAGGCTTCTGTACAAATTAGAGCAGTGCTGAAATCACATAACATGGCACCATTTTATTTAACGTTTTATTTTGTGTAGTGGCTGTCAGATGAGGATACTGTAAGGTAATGGACAGGACATTTCATCAACATTTCTGTCCAACAGCATTCCCCCCAATCCACTGCATATTCCAAGTACTTGAACCTTAATGTAATTAAAAATGTAACCATATATTACATTATTTCTATCACACTATTTAAGCATCTAAATACTGCTGCTCTAAAATTACTAAACCTGCTTTTTGCCAACTTTATTTTACTGTATTTGTATTACATGTATTAATGTATTAAGTGGCAATGTATCAGGTAGCCTATACTGTAGGAGGAAACACCAACAGCATCAATATAGGGTTAAACTAAAGAGCAGGGTTAGACCGTCTGGCACTGTTAAGATCATTAAATACACACCAAGATGATTTAAAATTCTGGTTATAAAAATATCTTTCAAATAGTTGTTTTACAATCTGCAATTCTTCTAGACTTCATGTAGATCAAGGTGTAGTGTATTTTTCTGTTTGTGTGCAGTTAGTTGACAAGCTGTGATGCCCCGTCTCAGTGGAGTATAAAATAAATTTGTTTAAAATATTAATTTAAAAAAAAAAAAAAAAAAACGCAACACATACTGTAGGCCTAATGCAGTCAGCTTTATACTTTTGCTAAAATAGTGAAATGTATAAGGTATTATTCTTTGCCTGTAAAATTATTTGTTATTCTTTTTGTATTGCAAGGCATCTTTCATCTCTGAAACACAAAGTTACTGACACAAGCAAAGAAATAATCCTCTGGGGTTTTAACAAATTAGCAGTTCATTATGTGTTTAATATTGCTCTCAAATCGATACAAACCCCCATAATTCATTCTAGATGACAGGGGAACATAAGTTAAATATTACAGCCATACCCATTAGAAAACGTGTATACCAACTACCAAACATCATAATAAACCTACTGACAGTTCACATTTCAAATTAATTCAAACATTAAAGGAATAGAACCAGCATCATTATCCTTCTCGTTATTACCAGAGCTCATGTGTAATACATCTGCATTATTTTGAAAAACAAGGTATGTTAGTAACATGCAAATCCCCCTCAAAGGATATAAAATCACATGATGAGGCACTTACCACTATGCAAAAGTAGGACACCATGAACCACATCCACAGCAAGTAGAACAGATACTAATAAATGTGTGTTTGCACCAAAACCCAGACTTCTAAACCTTCTATACCTGAACCATGAAAACAGTATCTACATATACAAAAAAAAAAAAAATAATTAAATCTTGAAACAAAATATCCATGCAAACTTTCATCAAATTTGGGCAAGCAGTTATGGTTATAGACAAACAAAAGGTTAGTCGTCAATTATTTAAATGTTAGAAAATTCATTTTTCCGGTACATTTATTTTATTTTATTTTTTTTTTAGCTATTTTCAGGTTATAGGTAAATCTTATTTTTTTCAGTTTAACACAGATACAAGAACTTTGATAGATCAAGAGGAGAGGTGCAGTAAGGGGTCAAAAATAGAAGCTTGGGAGCTAAATTTATAAGAATCAAGCCCAGGGAAAAGGGGAGCTGCTACCTTTAAAATATGCAGTGTTTTCAGACACAGAGTTGTACTCTGTCCCTAAGGCCCAATGCTCTCAGCCTAACACATGGAATACCAAGGTCAATGGTGTCATGAGTCTTGTAGAGATCAATTAACAATGCACCAGTCATCAGTCCCCTGCCACTGAATACGTTCCCCAGTACTTTTGACATTGCAGTAGTACTGTAGTCTTGTGCCAGGTCCAGTCTATTTTTACGGAGAAATATTAACTAAAAAATGAATCCACATACATGATAGTAAAATTGCACGTGCATGTACAGTACATCCCCACCAAATTGATCCAACCTGTCAGTCTCACACATTCATTTTTTTGTTACCTATACTTTATACTACTACAACTGTAATAATCTGTTTAACAGCCTAATTAGGCATATCCTAAAAGGCAGTGACTTTAATCTGAACTCCCTGGTAGAGCAAGTACATTTGGTTCCTTGCTGTTTTAAAAGGGCCCTAAAAGTAATTATATTCAAGAATGAAGCCAATTTTTGTGTTTTGTGGAGGTCACTAATAACACACATTCCAAATAGACAAACAGATTTATCTCTTGGATATTAAATTAACATATTATCAGAAAGCATGGATTTATCAAATAGCAGTATAGCCCATAAAGTTAGGTCAGAAAGAGTCCATGTTGATTTAGACTTATATCCGCTTGCTAGACTGTATCTTTTTCCGAGATTATGGGGTTTTCATTATCACTTTCATTTTGAATTTCATTACAATTTATAGAGGCCTTTTCTTTTACGTGATGTTTGCTCCAGAATACAAATTAAAGATGCTGACAAGAAAGTGTTTCAACAATATCATCTTCAATTCTGAAGCTCGATCAATATCTTAAAGCAAATTCAAGACAGATACATAAACAGATATAGATAAATACATTACCAGCTTCAATAACATTTTTCAGATTTACAGTACACGTTAACCTGAATAAACCATTTTTTTATCGTCTTTTAGATGATTTGATTTATTTTCTTATAGGACAGATAATACACAACTTAAGCCTTTTAGATTGAGAGGTAGCTTTTCTATCACTTATTAACACAACTGACAGACTGACAAAATATTTATAACAGGACATTATTTATTTATTTATGCCCACTTTATCTTTCAGGAGAAGACTCACACCACAGCATTTTTAGGAGTTCCATTAACCTTTAAACAACTATACCATATGCACCAACTGTCCCTAAAAAGGAGGCTGTGTGGTCCAGTGGTTTGTTTGGTACCTGGTTCAAATCCCACCTCAGCCACTGACTCATTGTGTGACCCTGAGCAAGTCACTTAACCTCCTTGTGCTCTGTCTTTCGGGTGAGACATAATTGTAAGTGACTCTGCAGCTGATGCATAGTTCACACACCCTAGTCTCTGTAAGTCGCCTTGGATAAAGGCGTCTGGTAAATAAACAAATAATAATAATAATAAAAATGTTTTCTAAACTGCAATTTTGAAACACACCTGTGCTTTCCAGGTGTATATCAAACTATAATTGTAACAACCTGTAAAAATTACAAGTTCCACATGGTGGTTTTAAAAAACACACAATGGCCTAATTACCAAACTAAACTAAAGTATTTTCTCGAGTATAAGTCAAGAAATTTAAAACCCAAAACACAATCCTGAAGTTGGGAGGATGTCGACTAATACACGAGCAAACATATTAACCGATATACAATTTATAGTAAAAGCCTATATTTACTGATTGCGATGACTGGCAGCAGCATGAATGCTATGGAGGAGCATAATAATAATAATAATAATAATAATAATAATAATAATAATAATAACGTTACCTTTTCTATTGAGTGACCCTGCAGCATAGTGCTTCTATGGGAAACAGCAGCACCTACATTGTTGTGGGCAAACCCTGTTGCCCTCATTGCCAGAACAAATGCTTCTAATTTCTCTCAAATCAAAATGCAAACATCTCAAGATTCGGCAAAAACGATTCTGTGACATTGTCTATATATATAAAAAAAAAATAATGAATCCCAGGTTTGTTTATATCCAGGAGGTGTCACGTAAATCAGTTGCAGTTTCATTGAATTACAGCCAGACCTCAATTTATGCCCATCAAGTTCTTTGGCTACCAAGGTCTTTAAGAAATAGAGTAGAATGAATACAAATTTTTGTCTTCATATGAAAATTAATTTATTAACCCTGCCAGTTATTTATGTTAAATAAATGTTGCGAAAATCGTAGTATTACATTCATATTCATCAGGAAAAACATAATTCAAGGTTGGCTTTGTTTTTCTAAAGCACTTGTTAAATAACCCCAGGTTAATGAAACTACTGCTGATGTCTGCTTTCCCTAAGTTAATACTCCTTGTGCTTGGCCTAAATCCCCTTGTTTTATCATCAACAGGTAATAACCTTTATACTGCTGAGCACTACAGGATTACCCTGCCCTTGTGGTACTGGGTTGAACCAGTGAATATTAAAAGGATGAAATAAGAACAGAAAACACTACTGGCAAAAAATATAAAATATAGCTTAAGTATGCAACCAATGTAGACAAACTATTTCCAATTTTGGGAAGCCGGACTAGAATCAATCACTGGTATCACATTCATATTAAAATATCATATGTAGAAGACAAAAGATTGCTCTTCTGTAGAAGAGCATCAAGCAACTTTTGAGACTGATTTAATTATGCTCGCTGTGTGGAAGTCAATCTAATCAAAAAGACAGATAGAAATGCACAATATCACTGCAGAAGATCAGGAATAATGAAGCTACAGTTCAATGTTAGAATACTTTTGTTGATGCACATCCCAGGTTTGAATCTTATTGTTGCTATCTGGGGGTAAAGCAATATGCAAAAAGTACCAGATTTGATTAACCCCTTGCAACGTATCAACCTAATAGAATGTCATAGAAATTTACCAGGTGCAAAAAATCAGGATTACAGTATTTGTATTCAAGATAAAATGTGAGTAGACGACAACTATCGAGATATTACTGGTCTGTACAAAAGCAGCCCACAGTTAAAAGTATAACATTAATGAATTAGGAATTGATATTTGACTTCCAATTCAACATTTGAAGTCTACAGTATCCTTCAGAAAAACCCAATGTATTTCTTAAATGGTGAAAATAATTCCTATTGGAGCAAAAGCTTAGTAAATCTGGCCCATGTTGACCCAATGACCACAACGAGCAACTAAAAACATTTTTCAACAAATGATTTTTGATTATGATAAACATATTTCCAACTAATATTTTACAAACTGAAATAAAACCACAACAAAATGTTTACAAAATGATTGATATACAGTACCTGCAGAATGGTTAATATTTATGGCAACAGGGAAATGAATGACAAAGTTTTACTTAAAATGGAGTTTACATTCATAACTGACTAAACAAAAGGGCAATACAGAACATATTTAACCTGTAACACTGAAACTGAAAAACAAGGTATGGTTTCTAATAGCTAATAGATCCCAGACAAGAATCTAGACAACTCTTAGATGATCCCAATAAAATCACCAGTATACAAGACTTGGCAACCCATTACATAAAATGTGCTTTCTGTGATCTGTCTGAATCTGTCTTCACTCAGCATCCAATATATACTCTGGTCCAGTTCCCTAAAAAGTATGTCTTTGTTGACTAATTTTAGGATTGAAAAAAAGTTTCACATTTGCTCAAACCATTCTATCTTATAGGCTAAATAGGTGTGGATACCTTATAGGGATGGGAATTTTAAAACGTTTAAACTCTACAGAAGTGGTTAAACGTTGAATAATATGCTAGACGTATTACCGGTCACATGACAAATTTCACCAAATGCATATTTTATAATGTATTCATGTTAGTAATTTATCATCATATATAGTAGTCTGTCGCTTATCCGACTGCTGTGGTGCCACAGTAAGGGCGGATATTATAAAAAAGAAGGGGTTTGGCAATTGCCTCCAAGTAGTTTTTCTAATTGGTGCAACAGAAAGATTGACACTGGGGCGGGTTTTATTCTCAGTCGATCTAGCTCTTCATTGGTGAACTCTGTGTTCATGCTCTAGTAGGCTCTATCCAGTCCACGGGGGTATGAAAGTTAATGCCAAGCGTTTTTTCTGACGTTTGTTATATATTTTTAATAAAATGGCATCTCTAAACAAAGGAACGAGGCAAAGACACATTTATTATTATTATTATTTATTATTATTTATTTCTTAGCAGACGCCCTTATCCAGGGCGACTTACAATCGTAAGCAAATACATTTCAAGTGTTACAATACAAGTAATACAATAAGAGCAAGAAATACAATAACTTTTGTTCAAGCAAAGTACAAGTGTGACAAACCACAATTCAATAATACAGCAGATAATAGTGATAGTGACATCAGGATATGATTAAATAGTGATAGTTACATCAGGATATGATTAAATACAAAGTACTACAGGTTAAACACTTGGCAGATTACAGTATTCTGAAGTACAGGATTAAATGCAGTAAAATAGGGGGCAGATAAGAGCAAAATAAAGCACATTTAAATGAAGGGTGATAGTGTCCCAGGATACAAACAGAGGAGTTCTACAGGTGCTCTTTGAAGAGGTGAGTCTTAAGGAGGCGCCGGAATGTGGTCAGGGACTGGGCAGTCCTGACATCTGTAGGAAGGTCATTCCACCACTGCGGAGCAAGGGTGGAGGAGCGGGCTCTGGAGGCAGGGGAGCGTAGCGGAGGTAGAGCTAGTCTCCTAGTGCAGGCAGAGCGGAGAGGTCGAGTGGGGGTGTAGGGGGAGATGAGGGTCAGGAGGTAGCTGGGTGCAGTCTGGTCAAGGCATCTGTAGGCTAGTACAAGAGTCTTGAACTGGATGCGAGCGGTGATCGGGAGCCAGTGGAGCGAGCGGAGTAGTGGAGTAGCGTGGGCGAAGCGAGGCAGAGAGAATGCCAGGCGGGCAGCAGAGTTCTAGATGAGCTGGAGCGGACGGGTGGCGGACGCAGGGAGGCCAGCCAGGAGGGAATTGCAGTAGTCTAGGCGGGAGAGTACCAGGGCCTGGACCAGGAGCTGGGTAGCATAGTTGGTGAGGAAGGGTCGGATTCTTCGGATGTTGCTCAGGAAGAATCAGAGTGGAGATGTGCTGGGAATAAGAGAGGCAGGGGTCCAGGGTGACTCCAAGGTTCTTAGCTGAGGAAGAGGGAGAGAGTGTGGTAGATTCCAGAGGAACAGAGATAGAGAGATCAGAGGAGGGGGAGGAGGAGGGAAAGAAAAGGAGGACAGATTTAGAGAGGTTGAGTTTGAGGTGATGCGAGTGCATCCAGGAGGAAATAGCAGACAGACAGGTAGAGATACGGGAGGAGATGGTGGAGTCAGAGGTGGGGAAGGAGAGGAAAATCTGAGCATCATCAGCATAGAAATGGTATGAGAAACCATAGGATGCGATGAGGGGGCCCAGGGAGCGGGTGTAGAGAGAGAACAGGAGAGGACCCAAGACTGCCTTGGGGGACCCCAGTTAAGAGAGGGTGAGGTGTGGAGGTTGCTCCACGCCAGGTTACCTGGTAAGTGCGGTTGGAGAGGTAGGAGGAGAACCAGGCCAGAGCAGTGCCAGAGATCCCCAGGTCAGCAAGAGATGATAGTAGAATAGAATGATCAACAGTGTCAAAGGCAGCAGAGAGGTCGAGGAGAATTAGGACAGAGGAGAGAGAGGCAGCTCGGGCACACTTAAGTGAGTTGGTGACAGACAGGAGGGCGGTTTCAGTGGAGTGGGCAGAGGTTTTTTTGAAGAACTGGACAACTGTAAAGTTTTTTTGAAGAACTGGACAATAAAACGTGGAATGTAAATAATTATTCCAAACAAAATTGCCATACCACAAAAACAGAAGTTCAATGCTTCGCCATTTGAAATGAAAACGTTCAGAAATGACTGTGGATGTAGTACCTAATGGCAGTAAAAAGAAAACATCCATAACAGAACACTCTAGATGGCGATTGACATTTATTTAGCCCTTACATCCCTGTGAATACATATACTAGTTAATTTTGAGAATTAAAATGATCAAATACCCATTGCGCCTTTTTTTTTTTTTTTTTAGATTCTATTGATTTTTTAGTATTACATGCAGGACAGCCGCTATAAGATTGTTACCTTTATTAAAAATGTGCACAGATAAATATACTGGTTAATCAACTAATGCCCATAAATTAACCTATCAAAAATTTGAATTGAGTGACAGCCCTAATTTCAGTATCTACTTTGGTGTGTATGTGTTTTCTTTCATTTTTTTTTTTTTTTTTTACTTTGTAGTTAAGTCTTTGCGATGTTAAAACATTATTTGCTTATTTAGGGTTTCTTTGCTTAGAAAATACTAACCAGGGCCGTCAGTTCACATCAGAATGTAATATAAAGAGTGTGTGTGTGTATGTAGATATGATTTAAATGCTGACACCTGCATAGCATTTAAACGTTCATAAAAATGTACCAAAAGCACATCCTTAACACCTTAACCTATTGTCATAACTTGAGACCTGCAATTAGTCTAATGTTCTTCTCTGAAACCCGTGCATTATCCATCATTCACACCACATAGAATACATTCTTAATCCCATAATTGTGTCCATGGGTTTCACCTGATTTGGCAAACTAAGGAATAATTTGAATAAAAAATAGGAAGTAAAAAACAACAATAAAACAATGTATTAAATAACTGCATACTTATTATAATGCCTCAGAGAGAATTCCTCAGGGAATAATTAATATTTCAAATATTGCAAGCACAATGTTTGAGTTCAATTGTGAAATGTGATTATACAGAAATCCTCATTTGAAACACAAAAATGATTTTAAAAAAGCAAGGTACAATGAGCACATGCTGTGAAAATAGACCAAATAAATAAATAAATAAATAAATAAATAATGTAATTAAAACTCATAAATGATTGGTCTGGTGCCATATAAAATCGAAAAATGTGTCTCCGAACCTGGAATTACTCACCAGAAAACAGAGACAGGTTTCATTTTTGACTTATGTTTCATTTTGATTGAAGTACCACTGGGATGTGCAGGTTTGATGTTTTGAGGCATTTTGTTTTGATATATGTGACCTTAACAGTATAGCCATATAATTTTATACTATTACTTTGAATATGGTTTTGTACTGTATATCTGCTTTCAGAATCACTACATTATCAGCCAACTGAACAATCCAGCGACTTCTTTTTTAATAGGAAATTTAGCAACTTTTTTGATGTTTAGCAGTGTTTCACAGGCCATTAAAACTGATGAACATAATGCCTTCAGGAACTAGATGATTCCCAACAGTTATAAACTCAGTCACACTAAATAATGTCTGTACCTAAAGGCATTGACAAGAGGCATTGTCTCTTGTCCTTCTACATGTATTTAAAAATCAAAGTCATACTGATGGTAGCTGCTGCTTCATAATGGATTATGGCTGTGTGTGTGGATGAAAACACCTGCCATAACACTGTCTGCAATGTCTAACTAAATCTGGAGAGATTCCTCAATGATTACAAGATAAAACTCCAGCTAAGTTTTTTTTACTAGACCAATCATCCCCCATTACATTATTTGCATAATATAAACCACATTTTATTAAACATAAAAGACCAGGCTATTCACACCACAACCTTATTGTAGCCGCTAGTCTGTCATGTGACAGGATATTAATTCTAGGTTGAAGCAGGGTACAGTTTTGTACACTCTACAGAAACAAGGTATAATATGAACATCTAGTTCTGTTGAGAGGAACTCACCGTCCAAGTGCATACATTAGGCTGAATCATATTGGTGCTCACCTCATTCAAACACCACAAGCAGACAGGATACACAGGCAATGGAACTCAATCTGTCATCAAGAAACTCAAACCACGTCAACTTGAAACACTGGAAAGAATATCAGAGGGATGTGTAATTGACAACTTCTTTCTTTGTTTGATAGTTGCTTGAGACCCAGTAATTTTTGCTATACTGTGGCACTACTGTCTGCCACAGCTGGAGTTAATATTGGAAGTCTTTCTGCTATACTCAAATAGTATTTCCTTTACTGTTTGAAGCTACATTTTAATTGTGCAATGTAAACTTCAATTCCTTGATCAAAATACAACTGATTTGAAGACTTGACTTGCAGAGAATCATGTAGCAACCCCAACAAATTACTGATACTCCATACATTGATGTCATAAATTGATGTCAGAAATTGTCAGTTTTACCCATTTGCGATTGTACCAAATGCCCAAGTTATTTTGTTATGTTACTGAACCAGAGGCTACATTTGAATTGGGCTTCGACTGTATTATCTCTTTTTAAAGCATGATTAACGGTTTTGTTCAAATATCTGTGGAAAGCCCAGCTTGAGGCACATTCTTAAAAATGTGTTTCCAAGTCTAGTCTGCTCTTTGGGCATAAGATAATGTTACAAGTTGCTGTATAAATGAAGATTAAATCAATGGACTAACCAATTGAATTCAGTCAGAATGGTGGTCTCTTTTTGTAAGATGGTTATTTATGAAGGTTTATAAAAAGAAACACTTTTTGGCAACAGTTTGTCAAAAGATGGTGTTTCACCTTAGAATCTAAAAAAAATAAAAAATAGACCGTGCAAGCGTGGTATGCGTAGTCTGCTTCTCTTAAAGGAAAGAATGGTACCGGAGACTGGTAAAACATGCCAGAATTAATTGGGTTGTGAGCTGAAAAGCCTGAACTGTCTGAACACGGTGCCATATGGTCACCATATGGTTTCATCCTGTCCCGTTCATTTCTGTGGTCTAAAACAACCTGTTTTTATTGAAGTAGTGACAATGTTATATACTGTGTTTTGTGCTGAAATGCATGGTCTGTGCAATCAACAGAGCAGTACAGTACTAAACTGGGCATCCCTGCAAGCTGTAATTCTGTAACAGTCTACAGCAGAAACACCTGTGATGCAAATTGCTCATAAAATTAGTAATAGTAAGCCAAGGGCTATACACCCACCATGTTTCCATTTATATAATTTCTATATCAAGTTAAGCCCTGAATGACCCAGTTTTAGTACGTCCTCAGGCCGCATTAAATGTAATATTTTTCAGGAAGGTTAATATTTCAACAAAGACCAATAAACGAGTTATCGGACAGTTTTCTGTTTATGATTCATAACAACACAGCGTGCAAACTGGCCTCAAAGTTCACCTTTAAATTTTAATGCTTTATCACTGTATTTAAAACCAAGAACGTATGGTTTACAACTAGGGGTGCAACAATTAATCAATGCAACCCAGTTTGAAGTTTCTTGTTGCCGGTTAGCATCAAAACCTTGAGTGTGTGAGAGTGCGCATCTTTTAGTGCTAGTACGGATACACTCTTTAAGCATCTACATTCGTGCTGGACAAGCCAAATCAGAAGTAGGCCTATTGTATTCATGTTTTCTTGACTTAAAAATGAAGACAACACGTTTGTTTTTGTTTAGTTTTTTAAATCTACTAAATCCTTTGCCTTCTTTTGTTTCAAATCATGTTATGTTTGGATTATATGGCAAAATTATATAAAAAGAAGCTGAATTTAGTAAGATAATTAAATTAGTCAGGATTTGTGAGATTAATTCAAATGTTTTGCTTTTGATCATAAAATGCTAACAGTAATGAACACCCATCATTCAGATAGAAATTACTTGTGTTAAAATATAGTATTTTGTATTATTACTACAAAGTTACAGGGAGATGTGATGCGGACGTACACATATTCTTTTAAGTTGTTAAACTCAAGTCCTTTGTATTTCTTTTTTTATAATCGGAAATGTTCTAATCTGAATACAAGTTGTGCCTTTTTGTTTAACTATTATGCACAACAGTGTTTTTAGTTTTTGGATCTTCTGTTAAAAAAACTAATGCCTGTTCTTTATTTTGAAAAATAAAACATCAATGCATCGATTGTCATTGATAAATGTCTATACGATAATCGAATACGAAATTAGGGTATCGATTGCATCACTATTTACAACAGACTTACATGTTGAGCTTCCTGACTATTAGTAGCAGGAATATCTGTGAAGAAGAAGCAGAAGAAATAATTCAGCATACATTGGTTAAGTAATTTTTGTCTGTTGTATGTCCATGTCTTCCTTAAGACTACTCTATAATAGTCTGTAATTTACACAATCTAATCCTATAAGGATCTCATTATATCCAAGGGCAACAAATATAAAAGCAGACTAAAATTCGTCAGCTGTAATTAATAGACCAGTTAACAGACAATGCCTGATGCGATATTCACATCGGGCAGTGTATTACACTTTGCCCAAATTAGTGTGAGCCAAATCTCTATGTATGACCTAACTATGTCAGCCATAACAGGTAAGAGGTCAATGTCAAGGTCAGCAGCATATTTAAATATGATGGTGTCTGACACTGAGATTTTGATACTGCAGCGGTGGCAGCTTTATTAAATTACCGACATGTAAAGGTTATTTTTTCTTGTACAATAAGTTATCAAACTTGACCGAGGAAATCACAGAATTAAGTTAGTATCTGAAATGGTTTATGAGAGATTAGCGACTTCACTAAAGCAAACACCCCTCACAGGGATGCTTTATTGACAAGGAAACCCAAACAAAAGCAAAGGGTATTCATGAGAGGGTGACATCAATTATTTCAAAATTATATTTGTGATTTGAAAATAGGAACACCTATGAAAAGTGTGTAAATTGTACAGTAAAGTATAGTAAATATTATCCCATTCTCTTGTAAATGGAACACCACTGCTTGACATTGTCACAGACACCCTCTAATGCTGAATCTAATGGCAGCAATTAAGGTAGTATTCAGCTAATGTAGACTAAATTATTATAATTAGGGTCTTGCTACAGTTGTACAAAGCAAACAAACAATATTGATCAAATTATTGATTTAATTTGCATTACCAGCATGCAGTTTCTTTGCTAAATATGTTAAGCTAACAAAGTTTAAAAGAAAAACAATAAACTAATTGTGTCAAATAATTGCATGTTGTTTTTATTCGGAATGCGCAAAAAGACAATGAATTAGGAAAAGCAGAATTTGCTACATTGGGATTTATTTGTTTAGCACGCAGACGTTGTCACAACATAAAGGCATCATAAATGCATTGTTGCAGTAGGCGATACACATTGCAAATGTAATGCCACAGCACGAGTCCAGTACTATTTTGGTAATGCAAATAGTATTTGAATGACGAGAATGCAGCTGCAATTGTCTCATTAAAGCAGATTTATATTATTATGTATGATGCTGTGAACGTTATACTTTTAAAAGCACAACTAAAACGGTGACAATAAAGCATTAAACTAACTCAAACAGACAATGTCGAAAAATACAATAGTTTCCTCATTTACAATGTGTTACTGTTCTTTTTTCAGTTATAAAAATCAAGAGACGTGCTTGAAGGACTTGCACGAGATGATTTAACTTCAAATGTTAAATCATCGGTCATCAAAACCCTGGTATAGTGGTTTGAGTGTTTCTGACGAGTTCACGTCGATTCCTCGAACTTTCTCTGTACGCTACACTGCTCGCTTTCGAATTCCATCAATTCCCATGTAAAGTGCTGGCAGGAGGTGCCACCGTTTTACCAATACACCTCTACAATAAACTGTCACTAAATAGGGCAAACAAGGGTTGAACGGATCTCGTCTGCAAGAAAGGATTATTTGTACTCACACGACACTGCAGTCAACTAAATAACACAGCAAGGGCTCTGATACACACTTCACATTAAAAACCAGCAGCAGACGAAACTTTTTTTTCTAAAACTGTAAATAAATACTGTATTTGTTTTGTAGTTTTCCAATTCAGATGTGCAAAAACTAAACTAAACTAAACTAGTGCCATGCGACTGTTCCTTGCAGCCATCGTCGTTCTTCTGATTTACTTTGCAAGCAAGAAATACACAGGGAATAAACCGCACACTTACCAGAAGGAATGCAGCAGTTGCCTGTTTCTTCCTAACGCTGCTCGCTCTCGTTTCGAAGCGCGCTCACAATCCTCCCCCCATCACCACAGATGCTGGAAAAGTTTAATGACGTCACCCTGCACAGGTCAGGCGCCGCTATTCCACAGGAATTGCCAGACAGCTGCTGACTTAAAGACACAGTACGACAAGTTAACTTGATCGAGAAAATATATATCCAAATTGGAATATGATGAAGATGGTATATATATATATATATATATATATATATATATATATATATATATATATATATATATATATATATATATATATGCATCTTATTCCTATGCAACCTGTTACTTAATAGAGTTAGTAGGCAGGAGAAGGGTGATAACCAGTTACTTAATTTACTTAAATGTATTATTTTTGTTAAGATACGGTACCCGCATTTGGTGTAAAATGAAGAATAAATGTCCTGTTCATTTTTTGTTCACAATGTTGTTTGAGTTTTGCATACTGAAATGAAAATAAATAAATAAATGCATTAATTAAACAGCTCCAACTTGGTCCCCTGTATCTCACCTATTGAAAGCATCTCCCCTTGGAGGTCATGAATCCTGTTCACAGTGAGTTGCCTGGGGTGATCTTGGCTAGGGAGCACTTTAAAAGAAAGTGACAGCTCCAGCTACTGTAGTACCTTAATGGAACCCCACAAGCATGTGCAAATTAGGAACATAAGGCTACCCTTTTTACACCTTTGTGAAGTATGCAATCTGTGCATCCACTGGTGGAAAATCCACGTGTTCTGCAGCCAGTGTAGATAGAGGTACGCAATACTAAAAACCAGATGCCAAATAATGAGTAATCAGGCTCTTCTTGATCTACTTTGAACTGAATTGATTCACCACCAGAGTTTTTCAACTACATAAACATCACAGACTCATTTAGCCTTAAACTGATTTTCCGGCTGGAAGAGAACAGGCAACCATTAGTGAGAGGTTACTTGCACACAAGCATTCAAGTACTTTTCAGACATTAGATTCAGCACTGGCCTGATTTCATGAACAAAAGCTAAACAACTCACATATGGTATTGATATCCCATTTCAACCAGCTGATTATGGAGGTTGAAAGTAAAAACAAACATGTTCGTTTTTACTTTTAACCTCAGTAATCAATGAATTACGAATCAAAAATAAGTTGTCATGAGTGCCGACATTCAAAATGCTAACAGTTTATTAGTTCCTGTGAGGTACGCACCTGATTTGTAGTACTTGAGAAGAGGTTTAAATTAAGCGCAAGGGTATATATGGAGTGAGACCAGCTAGTTACAAAAACAGGTTTGGTTTCCACCATTTAAATCTGGGATTAGAGATTCCAAACAGAACAAAAAACATACAGTTTGTTTGTCTGTTTGTTTTTCTCATATCTGTCCATTTTTCTCATATGGACCATCTATCGACAATGGAGTGTAAACCTGTCATGTCTAACAGACCAATCTACAATCATGGGGTTTCCATGCGGGGCAATTTACAAGTGAAATGGCAATGCGCGTGCACGTTTGGGAGAATTACTCATGTAGATTAGGTTTGTGGCTGAAAAAAAACAGCCAAAGAGAGGGATAGGGTAAATCTCATTTATTCGTGTAATTGACAAAAAAACACTGGGGCGCCGAAGCACAGAGCACCAGTTACTGAGGGCTTAAGCACCAAGGTACTGAGCTGTGTGTCTTTGTCTGGGCTGCTTGCAGTCACACAACGAGGAACAGCGTGTAGCTTGCAACGATGTGGAACGTAGCCTACGGACAGTTGCAGTGCAGTCACACAACCAGTGCAGCGCGAAGCTTACAGTGGAGTGGAGCACTCCCTGATGTCGTCTGTATCACGTGCAATACACAACCGGTGCAGCACATAGCTTACAGAGGGGTGAAGCAGTCCCAGATATCGTCTCGATTGCATGCACTCACACAACCGGTGTAGCGCATCGCTTGCAGCGGGGTGGCACAGCTTACAGATGGGAGAAAAAAAGACAGAAGAGAGAGAGAGACTATTTTTTCTTTTTATTATATTATTATATATTTTTGGACCTACACACCACTTTTTGGGTGAGTGGTTCGAATCTGCTCAACATTAAACCTGTAGGGGCACTAGGCCACGCACAGCGAGTGGGCATGCCGAGGTAGCCCAGAGTCCTCGGTTCAACAGTAGCAAGCAGCAGAGCTGGGTCTCGCTGGAGGATAACTTTTCCCTTCCCTTAATATTTACTTTCAAACAGCTGCAAAAAGCAGAGGAAAAGATAGAAATACATGCAGCAAGCTGCAAGGTTAGTAAAAGCAGACTACACTCACCAGATGATGTAGGCTGTTGAAATTATATTTATTTATTTATTATTATTTTTAAACAAAACGCAGCTGTGTAACGTTAAAGTCAGTCTTCAGTTGCTGAGTTTCTGATTCCAGGGAAGTGGCAAGCCGACTTCCAGCAATAAAATTGCAAGGGAACTGCAGAAGAATGAGAGAGAGAGAGAGAGAGAGAGAGAGAGAGAGAGAGAGAGAGAGAGAGAGAGAGAGAGAGAGAGAGAGAGCTCTTAAAGAGTCAAACTGGAAAAAAGGTTATACTTCTTACCTACCTGGTCATGAGAAGGCAAAAGAAGATGCTGTCTCTGCGCAGTGACTATTTATTTCCTCGGTGAGGCGGGACCAAGGACATCACTCCACGGAGGGGGCTACCGGCAGCTTTGATATAAAATGCTCAGTGAATATCTGACAAGCAGGCATATCCCGAAAGTATGGTGTTGGTGGTCATCTTCGAATTGAAAGGGAACCCAAAAAAGCATTTTACACAAGACATTTTTCTCGAGAAATGTTTCAAGCTAAAACAAAACACACATGGAAACTCCACCAATGTTGACTGTTTTTACTAAAAAATTAAATAAAAACACTCCTTTGACATTATTCTGTACTCTTATTACAATTAGAAATGGTCAAAAACTTCAAACAGATTATTTTTATGATGGCCTGATTTATGCGTTCATAACAAACATTTAAAACATTTTTTTTTTTTAAATAATTTACAACAAAACAATAAAGTAAAAAAAAACACTAAACAAACACGCACCCACGCACACACACACACACACACACACACACACACACACACAGATAGTATCACTCTGATAAAGGGTCTTAGTGTTCAACATCATTCAGTATCAGGGTCTCATAAAGCTCAGAAGGTGTAGCACTAGAGTGCTGATAAATGATGTTCTGCTCTGTGATTAATGACTGTTGAATCCCTTTGCAGTACTGCTCCAATGGGACAGTTCATCTAGTTCACCAGTGACAAGTATCATGTTCCAGCAGTTCCATGCCTGTTATTAATATTGTTATTGGAGTTAACCAGAATGTAAACGATAGGACAGGTTTCACATTTGTCTCACTTGCATCCCACCTAGTAGTTGATTTTGTTTCTATGCTAGAGATACATTTTTGCACCTCCGTTGTAATATATTTAGATTGTTTTAAAAATGTATGTACTGCTGGATACCTTAAACTAGAACTGAAACACTGGACTGTCAAGTTGCCCACTCTACAGTAAAATAAAGATGTGGGTAATATGCCCACTCTGGAAAATCAAACCCCTTGAGTTAGTCCCTCCAGGGCTATCGATCTTATAGCCATCTGAATCATATTCCACTTTCTCCTTCAACATTATACAAGCTTATTCTAGTGCTCAGCATCCTGGTTAACGTGGTGGACTCAAAGCCTAATGACTGTTTATCAACCATAAGGTTTTGCCTGTAGAAAATCCTTCAACAGCATATGAAGGCATAAAATCCCTGAAAGCAATTGGACTTCATTGTGGAAAAACTGGCGTGCAAACAAAAAAAATTTTCATACATACAGCAGATTGATAGAAAACCCATTTACCAGTATAAAGAGGTTTGTTGACTTTATAACATTTGCTCTATCTTGGTAACTGCGTCTTTGAAAAGGGAATGTTAATATTTATATTGTACATCTGATACCTCAGGCTGAGGAAACCCCACAGTAGGAGTTTGTTTAGCAACAGCTGTTCCCATTCTTCATTTGAAGATGTATTTCTCAAAGACAAGATTGTTAGTGGGTAAAGAACGAGTTATTCAATAACTTAGATTACAATTTGTAAGGAAAACTAGAAGAAGCCAAGCAAATAAATGTTTCTGCTTCAAATGCCTTAAGCATTGTAATTACAATCAACATTATTTTAAATAAATCATTAGCTGACAGGTTTGTGTTCTTGATTTATATACTGGGACTAAAGTCCTCCCAATAGGTAAAACTTCAGTCACTAGTTCTGCCAATACAAAGCATTTTAGGAACATCATAAAGTTACACATACTGTAACTGCTCAGAACAATGGCAAATATATACTGTATACAGAGGGACATAACACATAGTTAGGTAATTTTAAGCTATTTACTTTCCCAAGGATGCCTATCAATAGTTCATTAAAACAGGGTATTTTTGTTAGTTGCATAGCTTAATGAAAAACAGTAAACGATACGAAAAGAGACATGGAACCAATTCAGTGCTATATATACAGTATATATATATATATATATATATATATATATATATATATATATATAGAGAGAGAGAGAGAGAGAGAGAGAGAGAGAGAGAGAGAGAGAGACTATTTACTAAATATCCTCATATTTTTTACAATATTTTCTTGTGTGATGAAACCATGACTATCAGTAACTGAGACAACAACCCTTTTCAAGGATGTCTGACAACCAATACATGAAACATAACTATCAGTAACTGAGACAACGACCCTTTTCAAGGATGTCTGACAAGCAATACATGACACACATGATTTTTGCTTTAAAGGACGTGGCAATGACATACAGTTGGGTGTGGGTGAGGCCAGACTCATCAAAGCCTACACGCTGAGATTGATTGATTGATTGATTGATTAATTGATTGGTTGATAATCATTACCAAAATGCTCTGTTGTTTAAACAAATACATATTATTTTGCTGGGAACATTTTGTTTTGTTGAAATAAAGTTCACTCTTCCCTAATTGTAATTGCGTTTTATTTGCCTTTGCTTTGCATTTTGTTTGTTTGCACTCACTATTATGTTGTTCTAGCTATAAACGTCTCTACCTGTGTTTGAGTTCCCAGCTCCTGATCCCAGAAACAAACCATATAACCTTTCCCTTCTGTTGGCCTCACCTACTGTATGATATTTTATATAGAAGCAAGTTGATCCAACAGTTGAAAGTGTCTATTTTGACAGTATCTGTCATTCTAAACCTAACAAATCACTGTCCCTTTTCATTTTATTATTATTTTGTATTATTATTACATTTGGTGATGTTTAATAATAACATAAATAAATACAGAGGTTTACTCCCCTTTTTGGCTTGAGTTTTTCTTTTTTATTTATTTTTTGTTGTTGTTGTTGATGTTGTATTAGGAGACCATCAACTTGTATTGTTGCTTACTAAGTTAAGAATGCTACCACAAGGGTATTATCCTTTCATCATCTTTCTGTAGTCAGATATGCTTCATAGAGCACATCTCGCAAGATGACAATAGGCCACTAGTATGAACAGAGCTCAACCTTTGATTTCATGCTGCAAATTCTGCAAAAGATGCTAAATCTCACATTGCTCTCAACCCTTGATATAAATGTGATGCATTACTTTCAAAGGCACTGTTTTTATGCTCATAAATAAGGAACTAGGAGCAGATTAGATATATTTCATCTACAGTAAAGACCTGCATAATAATATCATCACAGTCTCTCTATGAAACAAATAGGCAGCTAATATTATTGTGTATATATATATATATATATATATATATATATATATATATATATATATATATATATATATATATTATGATCATACTGTATGGATAATGGTCTGAAAATGACAGCAGCCTGTATAATATTTATATAATGAGCCTGTCTACTAGTGATGACTTTTCCCCATCATGCCCCTATAGGCCATATGAGTAATTGATTATAAGTAATTTCCCTGATTACCCCTAGGACTCACCTAAAGCCAGCCGATAATGATATAAGTGCAACGTATGGTATATAAATTAATTCAAGTATAAATGAAACAAACACTAACTGTCTATTTCACAGAAACAGCAATGGACATGTTTATTTATCATGCCATTTGTATGAGCCGCAGTATCAAGAAATACGTATTTTCTAAAGAAGCAATGTTAGTGTAACTGATGTCTCTGTGGATTGGGTCATCTAGCTCATCAGGAGAAACAGACCTGTAGTATTATTTCTTTGACAGTGGACTCCATTTTATGGTCATGAGAATGTACTATTTCTCTGGATAGTTGTTCCTGTAATGTCTGTGATACAAAGCTAAACTGAAGTTTGAGGTGATCATTTCCCCACTGTTTGAGCTGGCCTGCAAGTACATTACAGTGTTTGCAATGCACAGCTCGGTGGTGACATTTTGGGAGTATCATGTATCTTATAAGTACCTAAGGAGATCAAACAATGTGCACATGCGAAATAGAAAAAATGATGTTCAAAAAATAATTGATTATGTAACACAATTTTTGTTCCTGGGTAGTAAGTGTTATTTCCTAATTGCTTATGTCTCAAAAGTATAGAAAATGGCTATTATTCCCCACAAACTTTGCTTTTGTGACCAGGACAGTGATATTTTGAAATTTACCTATTTCCAATGAGAAAACGGGCGAATTTGTGTCTTTTTGTTCACATAAAGTCAGAAAAAAACAACATATGAATCCAGATTAACATGTATTTATACTAAAGTAATACAAAAATGACTACAAAAGATTTAGAAGTGAGTAGTTTTTCGAGATTTACGATTATACTGTAAATCACTTTCACGAATCAGCCCCCAAATGTAGTCTCCCATCATGTTCTCGTTATACTGTCCTTGGTAGCGGCGTTCAAAGTCCAGTATATCCTGGTGGAAGCGCTCGCCTTGCTCCTCCGAGTACGCTCCCATGTTCTCCTTGAATTTATCAAGATGAGCATCAAGGATATGGACTTTGAGGGACATCCTACAGCCCATTGTGCCGTAGTTCTTCACAAGAGTCTCAACCAGCTCCACATAGTTTTTGGCCTTGTGATTGCCCAGGAAGCCCCGAACCACTGCGACAAAGCTGTTTCAAGCCGCTTTCTCCTTACTAGTGAGCTTCTTGGGGAATTCATTGCACTCCAGGATCTTCTTTATCTGTGGTCCGACGAAGACACCGGCTTTGACCTTTGCCTCAGACAGCTTAGGGAAGAAGTCTTGAAGGTACTTGAAGGCTGCCGACTCCTTATCTAGAGCTCTGACAAACTGTTTCATAAGGCCCAATTTGATGTGCAGTGGTGGCATCAGCACCTTCCGGGGGTCCCAGCCGTACTCATCATACTTCAAGGCGTCCAGCAAGGTCTTGATGCTGTTGTAATCCTCTTTGAGGTGCACCGAGTGAGCCAGGGGAAGAGACGGGTACTTGTTACCATTATGGAGCAGCACGGCTTTGAGGCTCCTGGATGAGCTGTCAATGAAAAACAGTATAACGAGAACATGATGGGAGACTACGTTTGGGGGCTGATTCGTGAAAGTGATTTACAGTATAATCGTAAATCTCGAAAAACTACTCACTTCTAAATCTTTTGTAGTCATTTTTGTATTACTTTAGTATAAATACATGTTAATTTGGATTCATATGTTGTTTTTTTCGGACTTTATGTGAACGAAAAGACACAAATTCGCCCGTTTTCTCATTGGAAATAGGTAAATTTCAAAATATCACTGTCCTGGTCACAAAAGCAAAGTTTGTGGGGAATAATAGCCATTTTCTATACTTTTGAGGCATAAGCAATTAGGAAATAACACTTACTACCCAGGAACCAAAAAAAATTAAAAAATTTGTTACACGGTGTTACTAAACAGGTTTGAAATGCATTTTGCTAGTTTAGACACTTCTTGACAATCAGTGGGATTACACCCTCCCACAAACGACTGGTATTAATTTAGCTCCTCCATAATTGTAGAAACACCCCCAACTGGCCATGGGTAACCTTGCGATCCAGCCGGAAACTACTACCTGAACTATAGAGTATGTATTTAGGCAGAATTGACCGTCTGACTCTGGGGGTGTGCATACATGCATTTGCAGTATAATCTTATGCAATTAAATATTAGATTTTATAATATGCAATTCTCTTAATACCAAATTGAAACTATAATATGGATGTATTTATGTCTTATTAAAAGGCAGTGTCTTATTTCTAATATTTATCCACACTGCCCCAATATAACAAATCATTCAAACATGTAAATGGCTTGATTCTAATGAACACCATTATAATTCTGCAGTGCATGTACTTAAAATTAACAGTATAATAACTATTGGCATATTGCTTGATTTTTATAATTATTTTTCTGTCATTCAGCAATGGCCTAGAATAAATCTGCTTACTGTGTTTTAATGAGTTTATACTGCTTGCAGCACTCATCGTAAACTCAGTGACGCTTTTGTTTTTAATTATTTTATTAAACCAAGCTTTACCGGCTCCAGCTAAATAAGTATTTGCTTGATAACTTAAGTAAAATATCCTATCCAGTCACGCAGGTATATTTGTCACTTTCAGAGGATGCCTTTCTGAACTTTTTCGCACTGCTATCATAACACTAGGCAAAATACCTCCTCCTGTTTGATAATCTCTTATTAGCATACATTTTATGGAGCATTCTAACTTAAACCTACATACAAGTAACAAATTGCTGCTAAAAAATTCAGAACCTTAGTCTACAACTTCTTAGATACCACTGAGCAACGTACATGTAACCTAGTAATTTAGCAGTCTTTGCTCGCAATTTCAAATAATGTATTTGAACTGAATTTTGCTTCCTGCAATAATTAAAGGGGAAAACTGCAAAGTGGAAAAGTTCTAGTTGAGAAAGTAGGTGCAGTCTGGATGGGGCACTGACTTAAAATGGCTATTTTTTATTAATTATTTTTTATATGTTTTGTACCGTCTTGTACAGGGCAGCAGTGTGGAGTAGTGGTTAGGGCTCTAGACTCATGACCAGAGGGTCGTGGGTTCAATCCCAGGTGGGGACACTGCTACTGTACCTTTGAGCAAGGTACTTTACCTAGATTGCTCAGTAAAAACCCAACTGTATAAATAGGTAATTGTATGTAAAAATAATGTGATATCTTGTAACAATTATAAGTCACCCTGGATAAGGGCGTCGGCTAAGAAATAAATAATTATAATTAAGTTATTTTAAACACATTTACAGTTTTTTTTCTGAACAGTAATTATTGGTCTTAATGGTTGACTAGGAAAAGAAGAAAAGAACCTTGCTGAATAAAAATAGCTGATGATACAATAGAACTCTCTCCAGCTCTCAAGTTTACAACGTTTCACCCTCAAGCTCCTGAGAGTTAGAACTCCATAGGGTATGCTTAGGGCTGCATTAGGACAAGCCTGTTTGCCTCAGAATTAGCATTACTTGTGGGTTTGTGACTTAACCAATAATGTTTTATAGCCCACACCATACGTAGTTGTATAGTTCTGTCATCCAGGCCAACCATTATAGTCCTTAGTTGTTGAGGTCTGTTTGGAAGCTGACAGTGGTTTGTTGTGACTTACAATTCTTGTTTGTATCCGCCATTTGTATACACTGCCAATATGTTAGCAAAAAAATAATAATGGAGAAATAATCTTGAGTGTGGGGTTCTTCATTTGACTTACCAAAAAAAACAAGGTATTATTTAAAATGGTTCCAAAATGTCATGATTGCTAAAGTTGTTTACCATAATAAACAACATCATTACCAATGCCTTAATAATTGGTTCAATACATTGCTCATTGACTCCATAATGTATGTCCAAAGTGTCCTTTTTTGTTTTCACTAACAGTGGAGAAAAGGCATTTTTAATGTGTGAAACATTTAAAGAAAATACAAATAAATAGTGGTTATTAGATTCCAGACAATTCAACATACAATTCAACTGTGTCTATTTTAAGTTCACCCCCCCTCCCCTCCCCCCTCAATTCCTATGTATTGTTATCCACTCTTATACAGCATTTTCTCCTGTGTGTGTGTTCCGCACACCTGTCATATTGTATGCGCCCATATGATTAGCAACATACAGAAACCCTCCCGGTGCATGTGTTTAAATGTAAAGATAAAGTCAAACACATTCTTGTTTCAAAACCCCGCTCTGCTTTGTTAAACATAGATGGGGGCAGCCAGGCTCTACAGAGTGATCCAATTACCTGGTAACAGAACCAGATGTCTGTTGGTACTCTGTTAGAAACCTTATTAAACCTTTTCTAGAAGAAAACTATTTTATGTAACTCAGCAATAGCTTACACACCTACACACAGGATGAAATGAATGCTAAGCAAGGCTTCAAAATCTTATTAGCAGTATTATCAGTGCTACCCCTTCTTAACTTCCATTTGGAATATGCAGATATAATATATAAAAACACTACAGAAATTGAAATAGCTGCAGCTTCATGTTACTAAATCACACTGTCGTAATTAAGTCTCACTCCAATATATAAGGTTTTAGCATGGCTATGTTCAACCTGAAGGTCATGTCTTAAGCAAACTTTACATCTGGTGTTGAATAATATTAATTCCAATATCTACATATATCACTTACTTCTTGTGCATCTGAAACAAGATAAAGGTAATTGGAAAAGATCTAGTGTAAATAGACCTGCCATGTAGCACACATTCACATTGTACTGACATGTACCAATTAAATCATCTGCTGATTCTGAGAATGTATTCAATTTTCTCATAACATTTTGTAGAAATGATTTGATGTACAGTAATGTAACAAGACCTCGATTCACCTATATAAATCTCTGTAATAGTGTTTTTCATTGCATCTCAGAAGAAACACTGATGCTGTTTGACTGGAACATGTCAGCAGCAATCCAATTGTGGTGCTGCACATCGCAGTTTGTTGTCCTGGCCGTTGATAAGTTATGAAGACAAAGACTTACAGTTGCATGATAGAATATGTTCATCTTTAAAGCAAAAGTCTGAGTATGTTGGATAAAATTATTATTAACACACAATTTAGTATATAATGAGCATTGTATGTTAGATAGACGCATTGCCTCTGTTTACAACGACCCACGATGGAACGTTATTTTTCTTGAATTTTGATGTTATCATACCATCATCATACTATAGTTTTTAGATTTTGGAAATGCTCGATTCCACATGTGGAATGCCAGGAGGGGGTAGGTCAGTGCCAGTTTGATACGATTAACATTGTTCCATTGGTCAAAATGCGTCAAATTCAAGGGACAAATTTTAAGAATCGTCATCTTACTGAGACAATTGCAGATAAGAAATGCATCAAAACATCGCACTACATCAAAACAAATAAAGCAAGGGCCAATGAAACTCGGTATCAAAAGAAAAAAAATAGCCAACCAGGCACAGGGCACAGAGCTATATTAGTGCTTCTTCACGATTTTCAAAAGTACATTCTCAGAAATTTCAAAACATACAACTCTGAATACTGTCAACTCAGGTTCATGCTAATATCTGAAACATTAGCGTGGTCCCTCCTTAATTACAATAAAATGACACCCACTGCCGCGGCACTTAGATGTTTGTTGTAAACCTTTGTCAGAATAAAAAATGATTGGTCAATGGATTTTTTCCCCCCAGGAATAATAGTGCATGCTACCTCTATTTCAGTTGTAAATTTAGCCATTGTTTTAATTTCAATTGACTTGTGTAAGTTTCCCATTTGCAGATATATTTACATTGAATTATATTGAATATGAACATTATATAATTTATGTCCATATGTCTACAATATAAGACCCCCTCAGAGGTATGTCTCATAATATTTTCTGAAGTAATTTCCACCCAACAACTACAAACATGCTCCACCAGAAGAAAGTGCTTCTGAACTTAAGTTCCCTTCAAGTTGAGCAGCAAACCAAAATCCTAAATTAGTTATTTTCTGTGGGAGAGTAATCCCCTCAGAGGATTCTGGCAGTTGCCAAGAGACAATCTGTTGTGAAGAGGAGAAGCCAAAACATATTCAATGCACCAATCTGCACCAGAACACCACACAAAAACATTGGTTATTTTACCTTTAAAAAGTCACCAAAAATATGCAGCCATCCATGTTCCATCCTTGACATTTAGTTGTATAGGTTCAACAAAAGCAGGCCCAAAACAAAAACTACCATTTGGAAGGGGTTAGAGCTAAAATACATAATCTACTTGTGCGGAATACAGTAGAAGGCTACATCTGTAGACGCATCATTGTGAATGAAGTTGACTATTGCCAGGGATAATACAATTGTTCTGGTTTCAAATCTAAACACAGAAATACTTTTAGAGCCTGTATTAGCAAAAGATGACACTGTGATACTGTATGAGTGATATTCCCCCAAACATGCCAAGAGGCACATCTTCAAATTGTGTTTAAACTTTCAAAGATCAGACATACTGGTTGTTTCCATAGCACTGCAAAGTTTTACTGTCCCTAAACGTCAGAAGGAAAATGTTGAACTTTTCCAGAGTTTTGAGTGCTGTCACATCACCAATACACACTATTTACAGGGGTAGGCCTCAGCCCTGCCACAAGTACCAATTTAATGATCTTCAGTGGCAATGAAATGGCTACAAGGCAATGGTAGCAAATGGGAATGGGAATAGTATGAAAAATTGTAAGAATTATATCAATAACAAAACGAATATAATGCATTTTCTTTTTTTTTTTTTTTTGGATTATCGGAGCAATTTTTGGTTTATGCATAAAAACAAACAGTGTTTCCAATTCTTATAATTTACCCTAGGATTAAAATCGAATTATTATAATGTTATTCAGTAACAACTTTTAAAATGTACCAATTATATATGCTGTATAATACTATTTAACCATACAAAACTATTATTATTATTGTTTGGTTTGAATGCATATGTTTTTTTTTTTCTTTCAATGACAGTGCTGACGATCAAACCATTTTTTTAGTTTCTTCAGGGTGATAAACTGGAATGGTGTTTCAGTGATATTCTAAGAAGCAAGTGTGTTTTTTACTGTCAGGAAAACTAAACCAGTCCCTGAGCTCACCAAATGAGTCTGGTGCAGTGGAGCAGTAATTGAATTTGGCTTTAATCAGTTAAAACCTTTTATTTTATATAAATATTTGCAACCTTGCAGGCACTGTGCGAATATTACAGGATAACAAGGACCCTCTGTATACAAGTACACTAGCTATTTTATAATATGAATACAGTACTTCAAGATGACGTGCAATTCATACAAATAATGGTCAGCAAACCACTTCCTTCAACATATACTTCATCAGTTTCAATGACGGTATCCTCTGACCAGGCTGTCTTTAGTGTCTCAGCGGAAGACAATGCTGCTCCAGGATCTCCTGGGTCCTATACTTGTCCTGGCGGCTGTCTGAGACCAATACTCAAGGGGCTGGTACTACAATCTCTTTAGAGACTAAAGTTGCTCCTTCAGCAACCACCCGAAGACTTGTTGCAGGTGACTGGGATAGAATGAGGAATTACATTACTAATAGCTGCAGAGTGAGCAACATTAGCCTTGTACTCTGAACATATTGACCAAATGTGACTTTTATAAATGTATACTGCGGCATACCAATGAAAAAGCATTGCAAGGTTCAGTTGAAGCATTGTGGAAACATACATAAAGCACAAAGAACATGGTACATACCTTTATATGTTCATTTTGTAGAGATACTCTTTACAGTATCTTTTTATTGATTAAAATGTGCACAGAGCAACCTTTTCAATAATTTTTTAAATTTTATTTATTGTAGCATTAGGTTAAAGTACAATTATTTTGCTGATCTTTGGTCTCTCAGCTCTGATTGAATTAAAATAGCCACTGAACAGTATTTGTTTAATCTGCTTTTATTTGAAGCATTCAATAATTTTATTTGAATAATTATATGTATCTCTGAAGTCTGTAACATAATGAAGCAATAACATCTGAATACACTCCATTTGTTTCATAAGCTTAGTGTATTTTAATTATGCTAATTACTGTGGCTTATTTTTGATCTGTGAGAGTTTCATCAGTATTGTCCAGCTCAATGTAAAATTTTATTCAGGTAAGGATCCCAGGAACTGTAAAGAAGAGAAAAGTATTTTTGTAGATTATGGCAGTGCAAAACAGGTAAGATTTATGGAATTTTTTTCTTAGCGACAAAAGGCTCTGGAGCAGGTATATGTTATAGTATTTAAACAGCTGTGTCTCTATTTGTATATGTGCATCACAAGAATTCAGCCCTGATGCTATTAGGAGGGAAACTAGAATTGCTCAGCATATGCACAGATGCATGGAATGAATGTTGGCAGGATAGAAGATATTTTTAAAATGCATTCATTTTAGAAATACATAGGGCTGCCATCCAAATAAAAGCTGCAGCATTGTCACGAATCACAAGTGAATCCCCTTTACAAAAAGCAGTTGCAAGATGAGTCAGCAGTACAAACTTGCTTGCAAAATGCAACTGGTATTAAGAATAATGTGAGTATGTGCTTGTAATTACTAAATGTATTTGCTGAAAAGAGACAATGTTCTGTGTTATAAGGAAAGTACCCCTAATGTCTTACTCTTGGTTTAGACAACTTGGCTATAGATACATTACAGACATGAATATAAATATACATTATCTTAGCTGGTGAAGAAAGATACTGTTCTTAGACAGTGTTTTCCAGAGAGGCAGATAAAAGTAATTCTCAGCATAATCCAATCATGTGTGTGTCAAGAGATAAGTACAGGCTGACTAATAATATATAGTACTGTTCCACTGCTTCACAGGTCCCTTTATAAAAAAAATAATTTAAAATATGATCATTTCAAAAGCAATGAGTGTTGAAAAATGTTTCTACAAAAAATCTGTTTATACTTTAGAAAATTGTTACAATGAGACCAAATGAACAAATGGTATGACATGTGAGCCCAATTGATAATGCTGCAGGGTAGAATTGTCAAGTTTTAATACTCCTATACTAAGTGCAGTTTGATACATATATATTTTTTCCCCAAAACAGTGGTATGAAATCCTTTCAGGAAATGTCCATTTGTAAAGTACCGGTAATCCCTTCCTATAATGTAGTCAGATTTGTTTTGTTTAGCTTTGTTTTTTTATGTATATATTAATCGATCTTCAGCATAACATAATAATGATGATGTAGCTAATGCAAGATAATTGATTTCAAACTGTCAATTGTCACTCTTTTAAGTGAAACATTTTATTAAATTATATGTTGCACCTAAACCATTTTAAAAGTTGGTGTCATCTTTATGGATCCACAAAAATCACTGGTGAACCTTTAAAATTAAACTGGCAAGCTCAGCTTACCTATTAAATATTTGAACAGTGGTGTAATGACATTTGTCTATGACAAGTCACAAACCAGAAACCTTACTTATTTAATACAACTTGACATGCTCTTTTAATTATGCCACAAAATCATATTCAGCAATGTTGTTGCCACGAATGCACAAGTAGCTTCTTTTCAGGAATATAAATTCTTTGCATTTTTGATGGTTTCACATCATTCATTCAGGGTGTATTGAATTCACATGCTCCTTATGTTTGGTTTAGGAATCCCACTGCACTGAGCAAACACAACAGCAAAGGCACACCAGAACACCAGGTTCTGGGATCAGCCACAAAATGAGACGTGCAGGGTTAGGGATTCATTATTCTGGTTAAACATTATTCAAATAAATAAATAAGAAAAAGGGTAAGAAAATGGTGTACTTTATAAGAGAGGAGAGTATGCAGGATAACTGATATATAAGTATTTAATTGATATGCCATTAGCCATTTACTGGAGTTCAGTTACATAATGAACCGTCAATATTATTATTATTATTATTTATTTCTTAGCAGACGTCCTTATCCAGGGCGACTTACACTCGTAAACAAAAATACATTTGAAGAATCACAGTACAAGTATTAATACAATTAAGAGCAAGATAAAATACAATGACTTTAGATACGCATTAGGGAAATGTAACCATATGAAAATGACAAGATAGCAGTATTATTTCAAAAGTTATTATCTGTTTGAGTGTGAAACTACCAATGTAAGTCTTCATAAACATACTAAACATACATAGGTAGTATGAGCACAAAATTGCATTGGAAATCTTATGGTGAATACACACACTGTCTATTAACATGCAACTGAATTTCACTAAATGGAAAATTGCACATCAATTAAATACCACATACAATGTTACTGAATCTGGTGTGCAGTTGCAACAACGTGCATCTAATCCAAGTTGCAGGCTAAGCTGCTCATTAACAAATTGAAAACCAATAAAGCGTGAACATTTTTGTTGGATGGGGGTTAGTTAATGAAAAAAGGAAAATATTTCCAATATTTCTAATTAATTAAGGAGAAAATGCAATTCTGTTGTTATTTAATGAGAAACAAATGACTTGAATGACTAAATCGTTAAATTATAGTTAATTACCAAGTGATTAACTACAATCCTAAAATGAGTTTATTAAAGACTGGAGTAAAAACTCTGAAATTATGCCACAGAACATGTGAACATGCCCAAATAACCTAACTTCAGAATTCCTTACCAAAACCAAAAGTGAAGTGCCCCACAGTCAGGAAATAAAAGGCCAAGACTAAATCATCTGAGAGGCGTGTTAGAGTTCCAGAGTTGTGTCAGACATGGTCATGTAAGAGGCAGTGTTGTATGACACAATATAATGTATAAGTACAGCATATGTTTTATTTTATTTTATTTTTTTAAGAAGCACAAACCTAAAGCAATGGATACAAAAAAATAACCTTGGTCCAGAATCTAGCTTTTAGTGCTGGACACTCATAAAACATGTGTACAGGAACCACCTGCTGTGCAAGAAAAATCGGGATAAGGTGCAACCCATTGGCTGGCAAACTGATATGCCCCTCAGCTAATTCAATAATCCACAGTTTTTATTACAACCACAATATTTATGTATTAAATTCTCATAAACTGGTACATCTGAACGTTATGATGGAAGCTGGGGGAGTAATTATGGAAAATGCTTGGGATCAATTCATGTGAATGTGACTCCTGCAACTAAGAGAAATTTGACTAAATTGAACTAAACAGCAACAGATCTAAATAACACCTCGGTTTAACTGAATATACTATATAACTTACACAATCATACATACTGTAAAAGGTACTAGTGCACTTTAATGATTACACTATGAAACACAATTTTTGTTCCTGGGTAGTAAGTGTTATTTCCTAATTGCTTATGCCTCAAAAGTATAGAAAATGGCTATTATTCCCCACAAACTTTGCTTTTGTGACCAGGACAGTGATATTTTGAAATTTACCTATTTCCAATGAGAAAACAGGTGAATTTGTGTCTTTTCGTTCACATAAAGTCAGAAAAAAACAACATATGAATCCAGATTAACATGTATTTATACTAAAGTAATACAAAATTGACTACAAAAGATTTAGAAGTGAGTAGTTTTTCGAGATTTACGATTATACTGTAAATCACTTTCACGAATCAGCCCCCAAATGTAGTCTCCCATCATGTTCTCGTTATACTGTCCTTGGTAGCGGCATTCAAAGTCCAGTATATCCTGGTGGAAGCGCTCGCCTTGCTCCTCCAAGTACGCTCCCATGTTCTCCTTGAATTTATCAAGATGAGCATCAAGGATATGGACTTTGAGGGACATCCTACAGCCCATTGTGCCGTAGTTCTTCACCAGAGTCTCAACCAGCTCCACATAGTTTTCGGCCTTGTGATTGCCCAGGAAGCCCCGAACCACTGCGACAAAGCTGTTCCAAGCCGCTTTCTCCTTACTAGTTGGGGAATTCATTGCACTCCAGGATCTTCTTTATCTGTGGTCCGACAAAGACACCGGCTTTGACCTTTGCCTCAGACAGCTTAGGGAAGAAGTCTTGAAGGTACTTGAAGGCTGCCGACTCCTTATCTAGAGCTCTGACAAATTGTTTCATAAGGCCCAATTTGTTGTGCAGTGGTGGCATTAGCACCTTCCGGGGGTCCCAGCCGTACTCATCATACTTCAAGGCGTCCAGCAAGGTCTTGATGCTGTTGTAATCCTTTTTGAGGTGCACCGAGTGTGCCAGGGGAAGAGACGGGTACTTGTTACCATTATGGAGCAGTACAGCTTTGAGGCTCCTGGATGAGCTGTCAATGAAGGACAGTATAACGAGAACATGATGGGAGGCTACATTTGGGGGCTGATTCGTAAAAGTGATTTACAGTATAATCGTAAATCTCGAAAAACTACTCACTTCTAAATCTTTTGTAGTCATTTTTGTATTACTTTAGTATAAATACATGTTAATTTCTGACTTTATGTGAACGAAAAGACAAATTCGCCCGTTTTCTCATTGGAAATAGGTAAATTTCAAAATATCACTGCCCTGGTCACAAAAGCAAAGTTTGTGGGGAATAATAGCCATTTTCTATACTTTTGAGGCATAAGCAATTAGGAAATAACACTTACTACCCAGGAACCAAAAAAAATAAAAAATTGTTACACGGTGTTATATATTATACATGTAAAGTACATCCAGTATTTATAAATGTTTCAGTTTCTTAATGGAGTTTTGATAAAATATACATTGAAATCTAAATGAGCCGGCAATCTCTCATCCAGCTTTGAAGTCATTATTTAATTTAAGTTATAAATTACATTTTAAAAAGACTATTGAATATTCCAACATGATAAAGATTATGAAGAGTGAAAAAGCTTGGCTCAGCCTCCACTTTCAATTAACCAGATCCTCCTCCAAACCAGTGCTTGGTTCAGTGTTGGTTGGCCCTATAATGAATGGTATCATTACCCATTATCATCCAGCAGTGCTTTTACTAAGCAAGCCACATGGTAACCAATGAGTATCAGCCAAAAAACTAAAAAGGCTGTATTAAAACTTTGAATTAATTAAACCTGTGTAACTGGTGCATTTAAGAATTATAATTGCTTTCAGAACACCAGGGATGAGTTTAAAAAAAATGAAAAACAAAAACACCTTCCAGCATTGATATGTTCAAATGAATCAAACTAATTAATTAAAAAGAAAG
This sequence comes from Acipenser ruthenus, assembly GCF_902713425.1. Classification (NCBI taxonomy): domain Eukaryota; kingdom Metazoa; phylum Chordata; class Actinopteri; order Acipenseriformes; family Acipenseridae; genus Acipenser; species Acipenser ruthenus. Next base: position 38,286,921 of record NC_081198.1, on the reverse strand, counting down.
AAAGAAATAAATTGTTAATCAGATTTTCAACTGGTTCACACTCTTGCTTTTGGGATAGCACTAATTAGCTTTGCTAAATAAGGTTTGTGACAGCTCCAAACAGAAACACGCAAAATGGCGAAGCACAAAACTCAGTGAGAGTACTCAACATTCCTTTTAAATAAATACAGACACAGCAATCTTAGATACATGTTATCAAATTATTTAAATAAAACATTGTCCTTGTATTTCCTGGAAGCTGCAGAAACCTAGGTGGCCTATGCTTACAGGTTTACAACCAGGACAATTCTTGTCTCTGTGTTTTATGGACTACCAGAACTCTCTGTCCCAATCTCTGTCAGATGCACAGTAGCAAAAATGCATTATATTATTCACTGTATTTTGCTGTGGGAGAAATTACAATGAACTTGATCTGGTGGCTACTTTTTTACACTGTCTTTAAACCAATGATAATGTAATTAATGTTAACAAACAATAATGCTTTAGAACAAAATGGAAGATTGCCTGTGTCCGCTGCTTTAAAAAAAATAAATAAATAAGTTCTGCATTACAATATTAATAGGTTAAACCAGCATAATGTAACGTACACAGCCAATGTATGCTGGACTTCATAATTACAAACATAATGCAGAAATATTATGCATAGATAAATTATGTTTATATTGCCCCTGGGATAAATCTTGAACTCTGTCAACTATAGCTTTATATAAAATCAATACCTGACAAGATACATTGCAAACATTTCACATTTGCATAGCTTTGTTTGTAATGTATTTACTGAATTGAAATAGAATCCATTTAAAGCTCAGTCAGGAAATGTAATGTGCTCACATTATTATTATTATTATTATTATTATTTATTTCTTAGCAGACGCCCTTACCCAGGGCAACTTACAATTGTATACAAAAAATACATATCAAGATATCAAGAATTACAGTACACACTACAGTATATGTGTCTAGGTTTTTTTTATATATATATATATATATATATATATATATATATATATATATATATAGCTGGGAGTGTCAGGGGGGTGCGTGCGTGCGTGCGTAGACGAAGCTATAAATACAGTTATATAGCCTTTACAATGGACCTGATTGTATTCATCATGTCCTGAATGAATTATGTGCTACATGGAAAATACGTTGGAACTTGGCTGCATTAATTCGAAGTAGTAATGAGTCCTGATACACAACACAAGGAAAGGCTGGACTAACATACATTGTTTAGGGTCATGCCCTTTACTGGCGCTCTCATAATTGTAAAGTGAATCATGTTGGCATATTTAAGAATTAAGTACAGTACATTCCCCAAGGGGAGTATTACATCTCATAGCAGTCTAAATCAATAATTATTATGCATCTCATAAGTCATGTGATAAGATGTGCAGAACGGTAGACAGAGTATTCTTGTCAGAGGTTTATTATTAAAAATGTCATGCCTACAAAGATTTCAGGGGATATTAATTATTAATGATTTCTACTTATAATCCATATTTCTTCTGCTATGTTTCTTAATTAAAAAAAAAATGATTTTTTTTTTCCTTTATCTACATGTCTTCGTTTCTCCATAACATTAGGTCGCGTTTTGTGTCTCGTGAAATAAATGTGTACATGGTGCCTTTTTCTGTTTCCATGTAAAGCCTCTCATTTCCTTTGGAACGCCTACTTTTCCCAGAACGATATGCAAATGAAGGATCCACGTGTCATCGTGTGTGTGTGTGTGTGTGTGTGGGGGGGGGGGGGGTTATATCTTTATTAATAATAAACTGCCCCAAATCCGAGAGCTGGTTTTATAGGCGCTTGGGCTATTGAAAGGGAGGTGGCGGATACTACTGAAGTGTACTGTCAACCACAAGTTTGTTCCCCAAATTATTACTGCCTGCTGTATCCTGCACAATCTGTGCCAGGACCGTAAGGAGGTGCTCAGCCAAGCAGAGGAACAGCTACCTCAGCCTCCAGCAAGAATTGCACAACAGCGATATGAAGAGGGTCCTGCTATTAGAGATGCACAGCTATCTTTATTTTTGTAACCCAACAGTGTACTTTTATTTTGTATCACATTTTTGTTTCATTGGCTTATTTTGTATCTCTTTATACCAAATATAGAATCCTCATTTGCAATGTACTTGTATGACTGCTTCTGCTAAATAAAGAATTGGAATATTGACTATTGTTGATTAGCAAGAAATAAGACGCGAAAATTCCACACCATATTTTATTTTGGGAGTGGGTTAAACAATGTTCGTGTTGTGCATTGTATCAAGCTGCCTCATCATATCCTCTTCCCTTATGGATATTAACACCCAAGTCTCTTCATCGCTCCAACAAACGTAAGTGGAGGGTGGACACGAGTTTTGATCAGACTGTCATAACTAAGAGAAATTGCATGGGAGTATACTTATACACATTTTAACATAGTACTTAGTAGTACTTTACAATAAAGTCATTTTGACAGATGTTTGGAAAGTGTATTTTGAAGTACTGTACAGCAGCTGTAACCACCTGAATTCACAAACCCATGATGCAGTTTATCAAACATTTTTAGTAATAGTTTTAAACAGAAACTTGGTAAATACAATCTGTATGATACTTTACAAACACATTTAGATCCATGTATGATTAGCATTATGCAGTTCTAGGGAAGACAGAGAAAAAAGTGGGGCTATCTGCAACATCAATCTGATAAAGGAAATATTGCAAACGGGCAGCAGTGTGGAGTAGTGGTTAGGGCTCTGGACTCTTGACAGGAGGGTTGTGGGTTCAATCCCAGGTGGGGGACACTGCTGCTGCTGTACCCTTGAGCAAGGTACTTTACCAAGATTGCTCCAGTTAAAACCCAACTGTATAAATGGGTAATTGTATGTAAAAATAATGTGATATCTTGTAACAATTGTAAGTCGCCCTGGATAAGAGCGTCTGCTAATAAATAATAATAATAATAAACAAAACGTTAACTTCCCTGCTGCCATCTTTGGACCATGGTAACTTATGCACTCCCATGTGACTTTTATTTTAGGAAACGACTTGAACGAGCTAATTAACATTTTCACAAGAAACTCGTGTTTACCTGTGTAAGTGGGCGTTAATTTCACATGCTTTTCCTGGAATCTCACAAGAAATGGAGACTTTCACGGTAAAATACTGAGACCGTTTTTTGGGATACTTTCACAAGCTTTCCCTGCCAAGTTTCACGTGTATTGTCCATTCACGTGAAATAATCACACATGTAAACTGGACTATTGAGACTTTCACGGTAAAATACTGAGACCGTTTTTTGCGACATTTTCACGAGCGTTCCATTCATTGATCTGCAACCACTGAAGTTTATAGCTCCCCAAAGAACTATAAGATCACAATTAAGTATGATGTACTTTACATCTTATGGAAATACAGTATGTTCAATGAATTGTATTATTTGCACTATAGTTGGTTTATTCAGGTGGGTTGTGTGTATAAAAACTGTTATTACCAGCAGTAGTTTAGGTATGTAAGTTGATCATCCAGTTGAACACTCTGCTACTTTAACTGATATAATAGCTAATTAAAAGAAAAAGAGATTAAGTCGTGAAACATATGTTTCATTAGGGCTGAATTCGATTTTCACAAGGTGCACCTCCATGTATTTAATATATTATGCCTTTTTTGTGTGTGTGTATATCATGTATTATGCATTTCTCTGTATTTAAAGTATTATGGATTTTCTTGTTGTTACTGCATCTTGTAAAGCACTTTGTGATGGTGGTCCACTATGAAAGGTGCTATATAAAATAAAGATTGATTGATTGATTGATGTGGTGTAGTCTGTTGTATTAATGTTGCAATTATAATGCATTGAACTTTCATGACTAGGAAATCGAGATAACACCCGCATGACACTAAAACTGGGGTATAGTTTTCATTAATGTCAATTTACAAAATTTGCTAACAAGAAAATAAAGGCACAAACAGTACTTTAGACAAACATTAACACTGTAAATCCAACCACATCTATAAACTACACGGTTGCATGTAGTTGTTTTTCTTAGTGTGCCATTATCTTTTTCAGTATGTTCAATAGAAGACATTCATCTTTCAAGTTGAATAGCTCCAGTCCATATTTCTAGGTACCATGTACTTTATACTGGTTGTTTCCTAAATTATTATAATAATAATAATAATAATAATAATAATAATAATAATAATAATAATGTATTGAATTTATGAAGTGCCTTTCAAGAGATCTCAAGGCACTGTACAACAATAAAAATACAACAAACCCAGGAAAACAAAAATAAAATCAACACCAATACAATAAAAAAAAAAAAAATTAAAAAGCTTTAGTATAAAAGTACTTCTTCAGGCGAGATTTAAATTTAAAAACATCAAGAGAAGGGGCCTCCCTTACACTGAGTGGCAGTGAGTTCCATAGGCCCGGGGCATAACAAGAGAAAGCCCGGTCACACGTTGACCGCAGCCTAGCTTTAGGAACGACGAGAAGATCAGCTTTAGATCAGCTGATCGCAGGGCGCGAGAGGGGACCTAAACATATGGTCTTTTAGATTTTTGGGAGCCAAATCATTAAGTGTCATGTAGGTAAGAAGTAAAATCTTAAAATCGACCAGAACCTCACTGGCAGCCAATAGAGGGAGGCCAGGACTGGGGTTATATGCTCAGATCCAGCAGTTCTAGTTAAAACCTGAGCTGCTGAATTCTGTACCAGCTGGAGTCTCTGAAGGACCCCTTCAGACACCCCAGCCAACAGACCATTACAATAATCAATGCGTGTGGAAATAAAAATGTGAACCAGCTTCTCTGAATCTGAGATGGCCAGAGACGGTCTTAAACATGCAATATTACACAAATGGAAGAATGAAATGTTTGTGATGTTTTTAATGCAGAGTCGAAATTATACCAAGATTTTTTGCTATAGCAGTAGCATTTATTTCCACACCATCAATGGATAAACTGACACTATTGGCTTTGCAAAGCTGTTTTGAGAAGCCAATTAATATCACCTCAGTATTATCACAATTTAGCTGCAAGAAATTTTTCTGCATCCATATATTTTGTTTTAATAAATACTGGATAATTTCTTTTGAAGCCCACAGGGCATTCCTCTGTTTTAATGTTTGGCATTGTGCTAAACATTTTCTTACAAATCATGACTGGTGTAAACGTATTTCCATTTTTATAAAGCACATTTTGTATTGCCTGTCACATAAATGGAAACCGTTTCAACAAAGGGTATATCAGCATCCACTGCAGTGGTTCCAACGGTCTTTGATTTACTGTCCCTCTGGGTGAATAAAATAACTTGGATATTGGAAATCAATAACTGGGATTAATTAAAGTCATTCAGTGTTTTGGATTGAGTCAAACATGTCTTAAGTTGTAATGATTCACAAATGCCATTTAGGTACTAGGTTTAAATCAAGAAGCAATTACAACATATGGGATATAAAATATTTGAATAACTTGGTGCCATTAACTTTGTAACGGTAGCAGTACATTTAGCTGCAGCATTCTGTCCTTAATTCACCATCACAATAGACATGCTTTAAACATGAGAAGAGTCAGTGTCTCGGTTAAGTATATGAGGAAATAAACCCCAGTGACATTATTGAGGGTTGTTTTTAGCAGCAAGGGAGATGGGTTTTCTGGATATGATCAGGTATTATCATTATTTAGAAATGTACACAGCTATTTTCAAAGTACTATTCCGTGTCAATTTCATCGCAATGATAGATAGGCCCTTTAAAAGGACTTACAGGTTGAGTGTAAGTTTCATTCAGTGGAGGCTGAGCTGTGCTGAGGTTAAAAAAAAGTAAAGCCTTTATGACTTTTAACACAGTATACAGTATACCAATTTTGTACAGAGTAGGTAGGATATACCAACTTGGCATCCATGTAGGGGTAAGAGGCAGTCAATTCCCCGGTTGTATAATTAAATTAAATTGCTCGCTCGCCATGCAATGTGAATAAACTGAATAAATACAGGAGACCAGAAGAAGTCGTCCCATTACAATCATACCAGGATTAGAAAAACCAATAGAACAAAACAGAAAGTATTTCCTGATAGCCTTGCTACGATCGGCATACAGTGAAGCAGCCTATTCCTGCTCAACGTCACACTGGGAGTCAGTTACTCATAAGGGAATCAATACCAGCATCCCCTTTAGTTCTTTTCTGTAATTACTAGACCCTATAGCATCCCAGTATTAAATGATCCTGGATAGCATAAAGCTAAGCCAGGTGGACCTACGTGACCTATAATAGAAATTATACAGCACTGGTTAAGCCAAAACATGAAATACCATACTAAATCTTTAAATCTAAAAAAACAAACCAAAAAAAAACATTCTAATGACGTAGACCAGTATTTCACTGATATGACTTTTTCAATGTAGTTTGTCCCAGTTTAGCTGAACCAATTTTAAAAATAAATGTGTGAAGTGCATTTTCACATTTTACAAGTAACGTACAGACATTAGTAAAAAAAAAAAAAAAAAATTAAAAATACATAATTTGAGATTGTAGTTTCCTTTCTTTCAATATTACTTTATGAACAGAGCAAAAAATCGCACAGTAATTTAACAGTTTATAATTCTTCTGCCATGCTTAGACTTTTAATTGATCGTGGTTTACTACAAAGCTTTACCAATGCACTACTACAATCTCCTCCATTTTTATGTAATAAGGGTTCAGAGATCTAAGGTTCCCTCTAGTGGCTGTAATGGCCAACTACCCCATTGCGGCAAATACCTTATATTATCTATTGGGCCTCATTTACTAAAGGGCACTAAATTTAGAGTTAGCGCACACGTAAAGTAGTGAGCCTAACGTTTGCGATAAATCTAAATGTACTGCCCCATTTACTAACTGAGACCACATTCATTTATGCGCACACTATTTGGCTCAATTACATGCCATAGCACGCGCATTAAATTTAGTGTGAGCGATAATTGAATGCGCACGATAATGTCCGAGACTACACGTGACCACTTTCATATAAAAAGCCCCAGCAGCTTATTGTGAAAGGGGGAGGTGGCTTACCTTGGCCGAAAATGAGCGATCAACAGACACAGCACTCAGCAGGGAACAGGCAGAGGCAACATGAAGTGAAACTGCATTTACCTTATACCTTATTCCGTTTTCCTTTAATGCATATACAATCAAATTCATGTTTTGCCTTTTCGAGAAATATTGATTGATATTTAAATTCTCAATTCTCTTCCTTGTCAGCATTGTCACCCTGGAGAGCAGGCTATATGGATCGGGGTGACAGTGCGTGAGTGTAAATCAATAGCACCCATCACATTGGAGAAGCCAGCAACCTAATAGAAGCCCACTTTCACGTCCTGTAAACCTGTCCTCGGTGTGGGAAATTGTATATACTTCCCTGTGAGCTTCAGCAAGGCATACAGTAGTATTATACACATGAATAGCTGCAGCTTTTAATGGGGAGCCAGTAAATCCAACTAAACATAGGCTGGGAGAATCCTAGTGAACTGGACAAATGTGACACTGTTCTGAGTTTACTTAGTAAAAAGACTGAAGGGAACAACCCTATAAAAAAATAATGATATGCAAACACACACAGAAGATATGAATACAAATTAGTTCGAAATGTATCGGAACCCTGGAGGGCTCGCTTGCTACTGCAACAGACATCAAAAAAGATCTTTACATATTTAATTGCAACTGGCAGAATAAATAACACATGCTATTACTATATGTGGAATCTTCTCTGTACAATCCTGTATAAAAACAAAAGTAAGAAATTGACTATTACTTCTTAATTTCATACACTATAGCCGTCACATTTTCTTTTTTTTTTTTTTGTAAATTGCAGGTTATTAAATAGGTTGCAGTTAAAGATGAATGACATAGTTTAAAATATATATATATATATATATATATATATATATATATATATATATATATATATATATATATATCAATACCTGCATAAATGTTACCAAGGAAACCCATCTTGTTTTCACATCTTAACATACAGTTTAGAACCGAAGAAAGTTTATCTTCAGTATATTTAAAGCAATGTTCAGTTCAGGGAATTTAACTTAGGTAAAACAATTGTTATCCAATAAGAATTTAACATCTCTATTGACAGGAAACTGTGAGGAGGCAGACAAGATCTCGAATTCATTCAATCAATCGTTCACTTAGCAGCCTTCTTCATAGCAGAAATGCTCAAGAATAAGAAAACAATACAATATTGATAAGTTGCAGAAACCAAAGCATGGCCATTAAAAATAAATCCTTTGAAGCAAACCTCCATTTTGTTTTATAATTTTTTTTAAAAAGTGAACAAGTTAACACTATCAAACAGAATAAGATATCAAATTGGATAACATTTAATTTTCAATTGTTTTACTTTTAAAGTTTCCCTAAATGCAAGTGTAATACTATTATCAATATATCTATGAATAGTGGCCATTTGAAAAAGTAATCTTTGCCCTTGTTTGTCCCATCCACTAAAAAAAAGTATCCTGATCTACAGGAAAAGATTAGTGCATAATGATCATCTGTGACAGACATACAATAACATTACATTGTGCTGGTTAAGTACAGTACTTAAGTGTTTTGCTTGACTCAGAGCTTAAGCTTATTCATATTGATGATGTTATTGCCAAAGTAAATTCTAAATTAGGTATTCTATACCATACAGGAACACAGCCTGCCTTATACCTTAGACAGCAATTTGTAAATCTGCTGCTGTTGCCAGTTATTGGCTATGGGGATCAGGTGTACCAAATGACTTTGGCAGATCTCTGGCTCTGCACAGACATGCTGTTTCATACTTGCATCTATTCAGATGTATTCTGGAATGTAATTTCCTCATCCATCATAAGAAAATAGATCCTCCCCCTTCTATACTTTACATTTTAAATATGCATCCCATCTGGCATCTGTATATTTATTTCATCACCAAACTACTTTACCACCTATTCTTACAAAGCACTGTAAAAGAAAAGTGGAAAAGATTATGATTGAGAGACTCTAAGGTCAGAGGTGAATGTGCTGTCTGGTATGTCAAAAGAGTCAGGCTCCAATTGCAAAGCAGACAGACATGGCTTTCTATTACTTTGTCAAGTACAGCGCCCATTGGTGAACCCAAATACTCACTTTGCATTTTCAAAGGTTGTGCAATTTTTGTGCTTGTTAAAGTCACACAGTTGACTTAAATATGCAAAATTAAGTCAGGGTCATACATTCTTTGTATTTTTATATTGTTTTTGTTTTGTTGTGGTATGGATATATGTATATATTTGTCACTGGTGAAATGCTGGTTGTCCTCAGGGATCCTATTGAATATGAAAAAACAGCATTTCTCTAGTTAATCGTGAGAGTGAAAGTTTTAAAATAATAATTAAATAAACATATTTTGGAAAACATGTTTCTTTATATCGGCCAAAATCAGCATACTAGTCTCTTCTCTCATGCATATATAATTGTATAAGTTAATACACATGTTAGGTGAAACCTTCTGAGAATCATAATTTCAAGCAATTTCACCATTAATGCCTCCAAGGCAATTATTGTGTTATGCAATGGCTTTGATAAAATCCCACAATTGGAAGAGGTTTAGCTTTCAAATGCAGTAGGCAATCATTTGTACATTGAGGCACAATATGTGATATTAATAGAAAAGAAGAAATGTACCCAGGATCCCAAGGTCTCACTGTCTCAGTAGATTAATACATTACATTATATTTAAAGGCTAAACCACTATGAGAATATTTGGGATCCTTATTCATTGATCGCATCCATCTATCCATCCACATGTCTGTATGTCTGTCCTGTCCTCCTTCCCTGTATGGTAATTAACCAATTTACAAAAAGTATACATGATTTTGTCAACTTCTTACACAGATAATTTGATTATATGTTATTCTTTTGATAAAGGTCACAATATACAGTAGCAGTGTTATAAACATCATAGGGAAAACAGTAAAACAAGGTCACAATGAAATGTTTTCAGGATTTGAGTTTGTTTTGACTGTTCGTTCTTTTATTTTTCGTTGTATGTTTGAACTTCTAGTGCCAGCTGTTATTGCAAGGACTGCCTGTCTGATGATGATAAATCATATGTGTCCATAATGACTTTCAAAGTAGGAAGAAACAAGAGCTCCAGAACTGTGGATTTTACTTTTGTTGAACTAATCTAGTATTTACTAGACAATCTTGTTTAAGACTGACATATCAGCAATTAGAATATACATGAATACAGGCACTAGTTCATCTTATTCAGCTTCGTGGATGGTTGGCAGGAATGGAGGTGGTTGTTTCGATCAGTAATGCTGATCTTGAGATACAGTGTAACTGTGAGCTCACAGAATATTAATATAAATGTTGAAGAGGCAGCTTAGAATTAATGTGGCTGGGTGATTTGTGTGGCAACTTAAATTATATTTAATTTTTAAATTATTTTTGCCTCCTAGACAGCCATCACTTATTATATCTGAACAGAGACAAAGAGGTTGTGGGAAGCAAAAAAGTTAGGCATTTCACATGTATTCATAACAGGGAGATTCGGATTCAGGATCAACTATATTAGCTATATACATGTACTATACCAATCTCTGTTTTCCAAACCATGATGCCCTTTGATAATATGATGGGTAAAATATTCCTGCCCTCATCATAGGACTCATAATCCTGAAACAACTAACTGGCAGAAAATGTTAAGAAGCTGCTAGAGCTGGTGGATAAGGAACAGAGTATTCTTAATAATTAAACGCTCAGGCGACATTCAACGTTAAAATCCTCCACCGATGAGTAATTTAACTTATTATGCATTCAACAAATCTAAATTGCCTTGTACAACTTTGCTAAAATGTTATAAATCTTGAAATCCAAAATATTTGGGGGAACTAAACATCTGCCACGTTATAGGATTAATAAATGCTGCATTATTTTTTCTATTTTCCTGTGCTTTGGCGCCAGTGAAAATTGGGCTTTTTTTTTAGCCTTGAGCTATAATCCCCAGACACTGACTGAATCAAGTCTGCATATCAATCAAACTTTTAAAGAGCGATTGACGCTCCTTTTTATGGGTCAGACACCAAAAAGCTGTATCTCTTTTAACAGATGTCAGTCATCTTGTGCAGTTTGGGAGGGTGTGGGTTCTACTCAAACTGTGTGATGTCACTTATATTAATAGACACCTTGCACCCAACATATTAACTTATTATAAATCAAATAAACTGATATTGTAGCCAGGAATTACTATTAAACATAAAAAGTGTTTTTTTTTTTTTTTTACTTCCTAAGTTCTGTACATAAGGTGACATCTGTACACTGGATAAAATGTACTGGAGTCTTACATACCCTTAATGGTTATTGGTTGATTTGACATGATGATTTATTATCAGGAAAATAAAAGGCTACCTGAACCAATATCGTCTTTATGTATTCAAAACATTGTTTGGTTATCCAGTTACATTTATGGTTACTTTCAAATTGAACAAAAATGGGGTTAAGTTTGAATGAAATTATAATATTTAAAAATTACAAAAGAACAGGTGGACAATTAGAAAGATGAATTAACTATGGAAAAACTAATTTTTATACTGGTACTTAGTAAAGGGCATAATTAAAGGTAATATAGAAATAATGACATAATGAAAAATGGTCATGAAAGCAAATTAATCTCTGAGATTTTTATCTATTATACATTCTCATGTTCTGAAGAGGGCAAACCTGACTCCTGGAAAGTCAAAATTACTTCATAAGGATGATGGGGCTTTTATAGATAAGCATTAGAATTAATGATAAAGTATATGTGTGCAAAGCTGTAAACATGCTTGTAGCAAGACTGTACAAACATGAATGATACAATCTCACCCAACCATCAGCTTCAAAAATGTCTTTTTACACAGTGATGTTGTTTTTGTTCCTATTATTTCCATGCACCGTGGAAAAGGAACAGGGTTTTGCAACATGAATTATTATTTTGTCTAATCTTTGATCCAACTGCTGGCATGAAATCACTATTTCCAAAAAAGAGGACCTTGGGACTTGCATCGAGACGGCTGTATTTTATTTAGTTTGTACTGACAGGGGCGAATCTAAATCGGTTTTCTTGACCTGTGGGATGAATCACACAGTAATTCATGTGGTCAAAGTTTCCTAAAGTGGTCAACAAGTTAAAACAGATAGAAATACAGTATAGGGGATGACAAAAAAAAAAAAACTAAAAAAACAATGTCATAAAAATGATGCATGCGTAGCTGTTCCTTCATGATTACCTCCCTCTAATGTCATCAAGAAATTTACAGTGTGAGTCTCCAGAAAGGCTCATGGAGTCATCATTCTGTAACCTTAACAATTTGATTGTGAATTATTATTATTTGTTTATTTAGCAGAGGCCTTTATCCAAGGCGACTTAGGGTGTGTGAACTATGCATCAGCTGCAGAGTCACTTGCAACAACGTCTCATCCGAAAGACGGAGCACAAGGAGGTTAAGTGACTTGCTCAAGGTCACACAGTGAGTCAGTGAGTGAACCAGGATTTGAACCAGGGACCTCCAGGTTACAAGCCCTTTTCTTTAACCACTGGACCACACAGCCTTAAACTGTTTTGCATTTACCATACATAATGTGATGACTAGGTCAAGAGCAACGGCTCTATTTACACAATTGCGTACTGTATCACAGAGCCATAGCAGGTTGAGTTAAAAATCCTTGGTAGGCAGAAGATTACATGTGGTTCAAGAGCCAATATGATAGTGATAGCAATACCTTTAAAATATATTGGATTGCTGTGCTGTCATGGCCGGATTTAAGGGGGGGGCAACTGGGATATTTGTCCAGGGCCCTGAGCTGCCGAGGGGGCCCACGGCCCTGGTTAAAATAAATACATAAATAAAAATTGCTATTTTACAGCTTAAAATCTAATCCACTTGCCCTGTGATCGCGCTAGCTAAACACTTGCGTCTCTTACTGGTCATGCGCAAGCTGGAGGAAGGAGAGAGAGAGAGTGTGAGAGAGACACTAATACAGAAAAAATTGAAAAACTTAACAGTGCAGCGAAACGAAAAAAACAAACAAAAGGTAAGCTAGTGAAAAATGCCTGCTGGAAAACATTCCCAGACTATCAAATTTCGGTTTTAAATCCTATAAAAATGAAGTAACGACAACAACAAATGAACCTGAACAACTGGTCAACGAGAGTTTTGGCGGCGCTACTGTTCCAAATAATGAGCCTGAAGAATTAGAAAGTAGTACAGAACAAGCAGTCGGACCCAGTCTGCCCACATCGCCAATTAACGATCAAGGTAACTTCAGTCTGCCTTTTGCTTTAACCCACAGACTTGTGGAATAACATTCTGGAGAAATTCAACAAAACTAGTAAATCCATTCAAGCACACAACATCAAACTGTCAGTGGTAGTTGAGTTACTTGAATCTGAAAACATTTCTGGATGATATCTGTGATCATATCATCAAAAACAAAGCTGCTACACTCATACAAACCTAGACGAATATTTCCCATCAGAAATGCTCCAGTTTACTAAATTTGTTTTTGGCAAGGACAAGAGAACAACGTTTGACCACCTTCAACTTATCCTGAATTCTCAAGTGATTTCCACGTTTCGAAATGTCACCCCTGCTCAGCGCATTTACCTTTCCTTAATGTGCACTAACTGTTCTGGAGAAAGATCATTCTCGCGCATGGGACTCATTAAGAATGAACTGAGAGCCACCATGAACCAGGATCGCCTAAACAGCCTTGCCATCAAAACTGGATTTTACTGACATTATTAGAGACTTTGAACAGATGAAATCTTGAAGATTAATTTAAGGTAAGTCTGATCTAATTACTCTGCGATGTAAGGTTTACTTAGAACAGAGGTGGTTAGGAAACTTTAAGTACAGTAACATTTTAATACAGGTATTAAAAGTTGTGTGTTTAAGTCACCAGATGGCGCTGTGTAATGCCTAGTCATTATAGCTAATTGTTTCATAAATGTATTGCAGGTTTGATATTGACGTTAAAACAATGGAGTGGTTATTTGAATAACCGGGGTCAGTCACTCGGGGGGGGGGGGGGGGTCTTTTCTGGTTCCTTGTCCGGCCCTGTGTGCTGTTTCCTATCTTGAAATAACTTTCAGTACTTTTTCAGTATTATTTTTAAGTACCACTTTTGAAACCCAGCAGGAGGCAGGTTTCTCGGAATTGGGAAACAAGAAAACGGCAAAACATGAAAACATGTTTCAGTTAAGCTAAAATTGTTTATAATTGAAAAAGACTGCATGTGCAACACTATAAAGGTTAAACTATGATAACTGATCTCTAATTAAAGTCAAGAGGCAGTCAATGATTTCAGTTTGTATTTCCCTAAAGTGTGGGGAAGTATAGGAAAATATATACATAGTGTGATAGAGAGAAAGGATCAATGTTGTAAATCTCCCTCCCGACCAGAAAGGACGCTGTGTAAGGACGGTGGTATGCTGCTCTCTAGATGGACCACCTTGATGGTAGATGGAAACCGGAAGGTGACCATATTAGAGGGAGTGCGTAGTTGCATGTACCTGGAAAGACTCTATTACAATCAGCTGCAGGACAGCCCTCTATTGGAGAAACCATGGCGACGGGTTGATTGCTGGGAGGAGTTTGTGGGTACAAAGGGGAAGCAGCTAAGTCAGTACTCCGCCTTGTGCTGACGTGTACAAACAGATGGCCAGAGCCTGTACTGTTTATTATTGCTTTTGGTTTGTGTGTGTTTTGTGTTGCAGAGAAGGAGTGAGCACCGCGGAGCTGTTGCCACAGAACCAGCAGTTACGAGAGCACGTCCCTGCACAGCACCACATTCACTGGCTCCACGATTCCCAGGACCCGAGAACGCACACTTTCGTGGGACGGACAGAGTCCATTATTATTGCTTTATTTTGGTTTTGCAAGCCCGCCGTGTACCCCCCAATACCATTGCTGGTAGAGGGGCGGATTCTTTTTGTGTTGTTTTAATTAAAACACAGATTATTATTGGGAGAAGTACTGCCTGGACATTCCTTTTATTCACTACACCACTTGCTCCTGACGACACATAGTAATAGTAATATAGTAATACTGTATATCCCCCAGCTGCCATAGGGTTCTATACTATGCAACAATTAAGCGATTGTAACCCATCTAACACACCTCGCAAATCCGTTACCCCTTCACCCCTCAGCACAAGGAAACAACACGGTGGTTGAGGTTAAACCTTACTTTAGTTTTATAATGTATTATTTCAAATATATCATTAACTCCTAAATAATACCAGCCCTGTCAACCTGATTTTTTTTTATTTGTCATGAAAGCAACAAAAGCTTTTTTCTTTTTTAAAGCAGTTAATACCGTTATCTAGCTAGAATATTATTATTATTATTATTATTATTATTATTATTATTATTATTATTATTATTTCATAACAATAACAGTATTTTGATCGTTTTAAAAGCCACCATTTCTCTTTGGCTAGCTTTTCTTTTTTAAAGTGTCATTTTATAATGTATTACAAATAAAATAAATCTCAAGGCAGCTACTCCATCCCTAAAAACAAAAATAATATTAGCAGTACAATGCAAATAAATAAATAAATAAATAAATAAACTTCTGCTACTAAAACAGTACATTCTTAATTTGTATTTTTACAACTACATAAACCCTGATATTAGTATATATACTATATATTTGTAGTATTATTGTTATTGTTCGATAACAGCATTTTATTATATATATATATATATATATATATATATATATATATATATATATATATATATATATATATATTATTTCACTAAAATTAAAAATATGTTTGTACAGAGAGCCTTCTGATATAATATTGCCATTAATGTGTTCCTTTTCCTCTCATGTTCATGAAAATGTGTGCATTGCAGGGTGTCTGACATAAAGTCAAAGACAGTTTGAATACCGTATTTTAATTGTCCCAGCAGGGGAGTTGGAATGTAAAGTCTATCTGAAATGTAAGGAAAACCAATTTCTTTTCAGTGCCCTTGTATTTTTCATCAATAAACCCTTCACTGTTTACATAAATGGTATTCTTTACAGCTTTTGAAAGTTTATTGACTTTTATTTTAGCGCTTTTAAGGTCTTAAAAGTCTACTTTATGCACATCAGCATTCCGCTATACAGTAATTCAGCACTTCTGTTACATCTGCTTCGATATACAATCACGAAACCAGTAAACTATAAGACAACTACTTGAACAATGGGCCCCTAGAGTAAGACTGGCCCCCCCTGACATGAAAAGCTAGCTCCGCCCCTGCATAGATACCTTTGACTTCAACTTATAAATACAGAAATAAAATTTCCATTATGGCTGGATTGGTGAACACTTGCATTAAAATCAATTTTACTGAAACAGTTATAAACAAATACAGAAGAAACATTCAAGAAAACTCAGTCCTTTTGTATTTACTACTTCCCTCTAAAAAAATCAGTGTTAATTTCTATCTCAGAACAACATGTTGCAGAAGATTAAGCAATACTTTGTGTCAAAAATGTCACCAAATGAATACCCAAATAACTGTCTATAAACCTCAGGGAAAAATAATAACATTCACAGCCAGAGCCCACACAGTCAAATATGTTTGAATGTAATGTCTTTACCACAAGCAAGAATTATGTATGTTTCCACATTTCAATTTATTTCTGTTTTATCTAGAACGGTCCACCTGGATTAAACCAGTGCTCAATAAGCAGAAAACTTCTAAGGGGAAATGTTGTTATATCTTCATTTGGTATCAGAAAGAAATTGTGTGAGAGGACTATCATAAAAAAAGAACCCATAAAATACTGGTTGGTGTATTGTTTTGAATAAATAAACCAGGGTACTAGATAGGAGGCTGTGTGGTCCATTGGTTAATGAAAAGGACTTGTAACCAGAAGGTCCCCGGTTCAAATCCCGGCTCAGCCACTGACTCATTGTGTGACCCTGAGCAAGTCACTTAACCTCCTTGTGCTCCGTCTTTCGGGTGAGACGTAATTGTAAGGGACTCTGCAGCTGATGCATAGTTCACAAACCCGAGTCTCTGTAAGTCGCCTTGGATAAAGGTGTCTGCTAAATAAACAAATAATAATACATCCCCTCTTGTGCAGTATGTTCTTGTATGACCACCCTCCCCACCACCCCTTATAAAATGTTACTCCATATTTTCAATATTGATGACTAGCATCTCATAACATGTTTGTGCAGGGTAAAAGAAAAGACTTCTATTGCATAGTAGTGTAAGCCACTTTACTATCAGCTTAATTAGTCACACCTCAGCTAAATTAGTCATATTCTAGAGACTTGGGGATTAGGTGTAACTAATAAAGATCAAAGTAAAATCTAAAATGATGTATAGTTCTATTAATAAGAGTTTCATCTTTAACCTAGCATTGAGATTTGTTATGAGATTCTATTATGCATACTGTGTTCAGTAATATCATGGTGATGGAATATTTTTTCATACTGACACGAGATGTATGTTACTAACATTAACGATAGCATGGCCTATTTCGTTGCTCTAAAAGTAGCAATTGTTTATATATTAGGTTAGGACTTGCATAACCTTTCAAAAATACACTTAGGAGACCTCCACACAGTTAAAGATGTTAGTTTTCTCAAAGCCTCCTTCTTTAATGATTTAAACAATGGTGGTATTTAGACCTGCAACCATTTACATGAATTGAGTAAACTCCAGTACCTTCCACAAAGTGTATTGATGTAGTAGCTCTCTAGGGATTTAATGGAGGCGGCCATATGTAGGTACTGTATGTCACACGTCACAGATATCTCCATATACAACATATCCAACTGTCATGAAACTTAGTGCGTACATCTGCATGTCACACTAGACATATCCATTACTGAGATTGGTTGATTTTAGTGTCTAAGTGGATAGGAAACCTGCACAGTATATAACACACATAAGTTGCATTAACAGCCACATTACTTTCAGCTGTTTTTGCGATTTATTGAGGGGGATTTGCTGTTCTGTATTTCACAGATATGACCTTGAGGGATCACTTTACAGTTGCAGTACACCCGTTAATGTAACACCTGGCATTAGCTATTTTTTGGAGGCAAAATAATTCAGTGCAGAGAGATCTGCAACAACAGACCTGTACAAAGAGACAGATGGCCTTCTCCTCCTTTAATAACCTGCTTCAGTTTATCTGGCTTCACAGTTGAACAGCTTCAGAGGACATTAGGAATCAATACAGAGACATTTCTGTTCATGGTTCATAAGCTGAAAGATGATGTGGACAGGACTACTTGAAGGATGGAAACATGCATTGTGTGCTTAGGTGAAGTTGGTTGTTGCATATAACTTCTTTACTTGATGTCCATTTGAGGCAAACCTTAGAAGCATTTACCATCCTGCCAAACAGCAAAGCTAACAGATAATAGCTGATCAAATGAAAATTGTCCAGAAACATTTTTAGCAAATAATCTTTTATCCCCACAGTTCAAGTGATGTTGATAAATACCATTTTCTACCTGCTGTCTTGAAACATGACTTCCAATTCCTGCACTCAAGCAATACAATTTCCAGTATTTATCACACATTTAGCTGAAGTATGCTTTATTCCTACATTTAGGTTATGCAAATTTGGCTGTAAGAGTTGCCCACAAGATGATGTAAGACAACTATCACACTGCTGAAAAACAGTTGCCCTATATTGTTGTACCCTGCAGGCATTTTTTTATTACCTATAACTTATTTGTTTAACAAGATAAGAAAAATACATTAAGAATATTGACATATTTATCTTATACAGGACACTTCTCATGGCTGTGTGGTATTCAAAGTATAAATCATAATACATTTGATTATAAAACAGTCCAGTTAGGGATCCATTATATATGTTATATTAATAGTATAATCCCCTATTTACTGCAGCAGTATAACTGCGTGGCTGAGGCTACATGTACATGTTTTGGGTTGGATTTGTACTGTTGCTACATGGATGGCTGTCTGTAAAATTATAGCATTCAGTTACTGTGCACTACTGACACACTTTACTTCCCATCTGGGAATCCCTTTCCAGCATGCATAATATTTGTAATCATAGTACAACACTCTTCACTTGGTATAGTCACAACACTTGGAAGTCCAATTATAAACAATAATTAATGCATTTGGAATTGATACAAGGGGACCACTCATTAGTAAAATTATTTGTTTTAATTGAATATTAATCATGGTCTGGTTACCTTTTCTACACAGCAATTAATGTGCAGCCAGGACTTAGAGAAGTGCTCACTCAGTAGGTGTAGAAAGATAGGACCAGTTATTCAATTACACATTGGAATTACCTGTAACAGATGAAAGGTATTTGATACCTTAAGAGATAAGATTAGTCTTATCAAACTGTACTGAAATGAACAGCTGCCAATAGCTATGTTTAATTTAGAATTGTTAAGCAAGCACCACAGTGAATACATTAACAAGTACAGGTTACGAAACACTGGGAACAATCATGAATGATATACAGTACTTCCTTAAAATACAGTACCAAAATATTAACATATTTACAGATTAAATCGTATGTGTGAGAAGAAGACTTATTGGCAATAACAGTACCAGCCCATTCACTTGTCTAAGTTCTCTTATGAATTTCCTCTTAGAATTTCCTTTCAAGATGAAAATTGCATTATGTCAAAAGCTATATTTTTCAGTTGATAATGTAAGTGGGAGATGAAGTAATGGTCTATTGTACTATTCTCCTCTTTCACCTTGACAACAGTATATGCATATAAATTGGATAAATGATGTAAATCACATTTACCATCAGAAAATAAATACTGTAAATGTATCAAACATGTGCTTTCCCAAAACATACAGTTTTTTGGTTTTGTTTAGTTTTTTTGTTTACAGTACTGAAGCTTAGTTATGTGATTTGTTAATGAGAAAGCTAGCATAAGCAAGCCAGCAGTTTACAATGGCTTCTTGGTGTTAGAGTTCTTGCAAAAGGCAAATCAATTCATATTGTTGTTAATTTAGTTTTTTATAATATGAATCTCCTTGGGAGCTATGTTAGCTCCCAGAAGTTATTAAGAATCACAGGTTCAATGTCTCTGTGTTCTGTCATGTGATCTCTTGAAGAAGGAATAACGATAAAAGCACAACTAATAATTTCAAGGTCATTTTTATGTTTGACAAATGTATGGATTAATAATATCTTAACAAAAAACATGCTGAAGAAAAAAAAATATCAAAAAACATTTTTAAAAATAGTTGAACTGATCTCAAATACACCTTGTTTAAGTATAGAAACAATCAAACAAACAGCTACCTGATAAATGTAATAAAGACTTTGACATTTAATGAAAGTGACATAAATGACAGCTTTCAAATATCGTATTATTAATAATCATTAACAGCATTATAAGCAAGTGTTGTGAGTATATTAAAAATGTCTCTGAATCTTAATTCTTGAAACACAGTTTTTCAAGTTTCACCAATGAATGTGCTAGCTAATTTGATAAATCTGTCCATGTTCTCCCTCTCAAATGCAAAAGCTGACACAAGCCAAGAATTTCCAACCATAATAATGTGGGTAATGTGACTGTAGCACAAGATTAGAGATTCCTCCATGAAGGAAGCCTAGCAGCTCTTTTGATGATGAGCATATGGACAGGGGTCCATGGAAGTTCTTCTTCAGATATGCTCCCCCATGATCATGTGACTCATTGCACTTTCTACTAACAGATGACCTCACAATGAGCAAGTAACTAACTATGAAAAAAAATCTTTACCAGTGCTACTTGTACTTTAAAACTTCTAAAGAAATAGTGGTTTAAAAAACAAACAAACAAAAAAAAAACATTAAGCAATATAAAACTTTCATGCCTGATTTCACCACAGAGTAGATAAGGAACACAGAGCACCTGGAGATAAAAACGATAGGCAAAGCCAGGATTCACTGCTACAAGCCCCCTCACTGGGACATAACAGGAGTAGGAGTCATTTTGTAAAATGAACAGGCATAATGACAGATATTCTCTAAGGGGCAAGGAGCAGTCAAAGTAAAACAATATGTTGTTTGAAGTCCCTTTATCGGTTTCTGGGGCATATTGAATTGTGGTTTGTCAAACTTGTACTTTACTTGTTTTATTGTATTTCTTGCTCTTATTGTATTACTTGTATTGTAACGCTTGAAATGTTTTTGCTTACGATTGTAAGTCGCCCTGGATAAGGGCGTCTGCTAAGAAATAAATAATAATAATAATAATATGGTTCTCACAGATAAAGGTAGGCAGATTAGCATATTGGGTGGCAGAGCAGTCTTGGATATTGAGGTAAATAAATGTTCTCTAAACCAAATTCTCTGTCTACTGAAAACCAGCAGTGTGTTTTAATATATGCTAGAATGTCAGATGAGAGGAGAG
Source organism: Acipenser ruthenus (assembly GCF_902713425.1). NCBI lineage: Eukaryota > Metazoa > Chordata > Actinopteri > Acipenseriformes > Acipenseridae > Acipenser > Acipenser ruthenus. The sequence continues at coordinate 38,265,525 of NC_081198.1, read as the reverse complement.
AGATGTGTTTAATAATTTGTAAACAATGCAGATCAGCTCAGTGCTGTGCATCCAATAAATTGCTTTACCAAGATACCTGTTTAGTATAAGTGTTGCAATACTGGATTTACTTACTGTCTCCCTGCACTCTAATGAACTCAGCTGTTAATGAGTACCTTAGTCACACAGTTCGAGGTTTCCATCATATCAATTCTATCAATTAAACTGTGGAGTACACTGAATCACACTATGTAGATATACAGTACACTTATCAGTAACCTACTTTTACTATGATTCACTCTTTATCATTCCTGGAAGTGTAAGGAAACAACCCAGCCGTTTTAACAGCTCAAGATCCTCCCTGTCTAGTGGCTGTTTTTTTATCACATACTTGGCACACATCATGTCTGTATTGTTTGGAGGCAAACCTCCTGGTGGATAAATCCCAGTCTATATCGGAAAACCATTGTTCTGTATTGACCTAGTTGCCATTACTTTGCTTATGTAAAATACTTCATACTTTTAAAAATTATAAACCCATAAACAGTGCCATTATTGTTCTTTTAAACATTTAAATCTTTCACTTACAGATTGATTTAGTTTTTCTTTCTTTGGGAAAGGTTTATTTGTGTATTCCTGCTAATAGGCTTGTGCCCCCATCTGCTTTTTGAAGTGTCAATAAATGGCAACATGCCAAGTAATCTCTAGGCAGGTAAAAGCATGTAATCTTAAAAGCAGAGATGATTGTATTCCCTGGTGAAGTTTAAGTCAATTTCAGTTTCTACAAATGTAATAAAGACTTACTCCTAAGAGTTTTTATGGAATGTCTATTTAAAACGAAGATCTTATTATTGTATTGCAGTTCATAAATCTTTTATCTGTTTCACACAAATTGTTTAACATTAACATCGTCAACTGGCATCTCCTGTATGGTCATGGTGTTGTTGAACAAATTGAAAAAAATATTTCCAACAGCACTAAGCAAAAAAGATTCTATAATGAGTAATTTATTGAATTACAATACTGGCCTATTTGATATGTTTCTATAATATCATGTGTACTGTTGTAGAGAAAAAAAAGAATGTTCCCTTACTTTGCTCATTCCTCTGGTGGTATTATCAGGTAAACAATTAAATAAGCACACACTATCTTCCTGATGTTCCAAATACAATACTAAAAGTCAACTCAAAAACATTAACACTGGTAGGAGGTAAATGACTTAATTTTTCATACAGTAAGGCACAAAAATGAAAACAATGAAATACCTATAACTGAATAAAGAACACCCACAGCATTAGGAGGTGTGAAATAAACAACTGCATTTCATTCATGCAGTTCTACTGCAATTGACTTATCTACAAAAAGATTAATAAGTAAATAAATAACCTGATGATAAAGATTTCAGACTGCATAGTATAACATTAGAACAACAAAAACAAGAGGACTCCAAGTCTTCTTATTGCTATACTGTAAATCTGTTGCTAAGGAAGGACATAGCACACCTGCCTTCATAAGCAATATGGTTCACAATGTACAGAATGCACACAGGCACACTATACAGTACAGTATTAAAACACTGCTTGTAGGAAACAAGCTACAAACTAAGTATAGTACCAAGAACTTGCTGTAAATTAGATTTCCTTGTTAAAAGTTGCACTGTATTCTGGAGGATATTATTTGAATTCTGAATATTTTATATCAGCTGATGGATTCTGGCAGCTGTGACTTGCCACTATAAGTATTTTATCTGTGATCCCTTCACCACTGCCCTGAAGATAAAGAAGTGAAAAGATGTTTTTATTAGTATTATCACCATCAATGCATGTATCTTCTTCAAACAGTCTACATACTTGCCAACATTTGGAAACTTTTTAGCGGGAGGGGGGCACACGTAAAAAACACTTGTTATCATATAATATAGACGCATCCCCCCCGACTCAACACGACACGACCATCAGGACAGTAAAAATAGACACAATGAAGCGTTCTTACCTTTGTATGAGTTTGTTATGAGCAGGTGTGTCAGCCGCACGAAGAGCACAGCATGTGGTTTTCACTAACTTTACTGTGCAGAATATATATATATTTTTTTTCTATGGGTAAATATCAGGACTTTCTTCCTATGCATCGGGACTCGGGACATTTGCTAGGATATCGGGACTGTCCTGACCATATAGGGACTGTTGGCATGTATGAGTCTACACATTTGAGATTATATTTTGCATAGGCTACGCAGAAATGCTTCATAGTAATTTAAAATATTCAGACCTAACTGATGGCTAGGACCCCAAATGCCTCTGGCAATCAAACTTGCAAAAGTATGATAGTCAGTTCCCATTAAACCTCACTCATTTGATTTGTAACACCATATCACAGCTACTAATGTGTGCTTTCATTGCTTTAATTATTCACCAACGTAGACTAAGTTTGGGGTATGTATTTGCCTGCCAGCATGAAACATTCAGAAAGTCACTAGGGTTGAGTTTTGACACTATGTGCTTGGCTTGGCTATGTTGGCTACTCTGTAATTTGAAAGCTCCTAAAGTATTTATGAGTTAGTATTTAACTTTTTGCACAACACAAACAAATTTAATATCTTCTGTAATCCACAACCAAACACATAATAAAAAGTATGAGGTTTTTATAAACCTTGAAAGATAAAAAAAAAAAGGATAACAACCTTAATGATGTTTCATAAATATTTTCTGTAACAACATTTGAAAATTACTAGTTTTTAATTATCTGTAAACTCCAAGAATATGTGAGAGCAAGATAATTTATAATCCTCATGCCATGAATATGTTGTTGTGAGGACACTAATTTGTCCTGACCATTTGGTAGGAACATTGTATTGCTTTTTATGTCGGTAATTTCAGTAATTTTACAAGAATATTCTCAACCCCCATATTATTATTATCTATTTCTTAGCAGATGCCCTTATCCAGGGTGACTTACAATTGTTACAAGATATCACATTATTTTTACCTACAATTACATTATTTTTTAGACATTATTTTTTACATACAATTACCCATTTATATAGTTGGGTTTTTTTATTGGAGCAATCTTGATAAAGTACCTTGCTGAAGGGTACAGCAGCAGTGTCCCCTACCTGGGATTGAACCCACGACCCTCCGGTCAAGAGTCCAGAGCCTTAACCACTACTCCACACTGCTGTTTTTTGCCCACATTTTTGGAAAGGAATACGATTAATTTAATGGTATAAAACTAGTAAGAAAAAACTAGTAAGAAACAACAATAAAAATAAATAATGAATTTCTCATGCAAGCACCACATTTTAGTCTGGGTCATTTTGATTAACATTAAATGTAATAGTAGCCTGAGATTTAAACCTGATATATATAAAAAAAAGCAGATTAAAAATACAATTACATTTTTTGTTACCTTTTGTGTAAAGTGCTATGCTGGTATTGCTGCATAAGCATAAGTTTATACTCAGACTGGTTGCTCTTCAAATGACATGCCTAATGCAGGTCAAGAGCATGGACTGAATCTGAAGAAAAGAACTGCTGATCCTTAATAGACCTCACAAAATGCATTTCCATATACTTGTGAAATGGGTAATGCAAAACAGAACTTTCCATAGATTTTTGTTAGAAATATTTATACTGGATAAAAAATAGCCCGCTGAGATGCATTTTGTTTGCAGGAGTATCATGTTGGTAACAGACACTTGCTATTAGTAAACACACTTAATTAAATCAGTCACGGAAAATGAACCTTGTCATCATAATGCTTATCATCCCTGCTAGCATAAACATAGATAGCACTGCACTTAGTGAGAGATGTAATTAACAACATATGTTTTGAGAAATGCGGTACATTTTCTCAAGCCCTTTTTGTCTAAGTTTAAGGAAGCGTTAATAAACACATGTAAAGATGTTGTTCAAGGTGATGCGGTGCATGGCCAGTGTAACATAGTTAAGTGACTGATTTGGAAAAGTTTCTGGTTTTAGGTTTTAACCAATCAACATGGATAAACCAGCCCTTAAAAACACCAAATACTACAAGTATTCTGTGCATACTTACCCCTCTTGTTGCAGTTTGATGTATTTAGTTGTATATCATTGAGATTGCTATTGGGATACTTCAAATCATGAAAACTCCAGAAAAGTAGTTTCTTTTGGGGGGCAATGCAGTATGAGAAAGAATGATGATATAATCATCGATAAAGAGCACTACAAAAATCCTGAAAATAGTGGATATTCTTACATTAATGGGTTATAATTAATTAATACATTTTAAAAAAAGGTTTTACTGTCTAGCTGTCTTCTTTTTTTTGTTGCTGATGTTTTTGTTTGTTGTTTGTCAATAAGGTATTTGAATACTTTTATAACAACATTATTAAATAGAATACCTTATACATTTTCATGGAAACACTGGTCATCTTCGTGTCAAACAGGACATGACATGACATGACATTATTTTTCTGTTTAAAACAATCACTGTGGGGTATAAGGGTTTAATAGGGAATGTTATTGTTGATAATACTAGGACGCGTTTCACAAAATATACTGTAGCTAAGATTTAGTTTACTGTTTTAAAATGTGTTTTTTTTTTTAAGCGCTGGCTCACATGAGTGGGAGTATGTCAATACGTTCTAATCAGCCGGAAGTGCGTGGAGCTTTTTCCACAGAAGGGATGAAAAAGCTAAATTACTTACCAGAAAGTTTTAAGCCTTCGTCTGGCAGTTGAGTGTTTTTTTATACTATTAGGTCACAATGGGATCCAGGACGGTCGTGTTTCTTTTGTGGGAAATACTGGTTTTACTTTGTATTTCGTATAAATGTACGTGTGACTCCGATGCTGAACTGTTTATAACAGGTAAGAAATCTATCATTTTTTTTTCATGAAAAAAAAATGTATAGAAACTTTTTCTGACAAGATTGATGATTTACAGATGTATTTTTGCCCGTTTCTACCTTTATTATAGTGGTTAAATACACTTAACTGAAACCAGTGGAATATATGCATAACTTGAGCCATCACTGGAGGGATTATTGAGTAAAAAGATACGTTTCAATAATAAAACAAAAATCCCCCTGGACACTTATCACTCTTCCTTAAATGCGGTTCACTTGCTCTTATCTGCCCCCTATTTTACTGCATTTAATCCTGTACTTTAGAGTACTGTAATCTGTCAAGTGTTATTTAATCTGTAGTATTTTGTATTTAATTATATCCTGATGTAACTATCACTGACACTGTTATCTGCTCCGTTATTGAATCGTATTTTGTCATACTTGTACTTGGTAGAACCAAAGTCATTGTATTTACCTTGCTCTTACTTGTATTATTAGTTGTACTGTGATTCTTGAAATGTATTTTTGTTTACGACTGTAAATCGCCCTGGATAAGGGCGTCTGTTAAGAAATAAATAAATAAATAAATAAATAAATAAATAAATAATAATAATAGCGGAAAATGTAAATTAATTCTAGAAACATGAATTACACGTGGCGTGGAAACAGTCAACTATACCACTGCCACTATTCACGTAGAAGCTACACTTTCATTCATAAACATTCAATATCCTGAATTAAGAAATACAAAAATTAAGTTAAATCACAAACGTTTAGACTAGTAGAAACGCGTATAATTGTATTTTTGTATTTGTAAGCTACACTTACAGTATCAGTATTTTTATTTTTTTAAACTCTAAAGGTAACCATTGTTGCCAGTAGTCATCTAGGTGGCATCCCAACACCGTTCCATATGGACATGCCATGACGTCCTTATTAACTGGCCAAATAGGTGTGCACTATAATATGGCTATGATCCACTTCTATTACAGTAACTAGAATTACAACAGGTGTATTTTAATATCGGGTTGTTGGGCATAATTTCAAACACATTTTTGTAACATATAGTAACACGCTGCATAATATACTGGCTTTGACCAGAAGAATATTTAAGTTAACTCTCTGATCTTAATCCCTAGTTTAAACTATTTTTAAAAAATTGTACCATTTGAACTCAGTTTGAGCTCACAGATATGTTTGTGTAAAACCAAGTATTGATTTTAAGACTGAAATATATTTTCTGGTGTGCTTGGAAGGTTCTTCCAAAATATTTCCAGAAGGCCTACTCTATGAATAGGAAGACCAAATAATAGACCAAAAAATAATAAAACAAGAATAAATACCTCAAGTAAATACTGTTTTAATATATTCATATTGGTGTTCTACATTCAAACTTCTCAGCTTGCCATCAGTCTGGCTCAATCAGGATTTAATAAGTTTATTAGAGTGATGGAGAATCTCAGTTCAAGACACCCATGTGTGCCAGAGAACAATTTATCTGCTGAAATTCAGTTCTTAGATTTGAAATGATCATTTCCACAGCGAAACTTGCTACCAGTTTAATTTTTGAAACTAATTAATGTAAGTAGCTACAGCCTGCAGTAAATTCTGCTCTACTCCTGTTCCCTGCTTACCAAGAGGCAACTGTGGATACAAGATAAGTTATATGAGACACTGAGACTTTGTAGTTCTTTTTTTTAAGTAAAGGTCTTTTAAATTAGAAAGGTGTTTGTAACAACTGACCTATTTATTTAAATATTTAAAGAATGGAACCTTGGCAGTGCATGTTGGCTGTACAGGGATTGTAGTTGGAATCTGTATAATACCCAAGTTTAAATGTGTTTTTTTGTGATTGCATTGCCTTTGTGACAGCTACTGTTATTTAGAACATGGAGTCATTGAATTTAATCCTGTTCAATGCAGATTTTAGCTCTTTTGTGCAGCTGAAATGGTAACACCGTGTAACAATTTTTTTTTTTTTTTGTTTCCTGGGTAGTAAGTGTTATTTCCTAATTGCTTATGCCTCAAAAGTATAGAAAATGGCTATTATTCCCCACAAACTTAGCTTTTGTGACCAGGGCAGTGATATTTTGAAATTTACCTATTTTCCAGAACATTCCAGATAGATTCAGTGCTGAGTAAACTTGGAGTAACTTCTAGAACTTTCTAGAACTTTCCAGTAATATAAATAGTAGTATAAATACAGGGTCCTTAAGCCCACCAGTTCAGTTTAGTTCCAGCTGCCTAAGTGGATACATATCTGCATTTTTCTGAGATGGCATCAAGGTCATAGGAGACTTCAAAATGGTGGCATTCCTGATGGGTCTCCAAGGCGGTTTTACCAAGTTTCCCTGCTATCTTTGCCTTTGGGACAGCAGAGACACCAAGGCGCACTACCACAGGCGGGACTGTTCTCTGTGGGGAGGAACAACGTCAAGTGGGAGCCACTGGTGGACCCCCGGAAGGTGCTGATGCCACCACTGCACATCAAATTGGGCCTTATGAAACAATTTGTCAGAGCTCTAGATAAGGAGTCGGCAGCCTTCAAGTACCTTCAAGACTTCTTCCCTAAGCTGTCTGAGGCAAAGGTCAAAGCCGGTGTCTTCGTCGGACCACAGATAAAGAAGATCCTGGAGTGCAATGAATTCCCCAAGAAGCTCACTAGTAAGGAGAAAGCGGCTTGGAACAGCTTTGTCGCAGTGGTTCGGGGCTCCTGGGCAATCACAAGGCCGAAAACTATGTGGAGCTGGTTGAGACTCTGGTGAAGAACTACGGCACAATGGGCTGTAGGATGTCCCTCAAAGTCCATATCCTTGATGCTCATCTTGATAAATTCAAGGAGAACATGGGAGCGTACTCGGAGGAGCAAGGCGAGCGCTTCCACCAGGATATACTGGACTTTGAACGCCGCTACCAAAGACAGTATAACGAGAACATGATGGGAGACTACATTTGGGGGCTGATTCGTGAAAGTGATTTACAGTATAATCGTAAATCTCGAAAAACTACTCGCTTCTAAATCTTTTGTAGTCATTTTTGTATTACTTTAGTATAAATACATGTTAATTTGGATTCATATGTTGTTGTTTTTCTGACTTTATGTGAACGAAAAGACACAAATTCGCCCGTTTTCTCATTGGAAATAGGTAAATTTCAAAATATCACTGTCCTAGTCACAAAAGCAAAGTTTGTGGGGAATAATAGCCATTTCCTATACTTTTGAAGCATAAGCAATTAGGAAATAACACTTACTACCCAGGAACAAAAATTGTTACATAGTGTAATTCATAGTAACTGGGTTGGTTGGCAGTCTATCTTAACGAAAGAAGGAGAAAAACATCAGGAATAGATTGTAAAAGCAAGAAATCCTGATGGCATTCCTAATTAATGTGATCAGCACTTATGCGATGCATTTTTTTTTTTAACAGTCCAATACCATCAGTTTGGCTTGTTTCCCTTGCTGGTTGCCAATGGAATATGCCAGATGCACATTATTAGTCATTCGGTGCGGGTCACTTACAAGATTGTGCTAGGAAATGACATGCTTCGATTCATTGTGTTACATACTTGTCAGTACAGTGTGACAACATGCAGAAGGTTTCCAGCACTTTTGCTAAACTTGGTTGTACAGCTGTGGATTACTCCCATCCTGGATGATCTTGCACATGCAATGGAAAACTGGTAACATTTCACATGTTGTTTAGAGTTCACCGGCATATAGACCTCAAGTTAATCTGAACCCCTTCAAGACTTGGGTCCTGACCCATCTGTACCCCATTTGACATCTGTGACATCCTTTTTGACATACATGGTCAAACACTTGACTACTAGTAAAATCATGTTAAATTGAAGGTGTGTAGACATAATGGAAATGCAGCGGCTCTAAGGCTGGGATCTTCTATGGAACTCCTATCTTTATTAAGGTGAATATTTTGTATGTAGTAAGATACCTTTTTAAACCGGAAAACCGACAAACCACCAATAAATAAGTATCTAAAATAACTGATATTTTCCATTACTACATTCAGTTGATTGTCTAAATGCATTACAGATGTATTTTAAATACTTAGTAACTTCACTTGCATATCAGTTAAAAGTGTTATCTTGTGCACAAATATCATACAATTACTGGTACTAAATGCCATACAAAGGTAGCACTCAGAAGTAGCCCTATGACATGTATAAAGGGTAGTCAGCTGATCTGGAAAGTAAAATGTACCATTGTATTGACAAAACAAAAATAAAATGTATTCTTTTAATCTTCCATTTAAGTGAGAACTGGACAGGAGTAATGAGTCTGGGCATTTTCCAAAACTATTTTTAAGTGAACTTTAAACTGACATTTAACATTTAAAAAAACCACACACATTCTTTCCAGGAAAAAGGTCAAAGTATGAATGGCATTTATAAAACTGATAAGCCAATGTTGGAACTATTGATAATTTTACAAAATGAAAATGCAGTTGTCTTTTTTGGGACCAACTGCCAATAGTAATTTCTCCTCATGTTTAGACAATATCAACTCAGTTGGTGAGAGGGCAGAAGAATGTGCAGTGGTGACAGACAGCTACACTTTCCTTGCTTCCTGCCTCTGCAAGATTGAAATTATTAGTGTTGTCATATATTTTGTATGTTTCAAACATATTCTACCATAGCACTTCTCTTACACTGTCTTGTACACTAGGTATTCAGTACATATTTTACTGAATCACTATAGGTACCCTCCCAGTTCTTTGGATACTATACCTTGCTCCATACACGATTTGGTAGTGGATTTTAATACAACCACTTTTATTTATCTAATGTGGATTATACAAATCCAAAGTTTTTTGCATGTGAGTGACATTTAATGTGTGATTTCTGGTATTCACACATTGTCAAACGGTTTCTGTTAACAGAGAAAAAAAAAAAGTGCACACAGTGCGAGTGCCACCCAACGAAACTTCAAAGGTTTAAAACTACCTTTGAATTTCTGGCTATCTAACAAACCTTCGAACACAGCCCTAGTGCATTGTATACTGTATAGCACAAAAATGTTTTCTCTTGCCGATTTCCGATAGACAGGCCGCCTTGTTTTTGTAGATGCCATTATAATTACCTGCAGATATTTGAAGCTTATATCGTGGCAAAGCTATATGTTTCAAGGTGATAAGGACCATTACGAACATAGTATATGGAACTCTATCTAACCACAGTACATTCTTGAGGTTTCTTTCATGTCTCTTGTATGTTATGCAAGGCTGTCATTGAAACCCGAGGGTGGGAATTATGAAAAAGGCAATGTTGAATTATACAAAAGAAATGTAGAACTACTTGATGGTTCAAACAAGTCAATTATGATAATTGTATGTACTGTACATTTACTTTGGTTGGTTTCAGGGCACAACTCTTTTTTTTCCACTCTTTTTGCTGGTATAACTGAGATTCCTTGCTGAACAAGTTTGTTCATGGTATTAATGTATCTTGTAGGCAATCATTGTGTAGCATATAAACACACAATTTATCACTGGATTTTTACTCACAGGCAGAACATCCTAGAATGTGCTTTTTCCTTGATATAATGGATTATACTCACTGTGCCTTCTATATTGGTTGTAGTTAATTAGGAATGTAGTTCTGGACTAGTTACTGGCACTTACAGTGACAGCTGAATCAGGAGAGGAAGTCTGCAAAGAGGACAAGCGATGCTCCTAACTAGAACTCTACAGATATGGCTTAGTGTGTCAGAAAATTGAATCATTTCTGTGAGTAGTGTAGTGTATTGAATTTGAGTAGAGTAATATGTCAAAAATACATTTTCATCAACTTTCACTTTATACAGGAGGGGGGTCAAAAATGGACTAGGCTATATTCAAGAGCAGAGTATGAAAGTTTGTAAACCATGACACTGGATTTCAGAAAACACTTGCGTTTCCTCATAAGCGTAGACTTCGTTCGCCTGATGTTTTGGCTGTGGCTTGTGTTGGGCTACTTCCCACAATTAAAAAAATATGACCGATAGGGATATGTACTTTTAAACTTGAGAAGTGGCTATGACAAGAATAGGTTAATTGTACAGCTATGACCAAAAGTTTTGCATCACCCTATAGAATTAAATATTTTTGCTTCATAAAGTCGAATTTTGGCTTTTGGCCATAGCTGTATACTAGTTGATATTTGAAAAACTGTAATGTACAGTAAATGAGAGTTCATGGCAAGAACAAGGGATTTGACTTATTACTATTATTTATTTCTTAGCAGACGCCCTTATCCAGGGCGCCCTTACAATTGTTACAGAATATCGCATTAAAAAGTATCGCGTCATAAAATATCACATTACAAGTTATCACAAAATATCATAATACAGCAAAGCAGCAGAGTTTTTCGATGAGTTTTGGCAGAGGCAGGAAGGCCGGCCAGGAGGGAGTTGCAGTAGTCAAGGACATTTCCAGGGCCTGAACTAGGAGCTGACTGGAGTAGTCGGTAAGGAAGGGGCAAATTCTGCGTATGTTGCTGAGGAAGATGCAACAGTGCCGTGCCAGAGTAGAGATGTGCTGAGAGTAGGCGAGGGAGGGGTCAAGGGTGATACCGAGGTTCTTGGTGGATGAGGAGGGAGAGACGATGGTGGATTCAACTCGTATAGAGATAGAGAGATCAGCGGTGGGGGAGGAAGAGGGGGGGGCATGAGCATAAAATAGGTACCTGGGATGATAATGTATAGTGGACTGAAACATGGATGTAAACTGAGTATTTTTTATTTTATTTTTTTTGTCAAATGGAGTTATTAATCACAGGTCTTTTCAGAAATGTTTTTTTAACCATAAGTCAGATAGATGCTCATAATTATAGCAACTCATGCCATTTCCATTTAATTAAGTGTATAAAGTAGTATACAATTAATAAAAGTACAATTCAGATTTCTAATGTGTGTTTTTTTTTAAAAAGAGTATGATACAATAAAACTACATTCTAATATTCTCTGTGTGAATGTGAACAAATAAATGTTTAACTTGATTTTATTTTTCCCTGGAAAGTGTACACAATAAAACCCCCAAACCAGAACCCCTATTACACTTCCATATAATCCATGTTACAGTAATCACTACACTGGTACACCTATTGTTCACATGCATCACTTTACCAGCTTTAAACATACTGTTCACAGCACCAACTGAAGATTTGTTTTTAAATGCCTTTGATCAATGGGTACAACACTGGGATAAAGTGTGTTTTTATCACTGAAGTTTATAATATAGGGAAATGCATGACCTGTGACATACAAAATACAAGAGACTATTCAGTGACTATTCAGTCACTGTGATCTTATTCATTCACTACTTTGGTTCACTAATTTAGATCTGTCATTTTAGATCATTAAAATGGGGCTGGCCATCCCATTTTTACCCTTCTAAATATACAGTACCCTGCTTATTGAGTACTCTGCATGTTGCTTGACCATAGTTGACTTGTGTTTTTTTGGGTTTTTTTTTTTACAGTACACTATACAGTTTTATCTTGCATTCTGCACTTAACACTTTTTGCTGTGCTTTCACCACAGTTTATTGAAGTAAACCATTACAAAGCCACATGGAGAAATACCAAGGCAAGAACAAGAGTCACCCTTGATTTATTTTATTAACAGAACATTCTTGATTATCCGGATTTCAGTACGATTCAGTTGTACTACTGAATATCACATTTGAAACAGAATGATTTGATTGATCTGTTTTTTAGTTAATTCACCGCAGTTACATTTCAGAATGTCAATTTAAACAGGAAAAGCATTTAAAAACAGAATGTTGCTTAGTTACCTTTACAGTTTAATAGCATTTACTGAAAGTCTTCCTAAAAATTAATTAATCTTTTTAATGTATAATCCTCTCACAATTCAGACACAGCTAACTGCTCTTTCATTTTAATCCTCAAATAAAAAAATAATCTTATAAAACTGGCCAAGAACAAGCCTTCGTTCTGTTCACGTCGCATTCCCAAAACGATTATCGTCTTCTGCCAATTTCATTCAGGGTGCTTATTAGTACTGAATATGTTTTACAGAACTGTCAGAGTCAACTACTTTAACTGTTTAACCCTCCTTGTAAACACAAGTTATTCTGGGTCACTCCGAGGTATACTGTTTATACCTGTCGATATCAAATGGCATGAACTGCCGGATCTTTTGCAATAACATACAGTCCAGCCCTGACTTACTAAAAACAAATCTATATGTAAACTAGATCAGGACTATGCCTGTTAGATTAAGAAATTGCATGTGATGAAGTGGAATAGGTGTACGTAGTAGCGAAGAACAAAATCAATCATCAGAAAGGTTACTGTTCTAAAAATAACACTTATTTTTACAGCCTCACTGTTTTATTGAGCTTTCTGAAAAATATTTCGTGCTAGATCTTGATGATTAAAGGTGTTGTCCTAAAAATGTTCAACTTGCTAATACCAATTCTTTAAGTGCTCCCAATTGTTTGTTTTGCATACATTTTATTCAGAGTCCGCATTGTAAATCACTGCTGACTGTTAGGTAAATGACACTTTCTGGGTTTGTGCATTTTCATTTAGCAGGATGTTTAATTGTTTAGTAAACTACTGTACACTCTGCAAAGGAAGTCTTTCCATGCCGGAAATGACTTTATCTGTATGACTGTATATATGTAAAGCTTAACAGTGTTACTGTCAATTTCAATACCATCAAATGTTTTTTTCCAACCTCCAAATGGCTGTTAAACAGAATTTCTCTGCATCCATAAGCTGACTAGAAATACTTTTCTGAACAGCATTTGTATTACATATGAATTGAGTAAAGGGGCGTTTACACCAGACGCGGCGCGCGTGCCGCCTCCTTGCTCACAGCTCTGCAGTCGTCGCAGACCACTGTTCACACCGAACGCGGTAGGGGAAAGTCAGTGGGCTGTCTGTGGTTATGTCACGGCTGCATGTACAGTAACTTTTGGTTGCCAAGCAACAAACAGTAAATGTCAGCAGGAAGGGAAAACTTTTTATACCGAAGACACAAAGCTTATTAAAAAGTAATGAGGAGCGAAACATTATAATTGTTTTTATAAAACCTAATTTTAACCACCCCTCCACACACCATCATAATCCTTCCACAATTACCCCAAATGTCAGGCAATTGTGTTGTTTAAAATAAAATAAAAACATGTTGCTTTTAAAAATTGAGAAATTTCATTTCTTTCTTTGTGAGTTTTGTCTGGTTTGCTGGGTATAGGCAAAGAGTGTGAGTTTCAAAGGCATCATTATACACTGATATTATTGAGCATTATCGTATACACACATGATTAAATCACATGCCATGCCATCATATCAAACCTTTGGGGGGGAACTGTAAAAGCAGCAACAATCAGTGGTACTGTGCATCTGACAACACAATACCTGGATCAATGAACAGCAAACAAAAAAAAAAGAGAATTGCAATCGCCCTGCTCTACTGGAGAAAGAGAAAAAATGTAAGATCGCTGTGGGTCCATGACATCCTCAAGAAAAGAAAAAAGGTACGGTGAATATCATCGGCTGATAAAGGAGCTCCGGTTTGATGAAGGCAGATTTCAAACCTACTTAATGTTGTATTATACAACTCTGGAAAATCAGAAATCAGAAACCCCTGCTTTTCCTTCATTTTATTTTTTTACTTATTTTTTATTTCTTCCTCGCAAAGGAGCCTCCTACTTTCCCCTGATTGGCTGCTGGTAGTGTAAAATATTTTATGTTCTGCGTGTCACTCTGCGGCACTGCTTCCCTCTGCGCTGTGCGTGACTTCCTTCATTGTAAACAATTGCTATTGCGGCGCGGCACTCCTGCACCGTGTCCGGTGTGAATGCCTCTTTAGAAGTTAACTAAATAAAGCAGTAGGTTTCAGGGCTGACATTATTTGATCATTTTATTCCCTTCCAGCAGGGGCTTATAAATGCTAACCTGTATGAAAGATGAAGACACCCACAAACAGTGTCTGAATAAATTCAGTGGCTACGATACATATGGCTAAAGTGGATGTAACCTATTGCAAACAGTTAGTGGTTAGTTTCCTAGTACGCATTTAGTTCACCACAGAATCTATGCTTTTAAACAGTGTTGTTGTTGTATTTATTCAAACAGGTTACACTCTTTTATTCCATTACAATCTAGATTTTAATAGACTCATTTTAGATGCTTTTTCTTCTAGATAAATGTGTTGAAAGCATGAGACGGTCCTTATGTCACATATTTTGACAAATTAAGCTTGCAAAAAGGTAATGGATAAAACACTATAAGGCATATTTCAGCTTAATTTGTGTTTGGCTGTCGTGCCCCGAAGCAAAGGGAGTACAATTTAGAAAGAGAAGGTAAATCAGACATGAAATACAGAAACAATGTGCTGCATAGTTTCAGTTCCGTTCACCCAGAGGAAATGAGGTGCTCCATTCCCAGGGAGATATCAAGTTATTCACATCACAATATACAGGGAAATGTACAGCATTGTATGTTTCTTGTTGCTCAAAAGAGCTATTTGGTGCATTATGTTTACTTAATAAACTGCTTGCATTACTTGGGGTGTGATACTTTCCCAGTGAATTACAATATGGGGTAAGTTTGACAACCATCATCTTTTTTTCCCTGTAGAGCACCAGCGAAAATGTGAAGAAGCAAGCCAGCAGTTAAAAACAGGAAACCTTTACATTTGAAATTGTATATGTTTAAAAAAAAAAAAAAAAAAGAGAGATAAATACCCAGTCAATCCATCGTTTACTGGTGTTGGTAACAGAAACGGCTGTGTTGTTCAGTCAACTTCTTTGCTGTTGTCAAGCTTTAGGCTTGCTCTGTGATTTCTCCCCTTCACATAACCTACTATTGGCCAGCCATACTAAAGCCTGTGAGTACAAGAAAGATCATTGTTGAACTACAATACCACTTTTTGTAGTATAACCCAGGCAGAGAATTGGTTCCCTTCTGATGGCATTAAACATTTTTTTTATTGGATCATATGATGGCATTAAACCTTTTTTTTATTGGATCATATGAGTGTTTACAACCAGGACAGTGAGGGTAGTTATTAGCAGAAATAGCAAATACAACATTTTCCTCCGGTAAATCCAGTTTGTGTGAATCCACTGGAAGAGAAAGAAGATAGTTTTATGTTACATGCTCTAAATTGATACCTGACAGATTATAGTCTGTAGGCAGCATATGAATTTGGTTGGTGGGACAGTTGATTTAAAATTGTGACTCAATATATATATATATATATATATATATATATATATATATATATATATATATATATATATATATATATATATATATATAATATATATATAATATATATATATATATATATATATATATATATATATATATATATATATATATATATATATATAAAATCAGACCTGGGATAAATATAATTATAAATATGGTTTGTGAAAACTAACTATTATTTGAAAGTAATTACATACATATTGTAGAAAGTAACTATTTGAAAATAATTAAATACAAATTGAAAATAATTAAATACAGATTGCAGAAAGTAACTAGTTGCAAATATTTAAATATGCTTTGTGGAAAGCAATTATTTTTTGAAAAATTTAAATGTGAGTACAGTAGTTGAAATACATTGAAGTAATACTTCATAAATATGTAACTGTAACATACAGCAGCCTAATTATCCTGCATTCTAAAGCTCATCTTTTGGAAACGGCTCTATTTCAATTAGATTTAATTTCATCAACTAATTGAAATATTTGAATATTTTACTTCAGTGGGTAAATATTTGAAAACAATGAAATATCTTTAACCACTGGTTTAATGGGCTGTTTTGAAGTTGATGTTTAGCATTTTCCTCGTTAGAAATCCTCCTCAACCACCATGTGGTAAATTGCAAGGCTTGGTACATAATTATACATTTAGGGTAATAATTAGGTTCGAGGATAATGTAAGTAGGGCTGTGTTCAAAGTTTTGAAGGTCTGTTTGCTTGCCAGGAATTTGAAGGTAGTTCTGAACCCTCGAAGGTTCGTCAAGAAACCGTTTGACAGCGTGTGAATACTAAATCACACATTAAATGTCACTGCAAAATGTGATCTCTTGATTTGTATAATGCCTATTACTTAAATTGTATTAAAATCCACTACCAGATTGTTATACGTAGCACCTCTTTGTCAGTGACACCGCCACCGTGCACTGGAGCAAGGGATAATACCAAAGCACTGAGTACCTATAGCGGCAACATTGCTTCAATAAAATATGTACTGAATACCTAGTGTACAAGACGTAAGAGAAGTGTTATGGTAGAATAACTATGAAACATTAAATATGTCCAAGAAACGGGTTTCAGAAAAAAGACAAAAAACAGATAAACCTCGTTTTCTACAGTTTGCAAAAAGATGTTTGAAGTATTTTGACGAGCTATGTTACGTTTGGAGAAAATTTGCATTTATTTTCAACAGACTAGGGTGGGACCAGGGGAATAAGTGTTATAGAGATATATCGGGGTACCCTGCATTTTGCAAAAAAAAGTTGCTAATAAAGTATTAATTAATCATTATTTTATAAAGGTTGCAACCCTAGTTTTTGGGTTCAAAAATAAATGAGCAAGAGCTGTATATGAAGATCCCAACCGGGGGTTACAGTAACATACCATCTGTGTTTGTGAAACTTCTACACAGCTGAGAACTGGAAAGCATTTTTTGAAATTATTTTTTTTATTTTGTAAACAAGTTGGCAATAACAAGACACGTTGTAGGAAATGTTGTGTTTTATTTATTCAGCCGATATTCATGATCATTGTGATAATTTGCAGCCGATAATACAATTTTCTGTTATCAATTATCGTCCAACACTACTGTATATGTATAAGTATCGCAAGCAGCATCCATTATGTTGTGTACATAAACAACGTGTATATTTAAATTATAAAAAAATGATTACTGATCTATATAAGGTATTTTTATACAACATGTTAATCTGGATTATCTTTTAAAGCAATAGGATTTTCAATCCAATATAAACTAGTCGCTATGTTGATGTCACCAGTAAATTAAACAAATGAGTACTATTCAAGGTTCGAACCTTCCTTCGGTAATGTGTTCCGAACCTTCGAAGGTCAAAATGTGCCCTTTGCTACAGCGCTAAATTTATGAGTTTGTAATGATATTGTTGGTAACTTGCCAAAATAGGCTCCCCTCATAAAGTTAAACCTCTGATATGATGGCTCAATGCAGAAGTGTGTTTTTTTTTTTTTTTTTTTTTCAACCCTCTATAATAGAACAAGCGTACATGCCTCACATACAATATAATGTATATCTATATAGCGTCAAGCAGTTTGTTAATATTTGGTGATGCCTCAGAACTGCAGCCCAGTCGACAGGTGGCCAGCCAGCAAGGCATTATAGAAAAAATCATTAATGTAATCAAATTCAGATAAGTAAGTGATATGTTGCTGGTAGTAGAGGATATGTAAGTGATATGTTGCTGTCGAAATTGAACAAGCCTGCTCTGCATTATTCAGTCCAGTAGGACCCTGAGATTCTTCATGACTGGCATTAGAGAAATTGTGCAGCCGCTGAGAGCAGTAGCATAGCAGTGTGGTCATGTGAGATTGAGCCCTGGCCTTGTGAGGATTTCTGCAGTCTGGTTAACATTGAGTTAGCAATGGTGCGGCTCATCCAGGATTTAATATAAGCTACACAATCAGACATCACCAAGACCGCCTGGAGTTGAGAGATTTAACAGAAAAGTATTAGGATGCGTTTTCAGTTGTCAGACTCGGTGGTGAAATGCATTACTTTCCAATGGCAGGTTAAAGTTCAAGAAGTCAGTTGTTCAATCCAGGTTCCTACATCATTGCTATGCAAAGCACATAAAATACACAAAGACAATGAGCAACTCAGTTAGAGGTGGGAGCAATTCAATTATAGTTTTGTTTTGTAAAACTGTGATGAAAAATGGGATGTTGTATCCACTCCATAACTTGGTCCATTACCTTCTTTGTTCCTATGTAATTTATGCAACAGCCAGAGATGCACAGTGTGTTCTACAGATCTACATGTGTCACTCCAGTATCCCAATACTTTTTTATGCATGTGAATTACCATCATAGTTAATAGACCTCTATTATATCTATTGGATCTGAACACAAGTTATTCCCTAGCTTATTTACCTATGATGTGTGAATAAAAAAAACATAATCTGTCAGGGATATGTTGAAAAACACAACTTGCTGCAATATAGACATCATGGGATACAGCAAAGGCAAAGTAATGAGTTTCTTGTAAACATTGCAGGGGCTTCTATAATACAGTAATCCGTTGCATATCCTCCTGCTGTGGGACCAGAGTAAGGGCGGATATGTAAAAAGGCGGATAAATGAATCCTGTTTTAAATACCATTATACACAGCTGTAACAATTATTATTGTAGCAACCCGGACAACTGGGGGCTCAGAAGACCCGCTGCTGTGGTTATGTGTTGTACGCGTTGTGTGTATTGTTAAACTGGTATGCATGCGAGTGTGTGTGCGCAGCCGGGAGTGAATGGGGTTAGTCAGATTGCACGGCTATGTGTGTGAATGGTGGAGGAGGAGCCGTTAAAGTGTGTGACAGTTTTTTGAGTGAGAAACAGTACCTGCCTACAGTGTGAGATTGGAAGCCAGCTAAAGTTGTTTGTGGTTAATAAATAAAAAACACTCACCTTGTCAGTGACTTTATTGCTGGCGCTTCAAAGAAAAGGGATGGCGGTACATTATATTCACACAATTATTATTTTGAGACTTCGCTTTTATAAGGGAACTCCCCTAAATCCCTTGTTTAGAAAGATGCAGGGTATTAATGCTTGTGACAGAGTAGCCGTCTGCCGTGTGGATGCGTGCGCTCGCTGCTGGGTGACAGGCAGGAGAGCGAGACGGAAGTTGAAGTTGATACGCCCCCCACGGGAGAACAGGATTTATTTACATATCAAGTCAACACACTGAACAGCTCACGTGACACTTCCAGCAATGGTTGCGCACGGAGCACATACAACACAGTGTACAAAAACTCTGGTGGATCTACAATCTCTGAACTAATCTTCTCTGTTCAATAATAAACTAATGTTGCTGAAGCGATTGATCATGGCGGATATGTGACGGGCGGATACGCGACGGATTACTGTACTTTAAACTGAACTCAGTCAGGAAATACAGTGGTTTTCCTATCGCTAGAACTGGGAAAAGTCAGACCTTAGGTGATGGTCTCCCTTGACTCGCCAAGGGGCGAGGAATGACTCCACTTTGAACTGTGTACTGGATAACAATGTTTTGTAATTTTATTTGGGAATTTTCATACTAGTGGCTGGTACCAAATGACCTGCAAACTTACAAAGCCATTATTTAGGCAGTCCTTGGGGATGCCAGCTCACAAACATTCATTTTCAAAATACAATCAATGTTCTTCTCATAACTAGACAAGAATGTTGAACTAGAGCTGTAAAATATATGTACATGTATCTACAGTAACACGCAGTATATAATTTAAATTGAAAACATAGACATTATTATTATTATTATTATTATTATTATTATTATTATTATTATTATTATTTATTTATTAGCAGACGCCCTTATCCAGGGCGACTTACAATCGTAAGCAAATACATTTCAAGTGTTACAGTACAAGCAATACAATAAGAGCAAGAAATACAATAACTTTTGTTCAAGTGTGACAAACTACAATTCAATAATACAGCAGATAATAGTGATAGTTACATCAGGATATGATTAAATAGTGATAGTTACATAAGGATATGATTAAATACAAAATACTACAGGTTAAACACTTGGCAGATTACAGTTTTCTGAAGTACAGGATTAAAACAGAGGAGTTCTACAGGTGCTGTTTGAAGAGGTGAGTCTTAAGGAGGCGCCGGAATGTGGTCAGGGACTGGGCAGTCCTGACATACAGGAAACGGTAACATAAGCGCTCAGCACCACAAAATGAGACCGATGTGCCTCCTTAAAGCTCTTGTATCATACTTGAGAGAACTGTATTTGGAGGTTATTTTAAAATTAGAAGTAACTGGTACCTACCTCCAGAGACCACATCAATTATAATTGGAGCTCTCCAACAAAAATACATGTTCTACAGAATGGTGCTGCTGTGATTAGCTATTGTATCACATTGTAAAATGTTGTAACAATAGTGTTCAGTGCTTCTTGCAGTATATCAATATAGATGTTCCAATAGGAACCAATTGAATCCGGCAGCATTAATTTAGGCTTGCTTTATACCCTTTTCAAATGACTGAGTCAGTAAAAGTAAAAGGTACTTTCTGTCGCAATCATGATTTTGGGCCCCCTCAGGCCATGAGTCAAAGTTGTTGCTTTGTCCCTCCAAATTCTGACTAATCCTGATGAGTAAGATACTATTCACGATGTAATATTCATAAGCAAATTTTACGGTAGGAGGCTTTGTATGATATCTTGTTTGTGCTGCACCTTTTTCTTCAAACACAGCGCCTTTCTCAATGAGGAAACCGCACACCTTAAGTTGCATCACTCTGTTTTGTGTTAATGTTCATATTGAATTTCCTGTTGAGATTTCTCATAGCTTCCCAAGTTGATACTGTATTGTACAACAACAGAGGTGGATCCTTAATGTTGACTTTTTCGTTACTTGTTTGGATTTTCTATACTAAGAATTAGAAACCTGATGGAATGTTGTACACTGATTTACAGTCATGGTAAAAACAGTCAAAGCCGGCTTTAGCAGTATCATAACCATTCCCTCCGTGCATACATCACTTAACCACTTCAACACCATGACGTACGCACGTACGTCAAATGAAAACCCACTTACAGTACCATGCCATACCTGCGTACGTCAAGATTCCCATTCAATTGTATGATCGGTTTCTCAGTCTAGCGTTTCAGGTTTCATTCTCTTAAGGCAGTGGTAGTACTGTGGAATGTGCAATGAAAGTCAGGGGAGGGTCAGGTGACATTTGTATCAAACGAGGATGTCAGCTACTTTATAGATAAGTCAGCTGCAAATGGGAAGCTGTTTGGTTTGAAATGGCAGTGCTGTGATGAAATACTATCAAAACAAAGCACTGGGTACAGACAATGCGGCAGCCAGATCCATCACAATGCTTGCGCAAAGTAGCTGTGTACACGCATCTGTAACTATCCCTCCAACACAAGGGAAGCAGAGACTGCAACAAAGCTGCAGGGTCTGCTACAAAAATTAAAACAAAAGACACAAGAAAAATGTGCAGTGGTTGCTAAGGCAACCCCAGGTTCTGTTGTATTGAACATTTAAAAAAATGGCACAGAGCAAGTCGATAATGGCACACGTTTTGATGTTTGATTTTTATTTGATAATTTCTGTTTACTGATTATTATTTTTATTAGCAGCGTTTTTGTTTTCATTGTTCAAAAAAAGAAATCTCTCTTGAATATGGGTATGTAGTACACAGCAGTAGTATAACGGGTTAATGAAAAACACAGTTTAGGTCATATGTTATAGCAATTACAGGTTTGAAAACATTGTTATTATTATTATTATTATTATTTTCAAAATCTGGTACCTGGGAAGTGGTTTCATTTTTACATCTGGAGTTGAAGTGGTTAAGGTAGACAGTCTACATGGTAAATGCACCTCGGAGCAGGAGAGAAATCTTTTGCAGTTGAAGACCTGTAGTTTTGCTTTACATCTAGTGTCAGCTAGCTGTAGATTATTGAAAACTCATGTTGAGTGTGCATGAAGAAGAGATGTTTATCAGTGATATGGCAGATATTTGTAGGGCAGCAGTGTGGAGTAGTGGTTAGGGCTCTGGACTCTTGACCGGAAGGGTCGTGGGTTCAATCCCAGCTGAGGGACACTGCTGCTGTACCCTTGAGCAAGGTACTTTACCTAGATTGCTCCAGTAAAAACCCAACTGTATAAATGGGTACTTGTATGTAAAAAATAATGTGATAACTTGTAACAATTGTAAGTCGCCCTGGATAAGGGCGTCTGCTAAAAAATAAATAATAATAATAATAATAATATGGCAGGATGCAATTTGTTTTCTGTGCCCTATCTGTGTTGGCAGCCCATCTCAGGCAATCATGTCCTGAGAACTTCTGTAAAGAGGTATGTAGTCTGGAGGTTTGAGAGTTCAAGTGTTTTTGAAAAAAGAGCTTATTCCTCCCAGTGAGCTTCCGCTTAAAACTTAAATTACATTTAAAAAAATGAAATTTTATGAATTCCCTGCACAGTACAATTGTAACTTCTGGCTTTTTCCCCATACAGATGGAGTGCTGCCTGCACTGAGAATTCACCATCATTTCTGTGCACTGAAGATGGATGAAGGTCCATGCAAATCAATCCAACCCAGGTTTTACTTTGACATTGACACTCAGAAGTGTGAGCCTTTTGATTACGGAGGGTGTCAGGGCAATGAAAACAAGTTTAATACTTTGGCTGATTGTGAAGAAATGTGTTTAGTAGAACGTAAGTGGAATTTGTATTTATTTGGGTTGGGAAAAGGTTGATTTTTTTCGCATTTAAATATTTTGTCAAAAGTTACAGTCACTCTCAAGCCAGGTATTTAACCAAACTTCAGGGTCTTGGCCAAATGACTACAAATGTTATAATGTATGACCAGTGCTAGTCATTTTTCCTTTTTAATCCAGTCTAACAGTTTGACTGTTACATACAGTACATTGCCAGGCCACTTTTAAAATAACCAGATATCAGGTTTTGCCTTTATCACAGCCTTGACATGATATAACAAAGACTCAGCAATGTGGTGAGGGATTTTAATGCATTTAGTCATTAATATTTTAAGCAATAAGTGCAGAGACGTAAACATCCCAAACATGACCATTGGATTGAGATCGGGATCGGAAGATCCCTGAAGTCTTCGTCCATGAGCCTCAAACCATTTGCACACAACGGTGAATGGGTGCAAGTGCAGCATTGACGATTTGTCTTGATCTGCAACAATGCTTTAGTAAACTATGGCTTTTGTTTGACCTTCCAGAGTAATCGATTACCCAAGGGTATATCAGGAGAACATTCAACCAGGTATACATGTTCTAAGATCTAATAGTGGCCAGGCATTATACCAATTACATACATTTGCAGAAATATTTCCAGAGTAAAATTACCCTGGTACTTGTTTATCTGCACAAGAGACCACTCTCGGTGAAATTACACATACTGTCGAAGCATCTTTCGTTTCAGTGGGGGCTTCTCGTCTAATTATTTTTCAGAATAAATGTCTCGATATCCTTTTGAAGTTGGTCATCTGTATAAAACAGGTCAATTTCTGAGTTGGGTCTCATTAAAGGATTACTGCAGTACTCGGCAGAAACTGGCACCAGTTGCCAAAATCTCAACCAAGAAACAAGACACAAACTTGAGAATGTGTGAAGTGTAGCAATTGTAGAGTTAGAGAGGTTGAGGTCAAAGCACATAAAACGGAGAAAAGGGGGTCACTGAACTTGCTCTTGAGAGCACTTTGTTTCTGGCATTTTGCCACTTTGATGTCAGAGATTTTAATTTAGGTAAAAGCAAATGTATAAATACACATGTACAGTGTACTGCTTTGTGATGCAATGATAGGACATACAATTTGAAGCTTAACAATTGAGTTTAGGGGCACCATATGTATTCAGGACAGCACTGATTTGACTTTTCTGACTTATGAAACATCCTTGTGAAACATCATTTGCAAATCTGTCATAGTCTGTCAGATCTTGCAACAGCTTTTATACTGTACTGTAGATTATAGATGACAGGGAATCTGCTGTATTTACTCATTTTGGGTAGAATTGAGGAGTAAAAGAATACTTGAAAATCACTGCTTCACAAAAATCATCACATTGTTTCTTGATTGAGGTCATTTTCATGGGCATCTTTTTATTCTTAAGAGATACACATTGGTTGAGGAAGCATTTTCGAAGGGCCTGCCTTGATGATGGATCCAGCACTTAACACACAATATTTTAATAAATCGGATCCATAAATAAGTTTTTCTGTGTCACTGAGTGAAGATATGGCAGGACATTAGGTTTGTTGGCACACTGTCCGCATCCTGGGAGTGCATTAAGCCCTGTACTGTACATGTTGCTTAAGAATCAATCTTGCCATCTGGTTTAAGCATTATCTGTCAGTATTGTATTGGCACAAAACCCTCTTGTGTTTACTGTTGTTTCCCTGAAGAGCTCTTGCATTTCATAGTTACTCTAGATGCATAGCAAAAAACACAGGTATTTTGCAGTGTAACAATCTTAAACGTTTACAGTAAATGTTATTTATGGAAAATGATATATAAAATACATTGAATCAGGCATATAATAGGATTAAACTAACAGCCATAATAATAATAAATAATAATAATAATAATAATGTGTGACATACTGTATATCAGATTTTGTCTTCCGTCCTAAAGCATTATTTTCTTTTTTAGCTGTTTGCCTCAAATGATGTTTGCCCTGACGTCTTTTTTTTTTTCTCTTCCCATACAATAACAGTCCTGTCATTTTATTACAATAGGTTTTTATGTAGAGCACCAAGATCATGAGACTGTTTCCCTTGCTGTTACTGAATCAGGACCTCCTGCTATAAATGAGTTACTGCTGGTTAAAAGTGTGTTTGGCTTGCGTCAGCCACGTAGGGTAAGCAAAGGTGGATTAACCCTTGCGGTCCATTTATTTTGCAGTGTCAGACTCATCGGGTCCAATTTATTTTATATACAAAATAACATTACACAGCATGCACTGTTTAAATTGAATAATGACATTTTATTCACAGTAAAACAGGTTTAAAAGGCACTGCATATCAACATGACACTCAGCACCGCATCTCCAGCCCTGCCCCATCCCTTGTTTGCTGTATTTATCACATACCTCTTCTGAGATGTAAATACTGATCAATTCACCTCCTGCTCACTCCAAGTCATTATTCCTATAACATCTCAAAAAGCTTGGCAAATGTCTGCAATTTTCTTTGAGTGCTGGATGCGGAAGGAGCCTTCTTGGTTGTTTTATGTCTTTGGTGAAGGTACTATGCGTATTGCTCAGATCCGCCTCCAGTTTTTTTTCCTGGCTTCTCTCGGCCATTAGAAGCTTCTCTCAGCTTTTTTCACAAAAAACACTACATCGGACTTGTGAATGATGCCTTTTTGAAGATGTTGGACATTGCCGGAAAGGGAATTTTGCAATGTTGGACATGGTCCAACATACGACCGCAAAGGGTTAGAGTACACCTGAGAGAAAATACATAACCCACAAGACTGGAAACTTTTGATGTAGGAATCTTTTAAGCGTTGATTTGTTTTGTGTGTCCACATAGACAGATTGTTGGAATCAAACATCTGTGGATATGTAGAAAGCCTGATTTTTAATCTTTTGTATCTATTGTTGTGATGCAGGTTTTATCACCGGAGTGCAGGGAGTGGCAGGGATGATATCAGCTGCAGGCCTAAATAGCTACATTTGCCCAGGAAGAGTTGCCTCAGTAAATGCACTGCTGTGTGGCCCTGCACCAAACTAGCCTTTAACATTGAAGTTTCAACCATAAATATTCCAGAAAGAACAATATTCACTCTGTAGTACTGTATATCACGAGGATACCACTCATTTTCACACTTCTTCTTTTTCCAGGTGGTAAAGACCCATGCCAATTGGAGGAGGACCCAGGCCCATGTCGGTCAATAATCATCCGGTATTTCTTCAGTACCATTTCTCAGAAGTGTGAGCCGTTCATGTATGGTGGATGCCTTGGAAATGCCAATAACTTCCTGACATTAAAACAGTGTCAGGATATCTGCCACCATAAATGTAAAGCTTTGTTTATTATACATTTCCAGTATACAAAAGCAGATGATAATGAATGTTTGTTTAAACCTTAAAAAAGACATCATCTGTTGACTCTCTACTGAGTACACAACACTATTTGTGGATTCTCTAGATCAGGTTTGAATGTGGGTATCATTCAAGAGTCATTTTGCAAGGCCACAGGGTCCAAACTTCATATTTCAGAAACAGTTTGAGGTAGTAATGTTTGCAGGGTTATATAAACCATGCATGCAAAACATGTTGGTGGCCCTAACATTGACCTCTTACCTAATATTGGTACTATTTTCAGATCAGCTGACTTTGTCTTGGGTTTGAGACCTTATTGTTCTGTTTTTTTTTTGTTCTTTTACTGGTGTTGTCCTGTAAGAATGAACCATTTCAGTGCCATAACAATGATGCATGTTAATAACATGTCTTTATTGCTGTTTTATTAGATTCTATCAGGTAGTCAGTGAAAATTAGACATATCTTGCCATGTGAATGATATAGATCATACACTTTGAGATCTTTACAGTTCATACCTATTCACGTGTTTACAAACCATTCAATATGACATGCCATTCCCCTTACATTATGCCCCTGGGGATGATTTATTTATTTTTTTCTTCCTAATTTTCCTCACTCTTTTTTTTGGGGGGGGGGGGGGAGGAACAGGAGGAGAATACTGTGCTTCCATGGCCAATTGCAGGGGAAAAAACTTGATTCATTTTGTGGATGGCCCTGTCTCAAGTTTTTTTTTGTTTTGTTTTTTTTGTTTTTTAATTAGTGCTTTAAAAAGACATTGCCTTAAGATTGTAAATTTGTAAAGGCGGAATATAAGTATAATGTTGTTTTTGTTAAACATGTTTTAAAATGTGTCTCTAAGAGAAAATATTCCCTATTCTTTTCCAGCCATCGGGGTACAAGCTGAACCTACTAAAAAAAACAATGTCATGGAACTTCAAGATGGTGAAAAGCCAAAGGTGCCTCAGACTAGTAGTAAGTCTGCTATATATTCTATTGACCTCTTTCCAGCCATTTATAAAACTGCATCTGAATACTACATCCTCAAGGTATTTGGCTGCAGAATCACATTTGGGACCAGGATGATTAGCAGAGATTAAGATCAGAAGGTTTAGTTCCTCTCTCTGAACATTGATTAGTTAAGGCAGAAAAATGGTAAACTGACTGCCACAAATTAATGAATACCAAGGATAGTTCATAGATATCAGGGTTGACTGGATGAGTCCAGAGCTTATCAGGTCAAATACAGAGGTCTGACAATAACTATACATACAACCAGGCTGGGATGATATGTCAAGCAGTTGCTTTCCCCGGAGGCTGCTGGTGGCAGCGGGAGTTGAAATGAAGCAAGAGATGTTAGGATTTAGTATACATGCATTTCAGCTCTTGTCTCACACACAGTATGTATTAAAATTGGGAAATAGCAAGATCTACAGCAAATTAAATTGAATTGAGCTTTGCAGAATCTTTTACAATTACACCAAGTATGGTGTTGAGGCATTGCGTTGTATAAATGATTAGTAAAAGCTACTCAAATAGAATGTATTTATTAACAGGTTATTTCACCAGGATATGACTCAATACAAGATTGCGAAATACCAATTTGGGAATCGGAACTAAATCAAATAAGCTGGATAAGCAAATGAATAGGGTAGTCAAGGTTGCTGTTTCCTTCAGTTTGAAAATTCATTTTTATTTTCTAGTATAGATTCAAATTCTTTTCCTTTGTTCCATGAAAGATCATTTATGTATACATTTAACCAGTGCCCTGTTGGGCTTAGTATGATTGGCTGGGATTCTATTTATTGTTTGTATTCCCTAAGAAACATGCTTACATAAAATGAATAAATGACAAACACAATAACATTTCCCTCGGTCCCTTGACACTGCATTTATCCCACTCACTGTGTTTTACTCTGTGAATAACGTTACTCATCCAATGTGGTACATTTCAGCAGAAATGTTTTTTTGTAAGCCATCTTCTTTCCACTGTATAGATCTAGAAGCGCATGGTATTCATCCTTTGTTAGGCCAAATACTGGTCATTATTGTGGAATGATTTGTGCTTCCATTTGTTAAGGCATATACATAGTCAATTCTACTAGAGGTGACACAACGGAATGCCTTCCACAGCACAGGGGTTGAATACTTATGCAAGCAAGATATTTCAGTTTTTTATTTTTCTTAAAAATATTTCCCAACATAAAACCAATGTCACCTTACAATAATTGATTTTGAGTTTCAGTGTTTTAAAATAAAATATCAAACAGAACGAAATTTCAATGTACCATTTGTAATTCAGTAATATGAGAGAATTGGTCAGGGGTCTGAATACTTTTGCAGGCACTGTATATATATAAATAAATATATATATATAATGCGAGAGAATGAAATGCAAACATATTAACAAAATAGATAGTGTACAGTTCAACGTTGCATATCCAACCGCCCTGATCAATTAACCGCCTCGCTAAATAAATAAATAAATAAATAAATAAATAAATATTACAAGTAGGATACAAGAGTAATGGTATTGGCAATAAATGTGATGGAAACAGAAAGAAAGCATTATAGCAATCAGCCTTTTGGTGCGTTCCTCTTTGAGAGGCGGGCTGTGTGCGTGTGTCAGCCAGCTGTGTGTAACAGTGACGTTTCAATACACCAGTCGATAAAGCTTTTTTTTTGTGCAGTGTGTTTATATGATGGAGCGCACGCTTGCAGGTATTGGCAGTGTGTTGTAGAGTTTCAAATGCATTTTAATTAAATAAAGCAAGCTTCAGGAACGCAATGCTTACCAGCCGTTTGTTTAAAATAGCCGAAGCCATATTCAAACCAAGCTGCTTATCAGCTGTTGGCAATATCAAGAAAGAGTGCAAAGTACCTTGACAGAGCTATTAAGAAAGCAGAACCAGGGAGGCAGGGACTTCTAGAGTTAAGAAAGAAGCCATCAGTTGCAGGTTACTGTACATTTACTGTTTTGTATTTTTTTTTTTTTTTTTAAACAAAAAAGCTTTGCTTGGAGATGGCTTATAGCCGCATAGCAACACTGTGTATTGTAGCCTAATTAATCTCGTTTACATTTGCTTACTTTTAAAGCAAATAATTTCTGTGTTTAAAGCAGTTTGAGTGTTGTTTTTGTTCACTAACCTATTTATGGATGTGTAAATATATATATATTTTTTTATAGATGTTCGCAAGTCTGAATTTTTCACATATCCGCTTATACCCCAGTCCGCAAGGGGTTGGATATGCTACGTTGTACTGTATCAATTTCAAGGAGGTTCTTGACAGAAGTCTTCCTTCATTAAGATATGTGTGCAGTATACCTCTGACATCATTTAATAAAAGTGGAGTCTAATAAAATATTTATTCCCTTCAATGTATTACAGCATGGTTGTAAAACTGTATATATTAAGCTGACATCTTTTGTATTAAATTGCAAAGAGTTTATTTTTTTGACACAGCTGTTACATGAGGCTCTATTGCCACCTTGTGGTCTTGTAATGTAATATGTTTGTTTGAGGGGCAAAAATGTAATGATGATATATGTATGAATAACTCATCCAGCAGACTTGAAATAGGCTACAATGGATAAACCTGTCTGGTTAATTGAGGTGGAGCAGAATATAAATGAGTGCCAATGAGGCTTTTTTTTATGGCGGCCTATGACTAGCTTAAAGTTTCTGTTCTTTTTTTCTGTTGCACTGTACTTGAAAAATAGCTAGGCAACCTGAAATTTAACATGTATGGGGGGGGGAAAAACATTGTACTGTTTGAACAGACATTTTTGTCATCTGTTCATGGATCGGAGGAGAAGTTATGCTGTTTCCCCCAAATAACTAATGTTAAAGCCAGGTATTCTAGTCAACTTTCAATTACAATGCTACATAAAAGAGCTATAAACAAGGATAACATTATTTTGTTTATATGCAGGCCATGTTAAGAGTTTTTCAATATATTTAGTTTTTAAGCTAGCCTCATGCCAAAAAAGGCTGTACTTACTGTATACTCGTCCTTTAGTGGAAAGATTATGGCTTCAGTCTACTAATGCAACTCAGGCGTTTGCTGGAAACCTCACTGGAGCTAAAAAAAAAAAAAAACATTGTGTGACTTTGGGGGGCACCCACTGTATTGTTGGTTCGTTCTTGGCTCATTAACTAGAGAGACGTACAGCAGTTGCACTGGAGCAGAGTGCAGCAAGGTTAAGCATGACATTTTCAGCGACTGTGGAGGGTTGGAGTCTGGCCTTTGCTTCATTGGTTGACCAACAAGTTGATCTGTGGTTGATCACTGTGAAGAACACATTCCCCCCCCCCCCCCCCCCCCCCCCCAACATTATCTGGCATGCAGTCTTTAAGTAATAAAACAGCCCATTTAACTTTGTTCAAAAGCGTTCATGTGTTAATAAATTTAACTGTACTTGACTGATATTATAATTTATATAACACTTTTTTGAAGTTAACTACTCATTTGTGATTTGCAGCTCTAAACGTGCCAGACTTCTGCCTGACTCCTGCAGAGGAAGGTTCGTGTGCGGCTTCTGTGAAGAGATACTTCTATAATTCTACCCAGGAGAAATGTCAGCAGTTTGTCTACAGTGGATGTGGTGGCAATAACAACAACTTTATCTCCAAGAAAGACTGCAGAAGAACATGCATGAAAGGTGTGAAGAAAAGTGTTTATCTTAATAGAAAATGCTCAATGTATACAATTTGTTTTTAGCTGATTTACCTGATTTAGCTATTGCAAATAAACTATTGTTCTCTATACACCCTAATATTACTTTTGCCATTTCCCTATATTAAATTCATCATAGGATGAAAACATATATATCTTAGACATACCCCAGAATAAAATGATAGCCACTCAGTGTCAGTCACGGTTCAAACTGCTTTAATATCATTCATCTCCAAATGGGGCGATTTTCAAAATGCGTAAGTCCCAGTGGCAGATGGACCAACACTGATGGGAGTCAGGTTTACAAACCGATCACTTGATGTTGTGGAAGTTGCCTGTTTGTGTTTCTGGCGGTGACTGCATCAATAATGTTGCCACTTTAATCTGCAGCTCTGCTGGTATTCCAGTCCAGCGTCACTGTGAACAGTCTTATGCCTCTTTTCCACCGTACAACCGAGCGGCGCCAAGGATGTACCAAGCCCTCGCGCTGCGGTTAAGGGGAGTCTGGGTTGTTTTTCCACTGCAGAGCCGAGCCGTGCTACTGATGTCACATGTAACGAAAGACAGATGTTATTAATTATTGTTATTAACTCAGCTTGCCAAAAGATGCGCAAACAAATGGTGTTAAAAATTAATAGACCAACGGTACAGCTGTATCTTGTATCGCTATATTTTGTAAATGCATATGACTATTTTTTTAGAATTATTTTATTTTCCGCATTTTTTTTTTCTTTTATATTAATATAATAAAGGTCAAGGGTGAGAAATTTGGTAGAATTTTGTGTTTACGTGTGTGAGTTAAGTGTACCGTACCTGCGGTTTATGTCCATTTGCTTCAAATTGTCAGAAATGCGGGCATAAACCTTCTCATTTCTGACACACGACTCCAGATCTTCCTGAAGACTTCTATCTGCCCACAAAGAAACTAGAGCCTGCACTTCCTCAGCGTCCCAAGGCATACATTTCTCTCATTACACTCGCTGCCCGCCATGTTTGTTGTTTTTCTATCTGGAGTTACTGACTGATGCAACGTAATGATGAAAATCCTTAACCCCGCCAATGGCTCGGCTCGGCTCGGCTCGCAGCTGGATTCAGATGTCTTGTGAGGCCAGAGCTTCACAGTATGGTTCTCGATCAACTCGACAAATAGCCAGTGGAGAACCACCCGTACCCGTACCATACCGAGCCCTCACGGGTCGGATGTGCCACTGGAGAAGGGGTATTACTCTGATGTTTCATGTCAATAGTCTTGGTGAAAAATGCTCCCTAATTCCTGATAACTATTGATATAACTGAAAGCTGTGAATTGTAACCCTACACACCACAAGGAAATACGGCTGCCACTGTTACCTTTGTATTCTGTCTGCTTGTGTTGTTTGCAGTGACATAAGCACCAGTATGATTGACTGTAGGGGGCCACACGTGACTGTTGCTGTCAATAGTATGCACTTGAAAATTCCTACAATTGTGATTGGGTGCTTTACAGCTAACAAAAACTAAACAAAACAAATATTATTTAGTAACTGAGGTTTATAGATTCACCTACAATTCCATTTTGGAACCATCTACAGTTTCGATATACATCAAGGAGCACATTTATATTAAGATTGAATGTTTCTGTTAAAACAATTTGACCCTTGACCATGTGAATTACCTTCAACTGCAAAGCATGAAGTGATTAGGTAGCAGGAAGCAAAAACAAACATTGTCTGTGAAATATTAGGAATTGAATTACAAAAACAGAGAGACAAAAGATCTTGAAGGGAAACCAGTCATTATTTCTAGTGCTAATAGCATTTATTTTATAACCCTGGTTAGCAGTATTTTAAGTAACTTTACATCACATGACTATAGAGAAGATTGTGCTGTCGTGACAGTCTACCGTACAGTATATTTCTATATTTGTCTGTATGTGAAATGCCAGGAAACAACCTAGTATAACAATTTAAACTACCCCAGGATGTTGCTAATGCATTGCATATTTCTCTTTTAGGTGATAAGAAGGAATCAACAAAGCCAAAGAAACGTGGAATAAAGAAGAAAAACAGAGGAATCTTAATCAAAGCTTCCTAATCATTTGGTATCTACTGTACTTAAACAGAATCATTGCTCTGAATCATTTTTCCACTTGTTTAATTTACACTACCTGTTGTCTTTTGAGGTTGTTATACCATTTAGCATACCTTGATTAACCAGACACCAACAGGATTGTAGATTTGTGTTTTTTTTAATTTTTATTCTATGAGCCTCTGTCGTTCATTTTTTATATATTGTGTAATTAGATGATTTATATGTTGAACTCTGACAGACCTACTGTTTTGTTCTAAGCATGACATTTTTTTTTATGTACATCTTAAATCTGTGCTGGTTATTATTATAACCTTTATGTGTGGTTTAATGGGCAGGAGCGAGGGCTCCTCCCCCACTGTTCCGTCACGCCAAAATATGTCGGTCTCCACATTTAAACCCCATGTTAAGCCCATATTCTCAGTCTTGCTTTTTCGTTTCCTCCATCCTCCCTTCCTCCTCCACTGTGCTGCTCCACCTCTGCAGCGGTCTCCCTCTGGGGGAAATGGAAGCTCACTTCGAACCCTTTAGAGGCCTGGCCATGCCAGCCTCGCCCTCTCTGAAGAAAGGTTCTACCGCTAGGGGACCTCCAGCCAAAATATCCGTAACTCTCTCAGGTTCTCATTTCCTCTGCTCACTATTTTTTTTTCACCTGTGCCAGTCTCCTCCCAGTCTAGAGAGCAGTTTGTTCCCAGGCTCGTAGCCCAACCACGCTGCCTCTACTCCTCGGGAGTGGCTCTCGGAGCCGGGGGTGAAGCTCTCTATTGGCCTTGGAAGTCCGGGTCTTGGGATTGGTAGGGCACAGTCTGCAAAGTATCTGCTGTGTTATGTTTAGCATAAATGGCAATGGAAGGAGTTTTTTTTTTTTTAACCATTCTCAACACCAACTTGTTGGGGAGATCTACATTGATTTGGGGATATACCACAGATAACTATGCACTTGCATAATAAATAACACACAATTTACCACAATGGATTTTGAATATCAAATCTGATAATTAGGTCATTCTTGTGTTGAGGGTTTCTTACTGTGGTACAAAGCCTGTACTGAATACGTGCACCTTGGACAGAAATCCAGTAATAGGGGCTGTGAATTGACCTTTTTTTATTTGACTTATTTTTATTTTATTTTTTAACAGTAATAAAAATAAAAATAAAAGTTGATTTAACCGCATTAGTTGTCAGTGTTGCCAATTGTTAATAGCGGTCTAATTGTACGTATTTTGTAGCTCATTACCAATATATCCTAGAACATTAGCCATAAAGTTATGAAAAGGACAGGATGACTGATTGGTCTTTTGCTGGAGAATAATGATGTACTATATTATAATAATTTAAAGATGATTAATTGAAATATTAGAAAGTCTTGGCTTAAGTGGATATTAGCATTACTTTATGGAGGGCTTGCAATAAATACATAACAGTGCCAGAATGTGGTATGCATACCAAAAGTTGACCTGTGTAATGTCAGAAAGTGGTACGCTGTCAGATTGTGGTACAGGTGCAATCAATTGCTATAGTCATAAGGTTTGTAGGAACATTTTAAGCGAATGCTAAAGTTAATTATACATTTATTTTTTGGAAACTTTAACTGAAAACAGACAATCAATTTCATTTGAAAGAAAAACAATTCACGACGAACAAGACAAAATGAGAAGTCACTGCAAAGTTGCACAAGTATACAAATTTACAAGACCCAATGTATTGCATATGATAAATATTTGCATACTATTTTTAATGGTGGAAAAATATGATTAAATGACATTAAAAAATGGTCATTTCCCTGCTATCTTTGCACAATTTGTTTAGGCATGCGCAAGAAAGTGCAGTGTGCTGATTTAACACGTGCCTCAAAATAACAACTTTCTAATTATTTAACTGTTAAGGGACACTGGGTTATGTTAACAAAGATGTAACTTATGAATAAAATACAAACTGTAAAGCATTCTTTAAATAGTACATGACCTAAAGATTAATTGTGAATGGGGTGCACAAGGTCAACATGAAGGACAGTACAGCTCCTTGTGTTGCATTTTCCTGCAATGGCACAAGAGGGCAGCATTTCATTAAATATTGTTTTTGAGTAGAAAGAAATTCAGAGGCGCAGTCTGAGTTTGCTTTCTGTGAAGTTTTCATCAAAGGACTTCTTTATACGTAAACCTTGCATAACCCCTGGCAGAGCAAGTCTACCTGTGATCTATCACAAGTTCTGCAGCCCTAAGCACTGCACTGTGCTGCATTCAAATGCTTTCTAAAATACCTCTGTAGATTCTGGTACAATAGTCAGCATTTTTCTATAGACATTATAAAATACAATACTGTAGATTCTGCCTTTACACAAGCAAATGTTTGAAGTTCACATTAATATGCCCTTTACAATAAAGCTATTCTAAAATGATTTGGCGTGCTAAATACTGTAGCATACTGGTTGGGGAATGTATCTGTCAAACATTTACTGTGCTTGTGAGTCCCCAGAATTTGCAATGAAAATATTGTGTCTTTTTATTCTACAATTACTTTGAAGCTACTGATGTATTTTTTCCAGTGATTTCGCACGGCAGAATTTAGCTGTGAAGATTAAAATACCATCAGCGATATAGATGCGTGGATAGCAAAGTAGGCAATATGCTCACTGATGTGTCATCCAAATTTAATTCCCAAGCTTAATTATTACACAGTTTGTTTACTTATTAAACTAGGTAGGTAGGCTATAATTTATCGTCAAGTGCAGGCGGGGTAACGTGTGATGTAACAGGAAGCCACTGTCGCTTACAGCCTGACAGCAGTTCCAAATCAACTCACATTTCAAACCAGTCGGCTTGCATTCGCAAGATTGTAATATCAGCACTCCAAAGACTGGATTACTCCCAGAGACGAGGATCAGCTTGCATTTCTTATACAGCAAAACAACCAACCCATTGGGAAAAGGGAGATTGAATTGAACTTCAGACAATTAAAGTCAGCAAACATTGCTACTTGGATTCTTTCTAACACCTTTCTGGTAAGTAGTAGTCTACTTGTTTTTTTACTACTTTTTACAACCTTTGTGAAAATGAGGAGATGCATATGCAGCACAATGCTCCGCATGAAGTATTGTGAGCCAGCACAATTAGACCACGGCATAAAAATAACAGAGGTCTCAGGTTTGCGTAAACTTTTTTTTTTTTCCTATTCTATTGCGATCAGATTCACATACTTTTCTGTATCTAAAAAGTTGTGATGTTGTATCGCGCATATGGGCAGATTCAATAGGTGCAGATGAGTGGTTTAGAGCTTATTGTGTGGACACGATGTTATTATAGCCTAGGGAATGTATAATAGCAAATCAGTTTATAATTATGTTGACATTTTGTAACTACAGATACATTAGCTACTTGGATATTAAGCAGTAAGTATGTATTATTGGGCATGTCGTTTTAATTTTAATATAGATTAAAAAAAAAAAAAAGTTTACATTTTAACGTAAAAAGAAAAATAATGATCTCTATAGAAACCTAGTGTTCTATATGTAAAACTTGTTACCGGTATTTATAGATTCCCAAAACACGCAACCTTCAATCTATTTTAAAGAGCGATAAGAAACCCTTCAGAAGGCATTGCCGTCATTTGTATCATGTCCACACGTAACTTGACTTCGCCTACTCCAAGTAAAAAAAATATATATAAAAAAATAAAACATTTATTCATAAAGCCACAGCAAACCAGTTATTATTCTTAAGTTGTGTATTTACTAGAACGTCCACGATTTATGCAAAGTGAAGAAAATATGCATTATCTCAGTGTGTGGTTTGAAAATATTGTATGTTTTTATTTGAATTGTCTTTATTATTGCTTTGGGATCACAGGGTCAACGAAAGTCCAATTATTGTTCAATACAGTGCGTGGGGTTTTCTAATTAAGAAAGCTGAATATTAACCATAAAGACACTAAACCCAATAGCAAGGAAGAAATACAGCATTCAGGTCAAGAAAGCTAATCATTTAACAGTATGAATGATTACCTCCTGGAAAATGTACGGTACTTCTGTTGTGGTAAAGAAAAAAAATATGCTGTTGACAATAAGGGAATATCTATACATAGATGTAATATCTAGCATTTTTTTTCTCCAAACCAAATAGCCATATTTTGCCAAAATTGATTTATTCAGGAAAATTTGGAATGTGCATATTGTAAATAAAACAGCGAGGAAATGTAGGCTAATTGAAATTAGTGAAGAAAACAGTGTCCTGGGAAGGTTGTATTTTATATATTGTAATAACTGCACTAATGATTTTATAGTATTATTCAATATATCTATCTATCTAATATATATATATATATATATATATATATATATATATATATATATATATATATATATATATATATATATATATATATATCAGCCATTGTTTTGTATAGATTTTCTTTTCAAAATGATGAAGTCAATGTTTCCTAAAGGTGTAAATAACATTCTGCTCATCTTAATGTATTATGTTCTATGAAATATTGCCTTCTTGGAGAAACACAATGGAAAGGATGCAAGCTGCTATTTCTGCAGGATGTGATGCTTGCCAGCAACTTAAAAAAAAAAAAAAAAAAAAAAACCTTAATAAGATAACAGTAATCATGTCATGTTACCAAAACAGAATTATGTTTTCAAGGAAAGGCCTGTCATTTCTTTCTCTTTTAACACGATTGAGAATAATTTCAAATCGTTAGCTATGCATTAGCTTAATTTGCAATTTAATTTAGGAGAACCAGCTGAAATAATAAAAACAATACCACCAAAGCCACATAGTGGTTTTAGAAAATGAAAATGTATAAATATAAAATAAAATAAAATCATTAACATCAAAAGGACACAGACCTTTGTTTTTTAACAGTGCAATTTATTGAAACTTGGATGTTATCCTATTTTGGGTTTTGTAATAAAGCTGTTACTTAAAAAGCCATTGGTTCTCAAACCTTTTTCGATGTGTTGAATGATTTCCCCCCAGCTGTGTATACATGTTTGTACTATACACTACAGCAGTACTGGTACTTGTTGCATTTACTTGTCTGTTGATGTGTTGTGTTATGTGTTGAGTATCGGTCATTTTTCAGGGAGCACCTGGATTTGGTCTTAGACCATAGGTTACGAGCCCTTATTGAAAATGTTTGAAATAGAAAACACAAAATAAAGGGCTAGCTGTTGTTTGGCAACTTCGTAAATATTGAATCCACAACTATAAAACCCTTAGTAGTGATACTAAAAGAAAACTGTAAAATTCAATGACAATGTTTTGACTATTAGTCTTTCTCAATGCCGTCAGTGTTGTGGTCCGGTCCTGGTTCGGTGTACAAATCTCTTCATGGTCCTATTAAGACAAATTAGCGTATGCTGTTTTTTTTTTTTTTCTTTTTTCATGACATTGAAGACATTTCAAAAGAATAGTCAAAATGTTTGTCATTTATTATTATTATTATTATTATTATTATTATTATTATTAGTAGTAGTAGTAGTAGTAGTATTAATACATAACTTTATTATTACAATTTAGAACCTTCTGCCTCACTGTCATCTTCCATCTGCCCTCTAAGTCAAAATATATTCAAGCTTGGCCTTTGAGTGATTACAGTAAATGGCTGTGTATCTCGGTGTGCGATCAGAAGCACTGCTGTTGTCTTGTCAGTGAGACCCTCGGGCAAATGATGTAATTAATATTTATTTCTTAGCAGACGCCCTTATCCAGGGCGACTTACAATTTATCACATTATTTTTACATACAATTACCCATTTATACAGTTTTTTTTTTTTTACTGGAGCAATCTAGGTAAAGTACCTTGCTGAATGGTACAGCAGCAGTGTCCCCCACCTGGGCTTGAACCCACAACCCTCTGGTCAAGAATCCAGAGCCCTGACCACTACTCTGCTAATACACAAAAACACTATTGGTGAGCTTTACAGCTGTAAATATAAACTAATCTTAGTTTTGTTGTAAGACAATTAGCTTGACTGTGTGCAAATTGCAGGCAAATTTGTTGTCATATGAGACCATTTAGATTTAGAAATCAGATGTTGACCACAACTGTATTTGTTGAGACCAGTTACGTTAAATTCATAACAGGTAGCTGAATAAAACTAACTTACTTTAATTGCAGAAGTTCTTATTTAAATTCGTTGAAACCATGTTATTGACATAGAGAACCACACACACTCACCACCCCCTCATTGTCATCTAATGTGCTCCTGGCTATCAGCTGCTTTATTCCCATAAGGCATGTTTATCCAGTCCAGACACAAAAATACTGTGTCTGTTTTCAAACACTCTCAATACACGGTCTGCCTACACACGCTGATGCGTTTATCTTGGTTCTTGGTCGCTGCTTATCTCGGTTTTAATCAGTTGATAAATAGGATGTGAACAAGTTTAGAGTTTACAGTTTAAAAGTGTTTTTTTCTAATTGCAGTGTAGTGTTTCCTCATTTTAAAAATGCAGTCAGGTGGCACAGTTTATGGAACCTGCAATATGTGTTCTTCTTTAAGTGCATGCTGTACATGGCACTTTGAGGAAGCAATAGTCCTACTCCCTTATAACTGCTTTCGTGCTTTATAAAGAGAGAGCCAAGGGGTGTATCCCTGTACATAGGAAGTTGCAGCCTGATGTGTTTAAAACATACTGTCACTGGCAGACAGTTGTTTCCTGACAAAGAGTGTTGAGAATCGTGTGTCGTGGTATTTTGGGAGTAGAGGTCGCTAGGATTGTATACATCTCTCTAACCACACCCACGGCTGGCAAGAAAGTTATCATGTTTGTGTTCTTGTACAAGATGGGCAGGATGGATATAAAAGACACATAACATCTTTAACACATTTAAAAATGTGAACAGTAGTATTTTCAATCAACCAAATGGTGTTAGGACTCTCATTAAGTAAGGTCAGAGCATAATGTAATAATCACAGTCTTGTTATGCCTGTATTCTTTTACTCATGACTTAATGCTTCAAACATTTTCTCATTAATTTTGGTTCTTAACATTTTTAGAAAACGCCATTAGCAAGAATCAATTGAAGAAAAGACCCCAGTAGAACCACACAAAAACTAGGCTGGAGTCTTATTTTGAATCTAGGTTGTATTGCAATGTATCTATTAAACCAAAAAGGGATCTCATCCAGTACTGCTAAGGTTTCTCTTTTAGTTCCCATAAAGTTTTATATGAGCTGATCATTTATTTCCACCAAAGCAATTGTTTTTGCATCTCACAGACTTGATTGAATCATATAAAATCATCACCATTGAACCATTTCCAAGAAATAAAGCAGATAATATATAATAATTACAGCAAATATGATCATTTTCATCTCAAGGTTCATGGGATTTGGCAGGTATATGATTTTCATATTTCCTGGTTTTCAAAGATAGCATAAGCTATCAGTAGCCTGAGATATTTGATCACTAAACTGCTGGTCTGATGATGTCATCTTTACCCAAACACAAATCAATTGCTTTTCAGCACTAATAAATATTTTAAGGTAAATAAAACCAAAATTCCACACAGATCTGTTCAGGACAGTCTCCTGAATGATATGCAACATATTGACCTATTATGCTGTTAACTGCAATATATGTAATTTAACCTAACAGTGTCATATACGTAGCAAGTGGAAGTAATTTAAGTCAATTTAATAGTATAAACTAAAGGTTTTAATTACACTCTCTTTGCCATTAAACACAAGCTCCTAGTATTTTTGCTGTTGTTTAGCCAATTGCAATTGGTGTCAGGTGGTCAAGGTACATTTGAACTGACTCTGTCCTTCACATAATATTCATGCATTTGTGAAAAATATCACCCTTCAAAATCTGGACTAATAGTGTTGGTATTCACAGATGTAAATGCAGCTAACCATAGTAACTTATTTCACAATTTGCCACCTTCTTTTTTTTTCTTTGCCTTATGAGTTTGGCTTTCTGCCTTCTTCAGTGAAGTACACATTTTATCATAGTATCTCATGGGAAACAACATTTTCATTGCAGTCGATACCAGACAAGATGAGAATGTTTGTTTAAACTCCTTATAAATAAGTCTCACCCTTTGACTAAAAGGAGTATGACTATATACATGTGTGTATGAAAACAAAAAGCAGAAAAGACCAGGCTGACACCAAGTGTCTAGTAGAATTCTACAGATTAGCACTGTAAATGAGCAACATTCAAAGTTCCACAAGACTCAACAAAAAGAATTGTATGGAATTGTGTAGAATGCTCAAAGCATATTACATGTGACAGTCAGAGGTTGTTTGGACATTTAATAAAAAGGCAGACTTGGAAATATTATAGTCAACACCCAATGAGGCCAGTGTATGTGTGTCATGTCTGATCATAGTCAAGCCTTTACATTTTAGGTCAAAGCCTGTTATGCATTGGTAATGTTATCACCCTGCATATCCAACTAATATACATGTATTTAGTTATGTATATCTAGTAGATGGATCATCCAGTGGTTCAATAGCACTAGCTCATGAGTTTCAGAATTGAGGTAATGATGACCAGTCCCCTGTATTGCCCATCTAGTTCTGCCTTGTGATGGGTTAGGTTAACACACAGGTCGCCTGAATTTCAAGAATAATTTGTGACAGCAGTTATTCATAACAATGTGAATTCTGAGCACAGCAAAGAGACCCTTATTTTTAAAATGATTGTAATATACTGTTTTATTTACTGTCACTCTGACTCTGCGGTAGTTCTGTCCTATAAACAGGCAGTGCATCTCGAAAAATGCGCATGTGCAAACTGGTAAGGGCAAGCATCTCATTGACCTCTGAGATGCTCCTGATTACATATGCAGACCAGATGTGCCTGTGCAGAATGATCGCTCCATTACTTGCACATACTTAACTTTGCGTCACTTAGGACTTGGCTTAAATGATG
The DNA here is from genome assembly GCF_902713425.1 of Acipenser ruthenus. Lineage (NCBI taxonomy): Eukaryota > Metazoa > Chordata > Actinopteri > Acipenseriformes > Acipenseridae > Acipenser > Acipenser ruthenus. The sequence continues at coordinate 38,223,287 of NC_081198.1, read as the reverse complement.
TGACGCAGCTATAAAAAGGTGTGCTTGTGTGAGATAAGTCATGAAAAGCCATGACACACAGTATTTCTGTCATGTGCAGATATGGCAATAACTTAGAAAATGCTGTATGTCATGGCCTTTAATGAGATATCTTGTTTATACCAAGAATGCATACATCAATAATATAGCGTATATACATATTTCATTTAAACACATGCCTTATGGGGAAAAAAATTTGATGTCTCTTGTGTGGTTAATTTGTTTATGAAGGGCTATATTAAAAATAAATTCTATATTCTATTGTAATGCGGTTAGTGTTTTTGCCGTCACTCATCACTCTTGCCAATTACAAATGTTTTTTGACAGTGACAAAGAAAAAATCAGCCCAGTAGTCACAAGTGATGACAGAAAAAATCAGCCCAGTAGTCACTAGTGATGACTGCTTTTGTTTTGTATAATTTGTTTAATTTTTCAATAATTGTTTAATAGGATGTTAGTAGTTAAAACACAACCACACAATATGATAGAGACAGATATAGCAGAAGATCATACTACTAGAATCTCCATGGAACTATAAAAAATGTTGCTAGTACTACCCACGTTCCATAGAGCTCAGTGGTTCTTGCTAATTCTGCATTTTTGTCATTTGCTAATCTTAAAAAGAATGCGTCTCCAGGCAGAAGGTATCTGTTTTCTGAAATAAGTTGTGTGTACAATTCTGTAGTGACATTTTATCATCGTCAGATATTTATGATGTACAGTAATTGAGATGGTTTAACTAATAATTAATACATATTTGTAAATTAAATAAGGTTGTTTAAAATATTAAAGGTGCCCCTATCAAAACCTTCATAGTTGTTTTAAATTATATGCAGTATGCAGTACAATGCATTTGCGTTGCAGGGTGTCAAAAGAAGAAAATAAAAATTGTTGAAGTGAAGTTTCTGTAGCCATGAGAATGATCTGTTGACTGTCATGATCCCTTTGCCTGTGTGAAAGGGTGATTTTTTCTTGTATTTAGCTGCTAAAAGATACCAAAATAATAGTAGAAATAGACACAAAAAAGAAAAACGCCTGCAAATTGTGAGATAAGAAGGCTTTATTTTGAGTGAATACTGGCCCTGATTTGAAACCATTCTTTTACAACAGGAAAAAACAAGCACATGAGTCCAGTGATAACATCTGTTCACTAAAGCTTAGTGCTTCCACCTGTCATAGTTTTCCCTTGACCGTACTGGTTTGAGGTAGGTGGCCTGGGTTTCAGTATGCTTTTCAGGATTACATAAAATCCTTGGTTTTAATCTTACAGTGTCTCTCAGCTACGCACAAGGGCCTTAAACAAGCACCGGAAGTTTAATCTACATCCATGCTGATAGCGCCAATATCAATCCAGACAGAATACAAGCTGTTGTTAACCTCTTATTGAGCAAAAAAATCCTTAACTTACAAACAAGGTTACTGTGTTATATCCGGAGGTCATGGATACAAAGAGGGACTGAAAGATACATAAGCTGGACATTAAGTACTCCGTGTAAAGCAACCAGAATGGTGGACATGTTAAAGACAACTGGTTGCAACTTTTGGTACTGTAACATAAGTTAGAGACATGAAACACATGACTATACTCTGTACTTTGAATACTGTATCAGTCAATAAATATTGATCTCCCTATCCCAAAAATGCTTTATAATGTATTTGAATTGCTTAGTTGGAGTTTTTCTTGCTTTAATTTCTGTATCAATGCTTCAGCCACCTTGAATCAATGTTCCAACCATTTACGTAAAACTATTCATTAAAAAAGTGTCTCTGATTTTTATTTTCATTGGTAATAATATTCCATTAATTAAAATGATAGATTGTATTCATCCTCTGAATAGAAGACTGCCCCTTTACTCAGGGGAGTCTCATTGAGTATTTTGCCTGAATTTTTGCCTGAATTGTGCTATCTTGGTGAGATTTCGTGAAAGTGGTGTTAAACTTGATTAAACTAATCATCCAATCTGGTCTTGTCCACACAGGTTTTATGAACCAAAGAAAAATCTCCCAGCTGGGTTCAGTCGCACATGTGGCTGGCTATACATCATGTTGATGTACTATTTTATGAAGCCAATAGCATTCATTTTCCTTTACAGCTGTAGCTGCAGCAAGGGAATATGTTATTATTATTATTTATTTCTTAGCAGACGCCCTTATCCAGGGCAACTTACAATTGTTACAAAATATCACATTATTTTTACATACAGTTACCCATTTATACAGTTGAGCTTTTACTGGAGCAATCTAGGTAAAGTACCTTGCTCAAGGGTACAGCAGCAGTGTCCCCCCACCTGGGATTGAACCCATGACCCACCAGTCAAGAGTCCAGAGCCCTAACCACTACTCCACACTGCTGCCCAATATGTACTGGAAAATGTTTTGTTTTTAAGAGTAAAATAGGGCTGTAACGAAGGGTACATTTTGACCTTCAAGAGTTTAGAACACATTACCGAAGGAAGTTTCAAACCATCGATGGCACAAATTTGCATAATTTACTGGTGATGTCACCATAGCTACTAGTTTATATTTGATTGAAAATCCTATTATTTTACAGGTAATCCATATAAATAGAATAGAACATCCACATGTAGCTTAACAATACATTATATAGAACAGTAATCAGGTTTTTATAATTTAAATAAAAATAAAAATGCACATTGTTTATGTACATGTAACTGATGCTGCTTGTGATATATACAGTAAGGTTGCATTGCGGTAGCACCTTACTGCAGCCAACTAAAAGAACTGCAGCTGATTTAGGCAGGTTATTAGACACAGTGACATTTTACTATTTTAATACTACTACTACTCATAAAACAAATAATAATAATACTATTATGCCAAAGCACTGAAGTGCTTTGGCATAATATACCCTGCTCTAATGTATGGCAGTGGCGCCATATAGAGTTCTTGTATTTTAGTGGATTTTAATACATTTTTTGTTTTAGTAATATGCATTATACAAATTAAAAATTAAAAAAAGAAAAAAATATATAGTGCGTAAATGCCGCCTGACGAATCTTCAAAGGGTTAAACTACCTTTGAATTCCTGGCTAGCGAATGAATCTTCGAACCTTTGAGCACAGCCATAAAAATAAAAGACTTTGTTTCTCAGTCTTTTTTATCAGTAGTAGTATTTCTTTTTTTTTTTTTTTTTTTTTTTTTAGCATTTCGGTGCTTTTGGATTAGTCATACACAGGAGGGTAATTTGCTATAGGGCAGGGGGGCAGTTGCCCCTCCCCCACAGACCTTGGTTTTTGATTGATAGTTCATCGTTGTCTAGTGATTAGATTGACAACACAGAATGACACTGAATTCTATTATTTCTGTAATAATGTGATATTATTGACATCATGATGAGTCACAGGGAAATGTCAGATATGTTTGTCACAGCTTGTTAAGCTCTTGTGTAGGGCTGTGCTATGCATTTTCAGGTTGGGCTGTTGCTGTGCGTTTTCAGATTTAGGCTCATGTGTAGGGCTGGGCTGTGTGGTTTCAGATTTAAGCTCTTGTGTAGGGCTGTGCTGAGCATTTTCAGGTTGGGCTGTGCTTTGTGTTTTCAGGTTTAGGCTCATGTGTAGGGCTGTGCTGTGCGTTTTCAGATTTAGGCCCATGTGTAGGGCTGGGCTGTGTGTTTTCGGGTTTGCATAGCTGCTGTATAAACTCATCGTTGTCTTTTTCACAGTGGATCGTCAGAAAATAATTTTAAGGTGGTACACTACAGTATTAGATACATTCTGGTAGGCAATGTTATACATAAAAATCAATGCAATACATTACTTTTTTCGAGTTTGTTATAATCCAGTGCCGTGCTTTAAAAATACTTGCATTGCTGTATAATTTATTTTAAGAATAAGAACAATGTTGACAAAGCGCAGCACACTATCTCGTTGTAAACTGGCCCAATTACTGCCTGTTTTTTCTCATTCATGACGCTATCTGGGACAATGTTAAATGTTGACACAACTTTGCCTCCCCCCCCCCTGTTATTTTACACTAAACACACTTTCTCTATGTAATGTCAAATAAATATTGTTTACACCAACTACACCTTCACAATAGCTCTTGTAATTTGTTCTCATTATTTTTAATTACAGATTAAATATCCTTTACTGAATATCTTTGCTATATGCTTCAGAAACAAACTTACTTCCTGTGACTCAAACAGTTATTGATCATTTAATCAAATGTGCTAACTGACGCAGATTGCATTCCTATACAGATTTTTTAAAGATCCAAAATATTACACCAAAAAATGTTCCGCAAGGGAACAATAAAAGAGCAGAAAGCAAACATCCTGTGACTCTCGTAGGATGTTTACAATGCACACTGCAAAGACAATAGACTTGGTAAGCTAGCACAATATTGATATCATGCACACACAGCTATAGCACACATTCCATATCTAAGTCCCCAAATACAGAATATTTTTGTTTTTTGTAACATGCTGAAAATGTTAATGAACAATGGCATGCTGCACATGCATTTATTATTAATCTGTGGTGTGTTTGTGATTTAAACTTTGTGGGGTGGTCATCTTGGAATGCAGTCTGTTGACAACCGTTTTGTTTATATTCCCCCCTAGTTCTGGGCAGCTCCCCCAACTTAAAAAAGTGATTACCAACACTGTATATCTCTCCAGAGCACACCCTGCGGGCCTCAATGGTGAGAGAGTTACTGAACATTAACCCTTTTGAGTGCTTTAAATCAGCTTGAGCACCAATAAACTATTCAAAGAAATCCAGACTGGGGTTACAGTTTTCCAAGAGGCAGAGAGCTGAGTGGATACTGTGAGCACAATTATGGTATGTAGCCTGAATACCCTGTGTTGCTTCGCTGAGATATTCTTTTCAGCACACAACAGACAGTTGCAATCAGTGTTTTTTCTTCCTAAAAAAAAAAAAGAAATATTTCTTATGCTGGGAATACCTGTTAAACTATAAATAGATGGTTCAAGAGTCATGTTTCAAATAGCAAGTGTACAGTAGGTAATGAGAACACAGCCAGCTGCACAATTATTTATTCAATGTCATGAATAACTATTCCAGGTAATGACTGCTGGGGAAATAACAGCTGAGGAGCACGGACTTTACCTAACATTTAGAAAAAAGGACACCTGTAAGTAAAGTTATGAAATCACCACTTCTTACCTACAAGTTCAGTGAACATAGGCTGAACAGTCCTACCGTGTAGAATTATATGCAAAACTATAACACAGGTGTAAATAGGCTAGGTTTAAATGTGTCTCTGTCATGATCAGCAAATTAATAACTTAATATTTTATAGTAAATTGTGTATATTTGTTATACGTGGTCTTTATACTTGTAATTACTTGTAATGTAAAAGAGGTAGCTTGACAAAAAAACAAAAAAAAAACAAAGACATTGCACAGCCCAAAGGGAGTGTGCTGTTCCACTGTTCAAACATACCAGGCTCATTCACACAAGCAGTTTTAAAGCTGTACCCTCATATTACCTACAGGGATCACAATCTGTAGCAGCAGTGGTTAATACGCAACCTTGAGGAGCTTGTGTTTCTCAGTTCTTCTGTCTATTGCACTTCTAATTTGGATTTTAATTGTAGCTAAACTCATACATTAAAACACAAAATTATTATTTCTGTATTTGTATTTACTAGTTGATTCTCAAAAGCATTGCTTAATCCCCAATATGCTATAAACAGGGGCAGGACAGCCCTGGAAAACAAGTTGAATCTCAGTGGATCTACCCTGTTTAAATGTCTCCTAATAAATAAATAAAAACTAAGTAATACTAAAGAAAAACTAATTGTCCATACCTCCCCAACAAATATTATTCTGTTTTTAAATCTGTCGACTGGCAACATATTATAATGTTAGCTCATCCAAATATTTCCATATTTACAAAATGCATTAATCAGCTTTGGGCATCAGTAATAGCCTCTGGCTTTATTAAATAGTTGTTTGTTTGTTTTTTGTCTTTGTTTGGAGTGGGTGAGGGGCTGTGATCCCGTAATTTAAATGAGTGACTTTATATAGTCTGTAGTAATGCTCACTCTTTGTTAAGTCTGCTGTAGACAAGCAAGGAAATTATTTTTCATGTTTGCTGAGGTTAATGTTCCTAGATTAATTATTCATACTTTGCCTGTTGGGATGTGTGGCCGTAGAAGACCTCTCCACTTTAACAAATGTAACAAAAAAAGCAGCACACATTTTGATACCTTGCTGCAGTTGGGGCACTGTTCATTTTTATGTATTTTTTTTTCTCCAGATTTGATTTTAACATTCATATGCATAGCCGACCAATTCTAACAAAAATATATATTTATTCCCATACGGAAAGAAAATATATTTTATATATATTTATTATGAATGGCAAACATGTTAAATATATGAATAATATATTTATAACCTTACCATATTTTTCAACATATAAAATAATAAATATATGGCTCATAGATTGAATTATATTTAAAATATATTCCAAATGCACCAGATATTTTAAATATATTTTTTATACATTACTAATGTATTTTAACTGACTAAAATATATTTTACAATATATTGTTATAATATATATATATATATATATATATATATATATATATATATATATATATATATATATATATATAGTTAATAATCACTAAAATTAACTAGTTCTATATTTGTCATATAGATAGGGCTTCTGATTTTCGGTTTTAACCGATAAAACCCAATAAAACACCCGATACAAAAAAAATGAAATCGGTGGATACAGAATATCCACCAATATATTTTCTCATATATATATATATATATATATAATATATACTTTTATATTTTAAAAGCATTAATGATATATTTAACATATATACACAATTATATATTTTAAATACACAAAACATACATTTACCATATATATTTTTTGTATCTAGAAAAGGGGCCAATTTTGGTGTATGAAAAATGGATAAAATATCTTGATAATCTACTTTTAATATATACTATTTAATACAAGAATGATATTGGTAAAATATAAGTATCATACATTTCTTATTATATATATAAAAAATATATTTCTGTATGGGTTATTACATTTTTTAATTTGTAAAAAAATAAAAAAATAAATCAAGTAAATCATTGTTTCTGTGTTGTGTTGATGCTCAAGGTTGATTACTTGGTTTGCGCGTGCATTTTTTAATGCTCACAGCTACAGTACTGTAGAAACATTAATCAGCACTATAAGAAGCTGCCGGATATTTCACACACAAGCCTCCTAGTTTGTGTTCATTTCCGTGGCATTATGAAAGCATATTTACCTAACACATTTTCATTATGTGGCTCAACCTGATATCCAGACTATAGACTATAGCACTGTGGGATGATGTTTGAAACAGTGCCATGAAAAAATGTTTTTTGAATGTGAAATTCAAAATTCCAGAGAAATTCATACCTGTTTTGTATACTTTTGTTGTTTCAGTCTGATAAGAGTTCTGCATTGCTGCTTCAGTCCTGTGTCAATTATGAAGATGGAGAAACACTGGGTGCCTTCTCTTTTGTTACTTAGTTCTGTTGCTAAGGTAAGATTTTCACTGAATTTCAATATATTTATCTGTGTGTCTGGAACTGTTATCTATTACAGAATGCACCACTACATGTACAGCATTATATATTTCACAGTTGTTTGACATTGACCATGCAGGTGACATCTGTGTGCAATTATTTTTTCAATGTGTACTAGATCAAGTACAACTAATTCTAGGAGTACATTATAATTATGGTTCTGGAATGTTTTAGCTGTTTATAAAAAGTACCAAAAAATAAATAAATAAAAAAAAAACTAGGATAACTGTGGAATTATTTAATGTCATGGCTTCATAAAATGCAGAGGAGGATCTATGTAAATGCAGGAAAATGATCTGAATAGTTAATCAATTGGCTATGAATTGAGTTGATAAACAAAATAAATAAATAAGATCTTATCAGCACCAAAGCAAAAGAACAAATTTAAAAAGGAAATCAGCATTTTTGTTCGGAATGCAACATTTCTCTTAAGGGTTTCCCTTTATGGACTGTTAAGAAGAAACTGCTTTCAATGTTCGGATATAGCCCCTTAGTGAATGCTTCTTAGTTTAAAATCGATGTCATTAGTTTGTGCCAACATTGAAAATGTATTTAAATGAATGCGGAACTAAACATATGGAAAGTAAATTGCAAGCTCTCGCCGAATTCATCAGAACTCAATCCAGCATTTAGAGATATTTAGATAAGCTAATTCGATATGCCTACCAGTTTCCAGATAGTAATCTCTTCTGTTTTCTAATGAACTGTTCAAGCTGCGTTGGGGAATATTTCAGTGTCTGAGGTAATGTAAATCTGCCAAAGTTTATTCATAATGATTTACAGCCAATGTTCTATGCTTTTCTTTTTTATTGTTATTTATGAGTGACTGACATCTGGTTGACTGAACATTGGATGACTTTTGTTTTTGTATTTGTTCACATATTATATTGACTAAGATACATATCTCTTTTCTTGTCAAATCAAAAAAAATACCAAGCGGGTAGATTTCTATGTAGCATACTGTCACAGTCAAAAAATGCATTTGCAACCACTCAAGAGCCCATATATATATATATATATATATATATATATATATATATATATATATATATATATATATATATATATATATATATAATATATATATATATATATATATGTATATATATATATATATATATATATATATATATTCTTTGTTTTATAGGTTTTACACATGATTTTTCTACCCAGTTCGAATGTCACCTCTTTAATGCAAATCACTTATCGCTCAGCAGGCGATCTCAGATGCTGCTGTCAAGCCAATTGCCTTTTTTTAAGTGACTGGGCCTTGGAGGCAATTCACGGGCTCTTCGGGCACCTGACCAGTAGGGGTCAGTGAAGTGTGATGCATACCTGTCAACACTGAGTTTTTAAAATAAGGGAGCTTTTGTAAACTTAAATTTTAGTGGCCTAAATTGAAGTAAATACATACATAAGACAAAGGCATACAGCTATTCCACTTTATTACTTCCTTCTAATTGCTTTTAAAAAAAGAACAATATTAAACAGAAAAACAACCGTGACATGCTTCACAATCAAAATCCCTCTTGGCCCCTGTGGTTCTTATTGTACTGTACTTGTAGGTGGCTGATTTGGCAGCAGCCAATACAGTGAACAGGTGTATTGTAGTTGATTTTGCACAACAGTAAAGCATACACAGTTGCCGTTGTTACTTTCAAATCACACAACAAACCTAAAGGCTGAGTCTGGTACTGCACATTGACCTCATCATCAAAGGACGAGCTATGGCACCTACTTTATAACAAGAAAAAAAATTCAATAAGTCTGTCATAAAAAAATAAGAAAATAAATAAATACACAACTTGGTGTTGTAACATTGTTACACTGCACTTATGTGGTGGATCAATAATACCAGTGTCAGTAACATTTCATTGTCAACTATTTTCTACTTTAAATGAACACACTATTGCTGTATATAAACACATATTATCAATCAATCTGAATTTCTAAAGCAATGTTGATATCCAATTGTAATAGAAACGCTTATCTTTCACTATTTGTGTGACTTTTAGACTTTCCTGCAGAATACTTTGCTATGTGTGAGTCAGGGAACATGTCTACTGCAGATTTGCTGAACTAGTCACAACATGTAAAGGTCTCTGCATATGTAACATTCTTACTCTCTGTTTTTCCTTTGGCAACGAAAGATCACTTTTGGTTTACAGAAGTTTACAGAAAGTATGCCTTTTTCCTATGTTGCTTAGGATTATGTGAGAATATGTTGTGGTCTAAGAAGCTTCAAATTTGGATCAATATTTTAGGATTTTTTACTGGATGAGGAGGGCTTATCGCATGTGCAGCCATCATAGGTGGTCAACTTCTGAATGCATGCCTGCCACAGGGGTCCCCAGGGTCCTAAACCCTGCTAGGTACAGACTGGGATTGCAGTAACCACAGACCGTACATGACTTTTGCAGAAAATAAGGGTTTCCTGATGAAGGGGTTTAACAGTAGAGTTTTTGGTAAAATGAGAAAATCTGTCCCTGGGAGTTGTCCAGGAGCCATGTCAAAAAACATATTAGAGTCCTGGCAAATAAGGGAGAGTTGACAGGTCTGGTGAAGAGTTGAACTAGTATCACTACTAGTATAGAACTAGTATTCCTCCCTTACCCTGAACCAATGCAGCACTTCCTGTGGGTCCCCAGCCCGACTCACCCTGCATTACATTGCATATTTATAGTATTTTTTTCTCAAAGTAATAATTCCATCTTTTTTTTTTTATTTCCAGCTATTTGTTTTCGCCCACCCTGATGCTAACGAAACTCAACATTCCCCGCAGCATGTCTACAGTGAGCTTGGGGTCACCAGAAATAAAATAGTGACAGCGCAGTTTGAATGTTACCAGAAAATTATGAAAGACACAGATTATAACAAAAAAGGTAATTTCATATTGTTATACTATCTATGTGTACATGAAAGTATGTATTTAGTGTATGTATGTATGGAATAATGTATAGCTGTATGTTGTGTAGCTTGTTGGAGAGCCCTAATTCATAACTATGAAACACTCTTTATCATGTAATATAGAAGTCGAATACTGCACTGGTTTTACCGCTGCACCTTTTGTATTGCATAATAATATAGCGTTCACATTGGTACCCACTGTATGGTAGCAAAAGGATATATTACAGAACAAGAAATATTTCCCCAAAAAATAATTAGGGATATGACAGCCCATTTATAAATATGGCAAGGGTTGTTTTTCCCACAATCCCTGTACTTGTCTATGAGTGTATTTTTTTTCACTTGACACTTTAAATTAATAATTTCATTGACAGAATTGCAAAGTCATTATTATTTAAAGATGCAATTTATTGTTGTTTTCACCATTTCTGGCTTAACTCTGCCTATATGGCAATTTATTTTCTCATTTATTGCCTTTTCAAAGTATAATTATATCATAAGACTGCTTACTAGCTTAGAATATGTATACTGTACACACTTTGCCTTTTGTGTCAGGTGGTAAATCACATGTTTGGCTTTCTGTCCACTCTACTATTTTCAAACCTGCAAGAATACTAATGAAGTAAAATAGGTGATGTAGTAGAACTATAAAACAAAACATGGACAGAAACTGTGATACTGCTGAAAATACAGTCGTGTGCAAATTTATTAGAGCACCCCATTGCTTCTGTAGTTTGTATGTATTGTGCATATGCAATCAAAACATTGTTATTTAAAATCTTGGGAAATTGTCAAATATTTGTTTAGTCTTATTAATTTCTTAGCAGATGCCCTTATCCAGGGCAACTTACAATTGTTATAAGATATCACATTTACTGGAGCAATCTAGGTAAAGTACCTTGCTTAAGGGTACAGCAGCAGTGTCCCCCACCTGGAATTGAACCCACAACCCTCAGGTCACGAGGCCAGAGCCCTAACCACTACTCCACACTGCTGCCCTATGCCAAAAAAGACTTTTAACAGAGCCAAACTTACATGATGCTCAATTACAAATCTTGAGGTTCTAATAATGTTGAATTCATTAAGTCACAGAACTATTCATTTACATTAAAATATGTATTATGCTTCAAATGCTAAACATGATTATATCTGATGGAGACTGACATTCAGTGTTTAAATTCAGTGGTAATATCCTGTGATCCTCCCTTTTTGACATAATTTGTATCAAAAGGATTTTCTTTTATTTGTATCCAAGCCCTCCTCCCACCCACCCTTAGAAACAGCTGCAAATAACAGCTTTAAAATGTTGCTCAACAGGAAAGAACAGGAATTAAGCTCTGTAGGCTATCCTTTTTGACACTGCTGGGCCTCCACGTTATGAAAGTTAAAAATCATACTATTTATTAAATCTCAAATGCATGCTGTGTGAGAATTTAGTGTTTTCAGTAATACATAATCAATCAATCAATCAATCAATCTTTATTTTATATAGCGTCTTTCATAGTGGACCACCATCACAAAGCGCTTTACAAGATGCAGTAACAAGAAAATCCATAATACTTTAAATACAGAGAAATGCATAATACATGCTATACAGCAAAAAAAAATGCAGAATACATTAAATACAGTGAAAAGTGCATAATGCATGATAGTAGCATAATACATGAAATAGTAGCAGCAACACTGCAGCTAATAGCAGATATCAGGCTTAAAGAGCATGGAAAGCAAGAGAGAACAGGTGGGTCTTGAGAGCTGATTTAAAGCGACCAACATTTTCTAGCCCGGGCAAAGTTGTACGGGTCTGTAGCTGGAGAAGTGATGTCTCTGAAATTGCTGACATATTTTCCTTTCTTTTTTTGTGTCCAGTAGTTGCTTTTAGTTTATTTTTCTGCACACTCTACTACTTTGTATATGATGTGGAATATGTGATTGTAAAATTGTAACATCAGTATGTTACATGTGTTATGATTTTGAATGTGCGGTTCTTAGCAGCTGTATTATTGTTAAGGATACGAATCATACGATGATATCACGATGGTCCAGGGAACCCCTGAATTTTGCCATTTGTTTCCAGTCAGCATGGAATAGGAAGTGAGCAGTACATATTTTGTATTGGTTTCAGTGCAAAGTTAAAGCAGTTAGCAAACGTCAAATAAAGGTGAATACTTACACAGAACTATAAAAAGTAAAGTGGTGAAATTAAGTTCAATGCAACTAGCAGAGCAATATCCCAAACAATTTCACAAAAGCGGGGGGAGCTTTAAAGGAGAAACAAACTTTTCAAATTAACCAAAGCCTTTTGTGCAGAAAATATACCTCTTCATACCCTTGATAATGCAAAAAGGAAAGGAAGGACGATTTACAGTTTTGGAGAAGCATGATAACCCTGATTTGCAGCTCTTGCGGTCATTGACCTGCGGTGCTTAACAGTACCTGTCAACAGTGTAGATGCCGAACGATCCTAATTATTTAACAGTGTGATCAGGGATGACAGATGTCGCATCAAAAGTGAACTTGTAACATACATCTTGTAATACAAAAATCACAACTGTTTTAAATAGACATTAACGAAAAAGGATATTGTTGTAAAATTCTCAATTTATAAACAGAACATTTATTATAAAAATGTAATTTCAGATTATTTTATTACATCGGACAAGGAATATCTCTTAAAATTAAAAGGTGAGCATATTCCTGTTATGGTTGTTTGAAAAGGTACTGTTAAAAAAGAAAAACATGTTAAATACATTAATTAGATACTTATTTAGAACACATGTTAAATATTACAATATATTATATCAATAAATCTCTTTTTTATAAGTTCAAATCTTAGCCGTGACCAGTCCGTGAACTTGTCTATTTTTAGTCTTAATTATTGTCAAGAGCCACCAGAGGCTGCTTATAAACCATCATATAAAATTGGGTCTTTGTGTTAAGATAATTCATTAGAGTGGTCTTTATATGAAGGTTGTGTTTAACATGAGTTTGACCATAGACTACTAGATAGGTAACAGTGTCGAAGGCCAAATGTAATTCATTTTTCCAATTCATAATTTTTTTCCTGCACCCCCTACAGGTCCTTTGTGTAACAGGACGTGGGATGGATGGCTTTGCTGGGATGACACTCCAGCAGGAATGACATCAGTACAGCGTTGTCCTGACTATTTCCAAGACTTTGACCCTTCAGGTACTTTAGTTTAATGGTTTATGGGTGGCGTCAGACCAGAAAGGAATACACTGACAGACGGTGGTGATGAGAAGCTGAGTGCAAATGGTAGCACTCAGCGTTTATTAACAAAGTAAAGGTTTAAACAGAACTCAAAACAGGACACGGCACTTTACACCAAAATAAAACAGACAAACAAAACGCACTAACACTTAACAAACGGTGCACGGAGAGACAAACAAACACGGTGAGTACAACACTTATATTTACGTTCTTATTTATTTTAACTCCTCTTTCTCTCTCCCATTCTCCACTCTCGAACACCCAACCCCGAGTGAAAGAAATGTGCATCTATATATAAAGTTGTGCTGGGATTCAATTACTAATTAATTATTCACTTGAATCCCAGCACGTGAATTAATTCTGTGCAACCCCGTGCTCACATACTATACTTTAAATGCACGTGCAGTGATGTGCAATCCCGTGCCTAAATACAAATATACAATTTAAATCACACGTGAAACACAGACCCGTTTATATCCCGTGTACCAATCTCTATACACCAACATTAACACACGCAACATACAACACATAACACACACATGCACACAGCGCATTGCCACAATGCCATACCATCAATCCATAATATTTGTTCCTGTTACTTCATGACACAGGCAGTGTACATTTTGATATCAGTAGAGGCAGAGCTAATGCCTTTGGGACAGTTCTTGTCAAGCATTAAATAAATTATATTATAAGAAAACAAAAAACATTAGTTGCTTCAGGAACTGAAACAGACTGAGGGGGTTTAAGATGTAGCTTGAGAATTATTTACAGAAAAAAGAATGAGCACTTAATCTGGCAGTCTAGAATGGCAGAATGGTCAAAGAGAGTTTAACAAGTATTTAAATGCACAGACTAATAGTTTGATGGTGGAGGGCACAGTGGGTTAATGTACTGACCTTTCAAAGCCATGTTCAATCATAAATGCACACTTGTATGTTCCTCAGTTCACTAATACAACACACTGTATCAAATACATGCTTTAAATCTCAAATAAAATAAGGACCAGGCCTAATATTAATTTCTAAAAATAAAGCTACATTACTATAGTATACTGTATTTGCCATACTGTCTTACTGATATAAACTGATGCAAATTAAACATTGGATAACCATACTTAATGACTTATGTATCTAGGTTTTGTCAATAATCTTAATCGTAGGTCTAATAGTGAAGTTAATATTAATGTGCTTATAATGCTGAAGGTTCTTAGTTCAGGGCAATTATTCAGTTGCTCTTCTGATTCAATTCAGGCATCCCAGTAACTCATTTAATGTAAAGCTATGATATGAGTTGCCTACTGTAAATTTCAATGGAGAATTTAAATATCTTTTATGATGTGTTTTTAAGACACCTACAATATAGTACCTCCAAGCGATTACTGTAAATCATGATAGAGAACTAAAAACTACATTAAATACTAGCATATACCAGGAATATCTCCAATGACAGACGCAGGTTATGGTTTTGTCCATTGAAAAAGACTCAGGGAACACTTGCCACACCAGGAGTATATCTACAAATAAAGGCTTTTATGGTTGGGTTGCCTTTTCATTCATTGTTACATGACACAAAAACAGGGTTCACGTTTGGGTTAGAAGGTGCTGTCATCTTTTACTATTATGTGTATTATAAATATTTTCTTAATTCATAAGATTAGGTTCGGGAACTATTTAAACAGAAGATATTACAGTTTAGGTAATCGGTTTCACGGAACTGATGTCCGATTGGCTGAGCTATTGACATCATAGGTATTTCTTGCCCTAATTAAAATGTGTAGGGATATTACAGGAAGTCCTTTCAAGAAATCAGATTGTGAATTCACAGTGATCTATTTTTTTATGCAAGTTGTCTGACTTTGATGAAACTGTGCATTAATTATACGATGGTGTTGTACACAGTACACTTGTTTATGCTAGTATTGTAACACCTGTAATGTGTAATCAATATCCTTGGTGTACATATGTATGTCACTGACACTTATACACTGTGTGGTATAAGGATACTGTTCAAGGAACCCTGCACTCCTAATAGCACCACAGTTGCTGTTGTCAGTTATTGAGTCTATATTTAGATGTCTGCAGGAACACGGTTATTAACCTAGTAGTCATACTCATATAAATAAATTGAATATTTCTTTTCAATTTTAGAAAAAGTAACAAAGATCTGTGATGAAAATGGAAACTGGTTTTCACATCCAGAGAGCAATAGGACATGGACAAACTACACAAGATGTACTGCCCACACACCCCAGAAAGTGAAGGTTTGTCTGTCAGTTTTTAAGAGATCATTTAAGCTGGATAAAGAACCAGGCCTTTTGGTATTTTGTGGTGGATCTTAATACTGCCACTCACAAGTAAACCTACTCTATGGTGCAGCTCTTTCAACTGTTTTTTTTAAATTGTATTTAGTTATGTTAAAATGGGGGCAATAACCCAACCCTGCAGTAAAACTATTATTATTATTATTTATTTCTTAGCAGACGCCCTTATCCAGGGCAACTTACAATTGTTACAAGATATCACATTATTTTTACATACAATTACCCATTTATACAGTTGGGTTTTTACTGGAACAATCTAGGTAAAGTACCTTGCTCAAGGGTGCAGCAGCAGTGTCCCCTACCAGGGATTGAACCCACGACCTTCCGGTCAAGAGTCCAGAGCCCTAACCACTATTCCACACTGCTGCCCTATGGGACATTCCTTAGAGAAATAATGTGCTAGCAAACATGTCTTTTAATTCTCAATATTTGTTATGTTCTTACACTTTTTTGCTAACAGGTTAATACAGATACTGACTATTTTTCTTAACTTGTTTATGATATGCTTATTTCTGTGTTATTATTCTGTTGCAGACGGCGCTGAATCAATATTACCTGACAATAATTGGACATGGATTATCAATAGCCTCGTTACTTATTTCTCTGGGGATATTCTTTTATTTTAAGTAAGTGTAATAATAATAATGACATTTCAAATGCTGAAATTGTCTCAAAGATGCGTTCCAGTGTTTCTGCACAATTGTATTGTTGGCCAACAATAAACAAACAAAAAGTTACCATATCAGACCTTAAATTAAAGGGAGACACGGCTTCCCCTGTCACAGACAATCTAACAAACTGTAACTGCAGAGCTTGTGTCTGTTTTGAAAATGTAAGATCTAAACTGGCCATCTAAAAAGTTGGATACACATTTCAACAGCTTGTTCTTTTTCAAGGTTGGTGGATAACATATTTAAAATTACTAACCTAATTTCCGTTCTTTTGTGTTAATAGGAGTTTGAGTTGCCAAAGGATAACTCTGCATAAAAATCTGTTCTTCTCATTTGTTTCGAATTCCATCATCACCATCATTTGGTTGACAGCAGTGGCAAACAACCAGCCGCTGGTTGCAAGAAATCCAGTAAGTAAGCCTGAGACTGAAATGCTTTTTTTTGGCTTTCATTCATCTAACTAGACTCAAGCTTGCTAAAATTAAATATAAACATAAAAACTTTCAGGTTAGCCTATGCAAGAGCGCCCCCAGAAATCTTTTATATGGTACGCACAACTGAACCACACCAACATGCCTTCTCATGCCCATAACGACTGCATCACCATGCTGGAAAGCGTTTCAGCCAATATATCTTTACTACTTAAAAAATAGATATGAGTAACATCTAAAAGTTGTATTTAATTAATGTAGTCTATACATGTATGTGCAAAATGTGGCAACACAGGAGGTTACACTACAATACAATAAAAAACGGTATGATCTTTAGGCCTATATGAATATAAGATTGAGAACAGGGGGATATGTAAAAATACATACGAGGCTCCTGAGCAGCTTCATGCACTGGCAGTTCTATAGGCGGAGTACCAGGCTGAGCATCCTAATGTTCCTGTACACGTCTGCCGGTCCCTATACCCTGCCTCTGCTCCGAGAAGCCAGTGACTGCTGGTCTGCAGCTGCGGTAGAAGTGCTAGGCGCAGAATCCGCTTAACACACACATATTATAATGAAACGTGGCTGTCTTGTAATATTATAAACATTCAAACAAAAGTCTTTATCTAAAGCGATACGGTACATTTATGTTTGTTAACTATATCCATTACTTATTGCACAATATGTCAATTGATGCTAACAATTCATTCCAGTTCTGTGCGGTGGAAGAAGAGGTGGAGCTCTGTTTTTCCTGGGACATCTTAAAAGAATTATAGAAAGAAAATATGACTACTATTATTACTACTACTACTACTACTACTACTAATAATAATAATAATAATAATAATAATAATAAGGCTAAATGTTTGGTTAGTTGTGCTTAACAACATGCATTTATACAAACATTAATAATAGGCTATACAAGAGGTTTACATTTGCAGCATCTTTTGCGTTGTGTTCCTTCTTGTCTGTGTGTGTGTGTGTGTGTGTGTGTGTGTGTGTGTGTGTGTGTGTGTGTGTGTGTGTGTTGGTTGTTTTGGTGCAGCTTTACTGAGGAATAACATGAGATTCCGCCAGTTAAATGGGATCTTGACTGCTGAAATTTCGTGAGAGACAGAAGCATGATTCCTGCTCCGGTTTACATGGGTTTTTACAGCTATTTTTATCGTGAGAAAGCGATTGACCCTGCCCTTAAAGTCGCGCTGACCAAAGGACGTTCTTTTGCTGTTTCACGCTGTGTTCGCATGGCAACGTCACACAGTCATGACTGTAGAGTTGATTTTATTGCACATTTTGGTGTACTTTATTTGTTAAAATTAGTTACAATAGCCATTTACAATAGCTTGAACAAGTAGCACATATGACCGTTTCCCTTCCCTTGTTTTTTTTAATGCTTTTGTTTTGCCACTAAACTTTCTTTGGTTTTTGTGAAGTCTGTTTGGTTACCATAGTAAATTGAACTTTCATTTTGAAATTTGGTCGTCATTTTCATTAAACTGACAGTTTGTGTGCTATGGAGAAGTCAGTTAAGATGCCCACATTACCTGTACATAATAAACCTTATAATCTTACAGCTGTACATAAGACTATAATATAATTTAGGGCTGTAAACGGCTACCACTTATAATAATATATAATAATTATGTGTTAATGATTAGGAAAATGTATTATTAATTTGAATTTAAGACACTGATAAAAATTCAAATACAAATTAAACTTTAAATGTGCACTTCCCATGCTCAATCCTGGAAGAGCAGCAGAATTCAGATCATGCAGTAGTACTGTACTAACATTCGATGCCGCCAACGTATTTCTCAGAAACAGACGGTTCGGTGCTTTTACTGATTTTTTCCCCCTCTGACATTCTGGATCATCAAGAAGAGAGATTTTTGCTGTTTTTCAAGCTGCTTCCATTTGCTCATTACTACCACTAAATAAACAGTTCGATTCTGAACAGCTTAAAATGTCTGTTTCACTTCAACTGATCCCACAAGATACATGTCCACACTTATGAAGACAACATTTTGCAAACCAAAGGTACACACCGTGAGTAAAGTACGTACGGCTGCGGGCACCAGTGGGCCTATTGACTCCATTTTGAAGCAAAGGCAATGGCAAATTTTCAAAGAGGTATTAAGTAGTTTTTTGCAGATAAAAAAGTATTACAAAAATAACAATTGAACTGCTCCGCCCAGCAACAAAATATGAAGTTCTTAGTTTTCTACTGGTAACATTATTTTATTAATCTCGAATACAATATATTTGGGACCATCATTTCAAATTGAATTACATAAATGAATATTAGTACAGAATTTTATTTTGTATTTTCTATATAGCTACATCTTTTATACATTTTTGTTGTTGTTGTTTGTTTGTTTGTTTGTTTGTTTGTTTGTCTGTTGTTTAGGGATAATTAAACAAGGTGTAACATAATCCGACTAGGACTGTAACTTTCAAGCTTCTTACCAACATCATTAATCAGTCAACTCAATTACAGTAGCTGCTAAGATCACTTTGAAATGTTGTTTTCTATTAAGGTCAGCTGTAAAGTATCCCAATTTATTCACCTCTACTTGATGGGCTGCAACTACTTTTGGATGCTTTGTGAAGGGATATATCTCCATACACTCATTGTAGTGGCAGTGTTTGCAGAGAAACAGCACTTGATGTGGTATTATCTCCTTGGATGGGGTAAGATACACTGATTCAATGCACACACTTGAGAAAGGGTGTGCTATTCAATAGATAAACCGTTCTGAAGATCTGAATACCACCACCTTTTAAATACTGAATTAGGACTAAACCTGTTTTCTTACTTTTAGAGACTCACACACACATAGAGATGTTCTCCCCTTCAGTTGAATAGTGTTACATTTGGTCAATAAATATTTGCATACTGTACTTGAAAATGTATCATATTAAATGTGTTGGTTGGCCATGGTAAGTTCTAAGTTTTGATTAGTATTACTATAAAATCCTAGCACGTGCACAAAAAAGATGAACAATTTATTTTCTAGATTGAATACATACTTTAAACAAAGCAACGTACAGTATTGTGCCTTTGAGCTACTGATGTTTCAAACTATCTTTAAAGTGTATACATTTAAATGCAATTATAAGCCAATGTTATAGCATATACTTTTAGGACCACCCATTCATTTTGTGTAATTGAAATAAATTTCTTAATTTTCAGGCTTTCCACTGATACCTGCCTCTATTCATGCAATAGCCCGCAGTTTATATTATAACGATAAGTAAGTTGATTAATTACCATTACTAATCTTTAATCTGCTGAAAAAGGGGCTATAGAATGGCATGTTCTATATCAGCAGAATATTTCTACTCTACATGCAATTTCTTACTTCTTAAAGTGTCTAACTGTCATTGTCTGAAGCATTCATTGAAATAAATACTGTACCCACTCACCAAATCATCCCCAGATAAAATATTGGGAAATGTCATGAGTGTTTCCTGAAAGAAATATATTTTTTTAAAACTGCAGTTGCTGGATCAGTTCTGAAACACATCTGCTGTACATTATCCATGGGCCCATCTGTACTGCTCTACTGGTAAGCTCCTAATTAGCGTGTGAGGAATACTTACACTAACAGTAACACCATGCACTGCTGAAGTTGTAAGTAACAGCATGGTTGGCTTTTTACTGGGACAACCCCACTTTGTTAATTAGAAGCCAAGTCCAGGTTAATATGCTGTATTGTTATATTAAATTATTAACCATTATTCAGTACTATTGTCACAGAAAAAAAATAGTTATTTACATTCCTTTGCAACATTAATGAAAGATACAGTAGACCCAGCCCATAAATCATAATTAGATACAAATTGTACATTTATAGCAACATCAGGTGCCAGTAGGTAAGAAACTATCTGGTATTTTGGGTATTTGATCTCATTAAAGGTGTCTTTAATGTCAGTATCTTGTTCTCATATAAATGACTAATTACTTGATTTTTGTACCATCCTAGTTTTTTGTTCATCCTAGTTTGTTACACATATTTATCTGCTTTTTGCAAGATGGCCAATTTAGGTACTGTCGATACTGTGGTGCATTGTTGGAAACTACATTAGCACAGTCAATATGTAAGAATTGTTTAAGACATGAGATATATTAAGGAAACAAAAGGCTTGAATAAAGTCAGTGCAATGACAAAGGCACTAGCCAGCAGTGTCCACCCTATCTGGTCATCAGAATGTTATTTCATTTTATTTTATTTTTTTATTTCAGGTGAATCTGTTTTTCCTGCTCAACATTGTTCGTGTTCTTATCACCAAGTTGAAAGTCACACATCAGGCTGAATCCAGTCTCTATATGAAGGCTGTGAGAGCCACTCTTATTCTTGTGCCGCTGCTCGGGATTCAGTTTGTTTTGTTTCCATGGAAACCACAGGGTCGCGTTGCAGAAGAGTTGTATGATTATGTGATGAATATCCTTATGCATTATCAGGTAAAGCATGAAATATTGCGGAGTGAATAGTGAATGGTCTTTTAATATGCTTAATTATCTAATTTGTAAACTAAGCATATTGTAAAGCAGATGAATTGTTGCTCAGCAACACTTGGAACTGTAAAAATGGCTGAGTATAAGCATGTGTACCTTTAGTTTTCTAGAGATAATAGTTATAGAGCACCAGTTTTTTTTAAATGTCTCTTTCATCTGCATACAGAATGTAAAGAGTTATACGGACAAGAGTATAAAAAAGCTGTGTCAGAATTTCCGCTGTAGGTGACAGGAATTGGAATGAAATCAACACAAGAGATCGTGTAGCACGGAACTGAAACTGAATCTGCACCAGAGAGCTTGCCACCCAGAACTAGAGTTGAATCAGCACAAAACAGTTTGTAGGCCAAAAGTGGCAGAGCTACTGTAGGTGTGTGGAAATAAGGTTTTAGATCTGAAACTTTTATAATTTTTAAGGACAAACTGTTATCATCAATGTCTCATCTTATCTGACAATTAATTACGTTCTTTCATTTTTTTAGGGCCTGCTAGTGGCTACAATTTTCTGCTTTTTTAATGGCGAGGTAAGATTAACCACCTTTATCAGATGACTTTTAATATTCTGCAAACTCTATGCATTGTAATGAGTAGGAACAATTCAATTTAGTTCACAGATTAACATAAATATGACTGTCCCCATGTAGATTGTGCAGTAAAGTTAAAAACAAAAAATACCATTGGGATACCATTCTACAATCAGCGTATTAGAAAAAGAAACCCTTATCAGCAATAGCAACATAATGGAAAGTCGGAAAAAAAAGAATTCTTGCACAAATTGCATATTAGGATACTGGTATGGTGACAATCATGCAGTGAGTTACTACTTACTTATGTATAGTGTTCCGCATTTTCGGTTTTTATCTTTAAAAAAAAAAATCAGGGAATTTTTCAGAGTTTATTTTACATATATTAAAATAGGGATAAAATCGGTAAAAATAAAATAAAAAATAAAAAAGTTTTTAATTGAAACATCGGTAAAAATCGGGGTAAAAATTGTATACACACTTTACATATGGAATATGATGTGTAGCAGTTCTGGTTTCTGATTAAGTTTAATGTCCGTGGCATGTATGGTGAAGCAAAATATGTGCAAGTCGAGGCCACATTTTCCCA
Source organism: Acipenser ruthenus (assembly GCF_902713425.1). Lineage (NCBI taxonomy): Eukaryota > Metazoa > Chordata > Actinopteri > Acipenseriformes > Acipenseridae > Acipenser > Acipenser ruthenus. Next base: position 38,200,500 of record NC_081198.1, on the reverse strand, counting down.
AGTTAAGTGGTACTTTGCAAACGTTTAGGCAATCGCTGTGCTTACGGAAACAGTACCTACAGAAGGTATGAACGTGACATCAGCACGAAACAAGCCAGGTTTATTTACCTTGGAATCATTAAAAGAAAAGAAAAATGATACGCGTCAAAAATCACACTGGACATTTTTCTTTTGAATATTCATAAAGTGATTTACGTTTTCTCTCCATTCCTCATACACTAAAAAGATTATATTTTTGTGTAAGTATTTCAATTTAGTTTTTGATCAAGCTAGTAGTTACTACGCCCAGCAATTGCCACAATAATCAGACTTTGATTGGCTAACATAATCAGGTGATAATGTGTTTGTGAAGTGTCAGAGAACCACGTTTGAACGTTATTTGATCCTCTGACGTCTAAACGTCTGCTGTATCCCAGGATTCAGTGTAGGGCTGTGATGTAGGGGAAATAAATTCACACCAGTCCGTTGTCTTTGTAGTAAGGAAAGGCTTTAATCACGAGCCCAGGAGATTACACAAGTGGAATTTCACAAGGCAAGCTCTCAGAACAACAGTTTGCAACATTACTTATACTTCATTATGATTGCACAAATAGTACCGCTTATTGGTTAAAGTTTGCTGCATAGGTGTGTGAGTCCATTTGTCACTTAGTGATTGGTGCTGCTTCTGCCGCAGGGGCTGTCTAAAACGAACTTTCTGGAAGTTTCTGTACTTGGCTCTGTTATCTGGTGGCTGCAGCTGGTGTAATGTCTATATACACACGTTAGTTTGTTAAGCTTATAATCCTTACTTCAGGCTGCTTATTACAATGTCAGAGTCAAAATAAAACAGCATTTTAGTCAAAATACTGTGTATTTCCTAGAAAATAGTAAAGGGAAAATATTGAATAGTAGACAAAAATCATGTATAAATCAGTAAAAACCGATGTCCAGTTAAAATAAAATCCTGTAATTTTTCGGTAAAATTCGGAATAAACCGGGAACGCGGAACACTACTTGTGTAGTAGATACAAACGTATGTAGTAGATACAAACTTACTTAACAATATGAAAATGTGTAGCATGTATGTACAAAACCAAAACTATTAAATATCTGAAAACTATTATCCTCCCATTGCAGGGCAATACCACACAGCTTTCAGATAGAATGCCTAGCTTTAAATAAATGGATAGAAAGCAACACATTGAAAAGATAAATAAAATTGTGAATTTCAAATGTTTAAAATAATAATAAAAAGGCACTGTTTGCCAGTTATAAAACCTAAATTATCAGGTATCACCATGGTAGTTGACCTTGTCTGAACGATAGCGCCTTCATCTATAGCACAGTCTCTTACCATCCTGACAAGGTCAACCACCAGACAGCAATGTCCTCTAATGTTCTATTACCTAACTAAGTCATGCTGACATGCTGGTGCTCATTGTTTTTAGGTGCAAGCTGTACTGAGGAGACACTGGAATCAGTACCGCATCCAGTTTGGAAACAGCTTCTCCCACACAGACACCCTGCGGTCTGCCTCCTATACAGTGTCCTCGATCACTGATGTCCATGGCAGCATGTACAGCAATGACTGCCATTCAGAGCACCTGAACGGAAAAGGATCCCATGACATCGATACCATCGCTTTAAAATCGGAAAATACCTACGCCTGAGCCGGGAGGCAGCCATTGACTATCGCAGTTACAATTGTTGGAGACTGGAGTTCAGAGTCGTTGGTCCCCTAGATGACCCAGGAAACAACCTGGGACTCCTCCCTTTATACCTGATTATATTTATATTTATAACTCAATATGTCCCATTACTTTCTACCGTGTAGATAAGATTGGCCCTTAGTATTTTAAAGGGACTGTTGGACAGGTCCCTGATGAACTGGCACAATGATTTATATATAGAATATAGAGTGCAAGGACGTGTAAATGTTGTTCTGTCTTAATGCAAAATGTGCCTCTCATCTTACAAGGCATTGAGGTGGGTGAAGTGTTTTACAGACAGTCATTCCTAATTTAAATAGTCTGTTGATATTTAAGAGCATTAATTGTGTGCCAAAATCTTGAGTAAGCCTATGTGAAGTGCTTTGTGCCAAAATATTACTTTGGTTGTCATGAGTTTTGACCTTGAAATGACAAAAAGAAGAGTTGTATGTAATGAACTCCACAATGGCATAGTGAAGAAAATGACAAGGAATGACTGCAGAACCATTCCATGAAACTACCTGTAGTCAGATTGAATCTGTGCTTGTGCACTTAAACAGCCCAAGATGTCATCAGTACCAGTATTATTTTTATTATTATTATTTGATGTGTATTTTTTATTTTTTTTCAAACGGATGCCATGGCAACTGTCCGTTATCATGGTTTATCTTGGAATTTTCTTAAGACAAGATTTTATTGGCAGCAAGGGCTTTCCAAGAATAGATAATGTTCTTCTCATTTGTAATAACAATCTTTATATATATTTTTGAAAATAGTTGTGTTGTATATCGATATATATTATGTATAAAACTAAAAACAACCAAAAAAATAATAACTATTGTAAAATTCTTAGTTTGATTCAATATATTAGATACGTGGTGAAGGTCACTGAGATATGCTTATTCATATAATCAATTGTCAGTATTCAAAATGGGAAGGTTATGCAACCTATTAGGCTAATATATAAACTACCTACTGAGGAAAGATCTAGTAATTTACTGCTGATAACTTATCTGACATCAGATTATGTGGCATTCGAAAATGCATTGCCATACATGCACAATAACAGATACACTCTTGATTGCAAAATGCAAAGACAAATTTGTATTGTAACCATATCAAACTAAACTAAAACTAGCAAGGAACTACTAAGAAAATATATTTATTGTTCCGACCTGCAACTATTGTTGTTTCTTGTTGGTATTATACAATCACATTTGTTTTATTAATTTTAGAAAATTTTCCTTTGCCCCTCAAAATAGGGTTGGATTGTCTTTCTACTAACCCTTCTAGTTTAAATTTATTATGCTGTTATTTGAAATATTGCTGTACACAACAGCATTGTAGTTACCATAAGAAATATAATGATTACCGCAAAAAAAACTAAGAAGAAAAGACCCTTATCTGGTTTAATGTTTAAACTGTCAAATCAACTTGTACTTACTTTAGACTTGAATGATTGGCATAATGGAAGTATGCCACAAATTAATATCACATGCTGTAAAGCACAGTACTTCAAACTTGATTTCCTTATAAGAAGAATATTACATTTTATAAAGTAGAATTAGTGTGTCTGTTCCACCACAAAGTTTAACACAGATGATTTTCATTTCATTATAGATACACAGGGATGAAGCATTGCTTCTCAGCAAAAAATGAGTATGGATCCTTTAATAACAAACAATAACAAGAGTTATTAGGTGTCTGAAAAAAAGCCAAAGCAAATTGTATGGGCATCTGAGCTGAGTTACATATTCCTGTGGTCTTATAATAGATAGTAGTTTCAAGGTATTTACTGGCTTAACAGTTATGTAGTCAGGAATGATTGGTTCATTTCCGTGGGCACTCAGATCTTTGACAAATTGGCCACTACAGTCTACAAAGCAAGTAACTTGACACTCAACATGTATATAATACTCAATTTTCCATTTCACTGTATCACTGCTTTAAAGTTAAATTATGTTGTGTAGGAGAATGATCTTCTTACATTTCCTCAGGGGTTAGGAATATACCCTAACTGTGTTTTAGTTGTTTAATTTGTCAGGCATATATATATATATAGTTGTTTTTTTTTAATTCATTTAAAAATATATATGTCTTCGTTGAAGCATTCATGTTCTATCATGTCCTAATGCTGGAATATACAGTGTCACACACACACACACACATATAAACTGGTAAATGTATTAGCATTGTATTTATGATAGTAAGAATGGAGAACTGATACTTTCCTGTTGTGTTTTAATTTAACTGTGTTTATGAGAAAGGATTCTTCTTTTGGCCAAGATGCATTAAATGACCTGTTGAGACAGTATCCACAACCAGGCTGATAAAGTATGATGGTGTTCAATGAAAATAATGAGATCATATTGACTCGGAAAGCTATGAAATGAAAAGCCATACATTTTTTAATTATGAAACCCAAATAAAACCTAAATCTTAATTTTATAGCATTTGTGGTAAGAACCTAATGAGGTTTATGGTAATGAAGTTAAATGTGCAACATTAGAAGGATCCTGACTCTTTAGGGCTGTTATCTAATGTATGAATGTAATTTGTGTGTCTTTTCTCCAGATGTCAACATATACCTGTAGTTCAATTAGTTTTTTACTAATGTGGGCTTTGCTGCCATTATTCGTGAGTATTATCTAGCTATTGTGGAGTGTTATATACAGAAGCATATTTATCTAATGGTGTCTCAATGTATAACAAGTGAAGCTATAGTGATAAAGTATTACTGGTGAAAGCACATTACTGATTTGATGAAGAATGTTTTATTTGGTTGTTACTTGTTTTTACACTGTACCATACCAATATGCATGATATGCATATGTGTGTCTGAAACATTTTAGGAACCCTGTCATTCAAGAGTTAGAAAATGGTTGCAGTTGGATAATGATTACAGAAGCCAGTTAATGTATAGAAACAGAGATTTACCATGCCTCTGCTGTTGATGGTTATGCAATGATAAAAGAATCAGAAAACCAGCAAGAATGAGCAAACCAAAAAGTGTCTGAGCAAAGAAAATAGATGGCCAATTAAATAGAAAAATAAAATGATCAAGAAAAGCATCCAAAGAGATTGCATCATGTACCTCTAAAAACATAACCATATAATATATTTCATTAGTTTATAAAATGCTTTATCATGCATTGACAAAACTTCAACTTTAATCAACAAGATCTCAGGCTTGTGTTCTAACATACAGTACAACGTTTACTGTGCCTCTATCGTAATAATACATTGCATAACTGTAAGAGCCCTAACAAGCAACAACGCATCACGTTCCAACTCTTTATTGAGTGTGCCAAAAAATAGTATTGTTACACTCAAAGTAATAGACCTTTATAAGACATCTACATTATTAACATTTGAATTGAGAAATGACACAATACATTGTCTTATTTTCTAGATCTGTGCTTTAATCAGTCAGGGAAGGCCATGCTCAGTTACATCCCCCCCAAAAAACAAAAAAAAAACTTAAAGTAATGTTTCTCTATTAAAATTCAGTTTTGCTGCAGACTGGAAAGATTCATTATATATATATTCTTGAGCAGTAAGCACACACTTTTTTTGTAGGAAACAAAGGATTTTTGATATTCTGTGAACTAACGTACAGTGCAGTGATTTACAGCAGTTTTAATGGCCTCCACAAAACACTGTCACATTGCGGTAGCCTTTCCATTTTCTACAACTGTCTCGGTTGAGTTGACAGTATTGATATGCAGAGGTCCTTCTTTGAAAATACTCTAGATGGCCCATGAGAACTTCTTGGACTTCTCTGTCATGACAATCCCCGTCAAAGTAAAAATTCTCATCAGCAGGTTTCGGTTTTGTATGTACATCTGACTCTGAAATTATTCAAAGAGGGTGTTTAACGTATTACTATTTTGATGTTAAAGAAACAAAACACTATGAATAACATTGAATTATGACTGCATTTAACTCCTAAAAGACAGATATTAAAAGACATCCTCCAGGCCCACTCATTTTATATGCATTGTTTTCAGATAACATGAAATCCAATAAATGTTTACACAAAATTTCAATATTTACCTAAATAACAAGGCCAAATAAGGCTTCATTAATACTGAACACTAAGGTTTTATCAGTGTAATGCAGTGAATTCCCCTTTTTGATTGAAATAAAAAAAAATATATCATGATTATTGTTCTATATTTTTTATCTTACCTCTGCAAGTGTAGTTCAAGCTTGGTAAGTGCGGACCAATTGGATCAAAGGTACTAGTTAACGTCCACCACAACCCCTCCTCTGAACATGCATAGATTGGGTAAGGGTTCCTGTTAAACTGATGTTTACTTCTGCACAATACAATACAGTCAATAGTTAGAAGATCCATTCCTTCTACTGTCGGGTAGCCACACACAATTGCTCCATACTCTGGCAGTTCCATTGTACAAGCCATTGCTAAAAAAAATTAAGTGAAATTGTGTTAGTGTTGCTGTCGTAATGCCAAGGTTGTCACGCCAAAGAAGACCGTATAAAGTCTGAACCAAATCTATTGATATTTTTGGGAAAAAAGCCATGTGTCAATATGCCGTGTTAAATATATGTACAGTACTGTATAAAACGCATGCTTCGAAAGGCTAGCTAGGGAGAGAACCTGGTTGACATTAATAATAGGACACTTACAGTCCATAAGTATTATTTTATACATTCATAGCAAGGTGTGCCCAAAGCCAAGCTCCAAACCATTTTCAAGTACGTTTCTTCACTCTATTCTTGGTCTGTGCTGTGACCCAATACTAAGTCAGGGAGGAAAGACCTTTCCCTTGCTCTTGCTGCACAATCAGGATGTCAAGGGATCTTCAAGGACTTTTCATTGGCTTCCCTGTCTAATAAAACCAGCTTCTTCTTAATCCAGGAAGCCATATGGTACTGTTCTGTGACAGAATTAATCTTCCTGATTCTTTAAAGGGGATAATGACAGTTCCTTAACAAAATTACAACTTTGTTGATACAGGTACAGTAATGCACGTGCAAACATTAAAAAAAAAAATTGCATATAATAACAAGTGATGCTCTGACAACGTAGGTAGAGTCCAAAAGTGTAGGAGTAGCACAAAATGTAAAATGTGGTACAATATCACATTATAATGACTCACGTTTTACTGTGATTTGGAAGGAGCATTTTGCTGTGTTTCCTGAAGAATCTGTGGCAGTGTACACCACCGAGTACTGACCATATGCCAGTTTATCTCCACTGTTCACAGAAGATCCCTCCTTTGTGATCTTAAGTGGTTCCCTGGAATTGTCTTCAAAGACAGGCTCTTTCCAGGACACCTCAGGTAGGTTGTTCCAGTATGGGTTTCCTCTCTGGGTTTCAAGTTCTATGTTCTGAGGGCAGGATATGACTACTGGAGGCTCTGTGTCTAAAACAAAAATATAGAATAAGATTTCATCTTCACAACTAGATTGAATGAGAAAACACAAATAGAAGGGTTGACATTGCTAAGCAATATACTTGCTGTACTGTAGGCATGGATCAGATGAAAACTGAACCAGTTTTACTCAGAATCCACCTGTGTTGATCATAACACCACCTGTTTTCACTAGTCTAAATTTATCCTTTTATTCAGTTTATGTTGGCAGTACACAATAACTGTAATCGGACTCAGCTGGCACATGTCAATTACAGGAATACTGGCTCAATATCTAACCTGCTCATTAGGGTGACACTTGTAAAATCATACATGGACTAGCAGAATCGTTACAAATGCAGCAATATTTAAGCTAAGCTATCTGAAGTACCTTTTTGGTTGTCTCCTGGCCCACAGTGGACAGTGGAATCTGATACCCAATACTTCTCACACGTCTCTGGCTTTAGTGCACACTGGGAAAGAACAAATGGATCTTTTGCCAACATCTGCCCCATGCGGAACAAGATTTGGCTGTGCACAGGCATCTCATTGCAGTCCCCTTCGTAGAACTGAAGGTCGTCCCCTCGTCTGGATCCTGCACGCCGTCTGACTAACAAGAGAGAATTAGAGGATCTGTTATTAAAATGTGTTCAACCAACTACATATAAACACAGCTTAATCACACACAATTACAGGATGTGTTATACATTTAATCATTACTTTAGTGACTATAAATGGCTTTGGAATGATAATACTGGTGACTGTAACACTGTTTATCCATGTACATGTTCTCACTGTCCCCTATGTTATAGCTATGTTACTTGTACTTTGAGGGAACCAACAGAGCTTTATCAAAGTTAAAAACAGATTTTTGTTCCAATGCGAACAACCGTGGATCTTTGAAATCATTAACCCAAGTAACTATCGGCCAAATACTGAAAGATTTTTGCGAATTTATGCAACTTTTATGCAACTCTGCTTGCACTGTGAATATCTTGCATATATTTGCAAATCTGTGAAATTCAAAAGAGATGCAGGGAAATTACTAATATCACAAGGCTACGGAAATTAATATATTTAAATGAATCTAAACAGGAAATTAATCACAACTCAGACTATACCCAACTGATGCCGGTGTATTTCCGAGATGAGACAATGGCTCAAAGTGTTCAAAAGCATAGAGAGGGCAACTTTACTGAATAAGAGATTGTAATAATAAGATTTGGCACTAAACAATGCAAACTGTGTTAAAAAACTAAACTACACGATTACTCCGTCACTATAGTCTGCATATTAATTCTGGGAGTATGCATCGCCAGCTGGGGGTAACAAGCCCAAAGTGGAAAGCAGAAATTCTGGAAACTGCTTTGCCCTGCCAGACCCAGAGTTGTCTATATAGACCATATCTGGAACATGCAGAAATAATTATTAACAACAAATTATTATTATTTGTTTATTTAGCAGAATCCTTTATCCAAGGCGACTTACAGAGACTAGGGTGTGTGAACTATGCATCAGCTGCAGAGTCACTTACTACTACGTCTCACCCGAAAGACAGAGCACAAGGAGGTTAAGTGACTTACTCAGAGTCACACAATGAGTCAGTGGCTGAGGTGGGATTTGAACCTGGGACCTCTTGGTTACAAGCCCTTTTCTTTAACCACTAGACAACACAGCCTCCTGGTTGATTGATACTTACAATAACATTTGATAAGTCTGTTTCATTTATCTCTGGGTTGTGTGTGCAGTCATTTTTATTGTAAGTTTGTTGAAGTAAATTACCAGTAGTTTTGTAGAATTATTCTTTTTAGTCATGAGTTTTATTAGTCATGAGTGTGCAAATAACTTATTTTTCATCTTACTGGAAGAGCGTACTTCTTTGTAATTTTATTTTTTAATTGATCTAACAATATTTACTTTTTATTAAAGGCCCCAGCCATCGTTTAAACATTGCAGTTTAGTTGACAGCAGATAGTTTACACATTCACAGCAAAATGTAAAACATGGCAGCCTTACTCACCAATGCAGCTTTGTGGCATTTGAGAATTTACTGTTTGCCAGGACTGATCAAGATGAAACCAACTGCTTGTGGATTGTGAGGACCTGCAGAACGATATCAGCCCTGGTCTTCTATGGAAATCAGTGCCCTTTATGCAAAGTGGTATACAAAATTGCCAAGTCTTCTCTTTGTTTCCAGTATCTGGGTAATGCAATGTACCACATGCCAAGGCCCCATCTGATGGTGGTGCAACTGTACACAAAGGATCTGGTTCTGCAAATAATTGAGAACAAAACAACATTCCTCTTTAAAAAATTCTGATACCAACACAAGAGCATTTAGGAGTTTGCATACCTACTATAAACTTAATTCCATCTAAGCTTCTTGAAGACAACAGAAGCTGAAATGTTGCATCTTTCAATGCAGTTTTTTTTATCAATTACTTTGTATTAATGAAATAGTTATTTTCTTATGACATACTTTTGAAAAATGGATCTCATTATCATGTGGATCCAGCAGATGAAATCCAAGCACAACATTATGGATAAAGGACAGTTTGGCAGAACTGGAAATTCATATTAGCCTCCCTCACAGGGATGTTTAAAATGTGATATTGAACGGATTGTGTATATTGTGACAGCACTAAGATTTCATTATACTTTCTAACCTTAATGATGGTATTAAAAATGTGAAGAACAGTATTGTATTATTCAACTTCTGCACTAGTACTTACTTTGAATGATAACTTTAAATTGACAGGATGCTTCATTTCCTGCCTCATCATTTGCTGTATACTGGACATTATGAGTCCCATAGCGGAAAAGAGAGCCGCTAGATATAGAAGCAATGGAAATAAACACGCCACTGTTGTCACTGATATCTGGCTCATCCCAGGTGGCCTGGACAGGATCTGTGTCACTTATTTTGCTGATATCCTGAGGGCAGTTTTTAATAGAAGGAGGTACAGTATCTGTGGAGTTCAACTGAGTACAGTTAAAATGGCATGTCACAAATTGTATTGCAAGCATTGAATTCAAATTACAATTTACAAACAGTTGCTTTTTAAAAGGGATTTCATTTAAAGTGGTGACATATTAAAATCAAGATCTACAGACAGTATCAAAAAAAGTTATAAAAATAGGAAGCAGATCATCTCTGAAAACTCATCTCGTTGATTGCTGGCAATCGTACTCAATCTGCAGAATATTACTATTTTCAAATACCAGTCTTGCTTCCACATAACAGCGGAATAGGACAAGCATTCTGAAAAAGATAGAGGATCTACATTTGTAGTGTAAGACCAATTATCTGATATAGTGCAGTAATACATGATGTATCTAACTTTCTGCTCCATTATCATAATGAGAGCAGCTTTTCCTAGGCTATAGTATCACATTACATACTGTACAACTGAGGAATTAAAATAAATCAAGAAGAGACTTTTAAAAAGGTCACGTATTTCCATAAAATGTTACATAATGTTGATTATTGGAAAAAAAAGAATCATAATCAAATAACCTGGCAGTTTGGGTTTCCTTGACTGTTTGAGTTTTACTTTACCAGTCCCAGGTCCAACAGCGTGAGCAGTGTATACGTCAGACATTTGTTTGCCATCATCTGAAGGCACAAAGAGGTTACAAATAAATAAATCTTGAAAACAAATTATTGAAAATAAATTATTTTCCCTTCATTCAGAATATTTCACCTTAACCTTTTTCCAAATCTGTTTCTGGTATTAACAAAAAAGTGTATGTAGGTGTCTGATAAGTACATTGGAGCTAAATATTTATGTTTTTTTTATTTTTTTATGGTGTATCAATATACTGCACTGAACTGTACTTCAGAATGTTTGAACTGAACACATTCACAGTGCAAGTTAACATACTGGGCACCACAGTGTCAATTTAAAACAAAATCACCTGTATATGAAACCCACAGACAATTGACAGTCACACAAATGTGATTATTTTGACCCCAAAACAGTTCTGGTCTCTTTACGCTTGCCAAGATATGAACACAATAATATCAGTACAGTTGGCGCTGCCTGATTGGGATACTGATAATCGGGATTTATGCTTAAATGGGATACAACTCTGGGAGACGGTTTGCATAGCACAGTGCAGTGAGTAAATCACGTTGAACTCTTGAAGAAGGAGGAGTCTCCTGTGGTTTCTCAGGCTGCTGTTACAAAGAAAGTTGGCTTGTCAACATTGTAGGTGCCTCGACTTGTGATAAGATTCCATTCCTTTTCATTTCATGTAGAAATAAAAAAAAAACAGCGATTCATTTTGTTTAGGAATAAAAAATAAAAAAATGACTCGTATTTTACATTATGTATGTAACATTTAATCATAATGTGATTTCATTATTTTTCCTTTCATTTAGAAACAAAAACAGTGTGACAGCTACTTTGAGATATTTTTACTTCTCCCAAGGCGTCCCGATAAAGCCGCGCCGACTGTACTACATACAAACAACATAGTCTCCTGAACATAAGGTACAGCTTACAGGTTTTTGGTCAATGTGCACTGCTTTTTAACGTGAGAAGGTGATTTACCCACCCTTTTAAGTTGTAGCCTTTTGGTTGCGCATTTCTTCTAGCATGAGGAATGTGCATGATATGTGCGTTCAATGTCACATGATATGTACGTTCAATGTCACATTCTCATGACAATGGAGAGAGAGTCATAGCCCATTTGTAATGTGTGGGGGGTGGGGACGAACACATTACAAACCCTAAGTACAACTGGTTACAGTATTCACTTCACTTGAATGCTCAGGAAAACAAATAACCGGTGGCTGTGTTTTTCAGTTACCATTTAAAATACTGCTATTATCAGCCTATCTGCAAAACAATGGAAACTTTTAGCTCCATACACAGAACAGATAAAGGAGCATTTCCTTTATACCCACTAATTGCTTTAGCCATCCTTTTCACAAATTAATCTACTACAGCAGGGCTTCTCAAACTCAGTCCTGGGGACCCCCTGTGGCTGCTGGTTTTCATTCCAACTTAACTAAACCCTTAATTGAACTGATAATTTGCTTAATTAGACCTTTTTACTTGTTTTCAGCTCTTGAACAGTTGCATATTTCAAGTTAGCTATAGCATTTGATAAGTAACTTGAACTGCAACTGTTTAAAAACTAGCAGACACTGGGGGTCTTATTTTGCTTAATCTTAATGTTTCTGGCCCTGGTGAGCAAGATGCAAAAATCATATGCATCTATTGGATAACACATAGTATCAGTAATTCATACATATTCACAATTTACTTAAATTATATGTTAATGTATGAAAACATAATACAGTGTGAAATTATACACACTATAAAACGGAAACAAAAATATTATTGTTACTTCCTCATACTTAGTACACATTTGCATAAACAAAAGCCTGATATAAAGGCTGTGTAGCAACTCCATATTTTCAAGTGTTTTTTTTATGATCATGGAGTGGAATATCAAAGCCATTTCCAAATGCTTTACTTTGCCATGGCAACCCACATTTTTTTTTACTCCACTGCTGTATCTTCTGTTTATACTAATAATATTGCGACTTTAGACTTCCGCTCCATTTGCCAGTGGCAAATGACTAATTCAGCCTACCAACGTTTGCACTAACAGCACCTAATACATCTGTCAGGTAGAAGATTTATATTATTATTGTCCATCCTGCTCAACCCTCCTAAGGTTACAACCAGTTATATTGTACATATCCTGCAATATTCCTTTCTCCGTTGTTATACTGTCCCCAGAGTTCTAATCTAGCTGTCTATCTATTCCGTTTTCCTCTTCCATTTTTAAATTGCATGTTAATGTTTTCCTTTGTTTCATGATTTACAGCTCAGAACAAAACATGTTCAGAAATCTTACTAAAGTTAAAGCCAACCAGCTTTAAACCGAAAAGAACTGATAAAACACAAAAAAAGATGTGAGCGCTGATTATAAAAGGCAAAGCAGAAATTGCTGCAGCAGTCATTTTGAAAAGGCCTGTCACTGCCCTTTTTCAAATCTTGCTGAATGTTTTTTTTTTTTTTTTTTAAGTTAGACGTCACAAGGGTTCAGCCAGGACAACTCTTGCTATTTAATTAAAGTGTTTGTTATCTACAAAATAATATATAAAAAGTGAAAAATGTAAATGTTTTAGACACCAAAGCAAGGCAATACAGAGGCGTTGTTAACCTTTCACCCCTGGGTGTCTGTCAACTTGGATGACATCATCCAAGAAAATAAAAGTAAGATACAATAACTGTAAAAACAGGCCTTGGTAGGTGAGATGATTTAATACCAGTTGACATGTTATGCTACACCAGTGCTTTAGATGACTGTGTGAGATGAAGACTAATCATAGGCCCATTGATGTCATTGCAGCAAGCTCTGCAATAATAGTTCATTCTCTATGCCTAAGGCAGAGTAAAACAGAAACTGGGAACAAAAATAGACAAAGCAAAAATGCTCAGTGAATGGTTGTTAATCCTTACTAGTTCTATGCTTTTTATGAACAAAATAGATCTGTTATTAATCATTCTGGGCTTCTTTTTTCACCTGTACTGTTCTGCTGCAAAAATGTAATTTTATTTTGAAATATTTTTGGAATAACTAAAAACAACTGCACAAAACACAACAAACAAGCAATACCAATATCAACATCTGCTGCAACAACTTTGTGCCATGTAGTTAACCCTTTCATTTAAACAACTGGGTCTTGTAACAGTTAGCACCTACGCTACTGTGAAAGCAGCAGATCTATCTTCCTAGCTCTACAGATAAGAACGTGTCTATGTTAGGCTAAAACCGACAAGAGTGACATACTGTATGGACAAAAGATTCAGCATTGAGAGTGTGTGATAAATAGCACTAAATACAAGTATATGCCATTTAATATTGTACGAACAATCTGTTTCCTTTTGTAAAAATCATGGTATTATAATATAGGAAATTATCTGTCTTCCAGTTTATCCGTATTCTGATGTACTTATTTGTAAAAAAATGAAGTACATTGATTTAAATAATTTTCTTGTAACGGGACTGTCTGTAATAAAAATATACTTTTAAAATGAATAATGCCTTGAGGCAAATAGATAGGAGCCTATTAGTGCCATTTCACAAGATGGAAATGCATTAGGAACATTTAGTGTGAGTAGACATTCAGTAAATCACAGTATAAAATAATGTGGAAGGAAACACAAATTCAATGAACTGACAGTTTCTTTTGTTTTGTTTTGGAACTTTTTTTGTATATTAGAAAACAGAAGAATAGGGGGATCTTAGGAATGTACCATCTATATTTACCATAAATAAATAGGGGTGTTTATAGGAATGTACTATATAAATTTATTCAACATTCATTTTCGGGTGTTACACTTAAATTAGGGTTTGTAAACTTTGGACGACCACTGTATAATCACACACATACTGTATAAATGTATTCTCTAGCAGCTTACAGGATTACATTTATAGCTGCCCTGCCAAACGGGCAAATTAACTTTTCTACATATTGTGGCGGTGGCAGACAAAAGAACCACACCAAAGGCAGTTTTGGTGCCAAAATAGTAGTGCTGTTATGGGCAGTCACTGTAATGTCCGTCGCAGTGATGTCGTAGCGCTGTTATGGGCAGTCGCTGTAATGTCCACCACAGTGATGTCGTAGCGCTGTTATGGGCAGTCGCTGTAAAGTCAGTTGCTGTGATGTCGTAGCGCTGTTATGGGCAGTCGCTGTAATGTCCATTGCAGTGATGTCGTAGCGCTGTTATGGGCAGTCACTGTAATGTCCGTCGCAGTGATGTCGTAGCGCTGTTATGGGCAGTCACTGTAATGTCCGTCGCGGTGATATCGTAGCGCTGTTATGGGCAGTAGCTGTAATGGGCAGTCGCGGTGATGTTGTAGCGCTGTTATGGGCAGTCGCTGTAATGTCCGTCGTGGTGATGTCGTAGCTCTGTTATGGGCAGTCATTGTAATGGTTGGCGCTGTAATGTCCGTCGCGGTGATGTCGTAGCGCTGTTATGGGCAGTCAATGTAATGTCCATCGCGGTGATATCGTAGCTCTGTTATGGGCAGTCATTGTAATGGTTGGCGCTGTAATGTCCGTCGCGGTGATGTCGTAGCGCTGTTATGGGCAGTCGCTGTGATGGCCGGCGCGGTGATGTCTGCACGGTCATGGACTCGCGGTGATGTTGTGATACGGTGAATTACTTGACGTTTATAGGTGTCACATACAGAAAGCAGACATACACAGGCAGACCCCAAATGACTCATGTCCACTGAAAAACAGTATTTGACAACCCCACTTAGAATTGTCCCAGAAGTTTACTAACCAGATGTATACTTGATGGGTGAGCTAAAATGTTTATTTACAAAACACAGAAACTGCAAATGCTGTAGACATCATTAGCAGCTACACAACCTAAGCAACAGCCAGTAACAGAAAAGAGTGTAATGAGAAAGGGTCAAAGTATGTTTACTGAGAGTATGACCCAGAGTTCTGAAAACTGAGCCAGAGAAACACACAGGATGGTATGGCGCCAACTTGTACGCTTTCCTATCTAATTGCCTCAGTCTGTGATACCAAAGGAAATGAGAGACAGGGAGGGTCTCTGGATATTCAAAACAATTACAAAGACTGGTAGATAGTTGTCAAGTAGCTTTAGGAGAGAAGCCAACTTTTAAGATGAAACAAATGCTCCTAAGAAAGTTTTCAATTTTTGTAGAAGCATTTTTTTTTCCTAGTGTCTCAAAATCTTAAAACAGATTAGATGAGATATGATAACTAGAGCCATAATTTGTTTAACTGGCATTGCACATCAGAATACGCTGTATCTAAAATATACTGTAAGTTAATATGTGATGTGTAGGGTGTCTTATTGTGTAAGAGATGTGGAATGCCTTCTGTTATATAAAGAGATATCCTACACACAATGTATTAACTTATTTTAAAGAACAAAAAGTATGATTGTACTGAGGAACTACTGTACTACTAAGCATAAGAAAGTGTTTCTTTTTTCACCTATAACTATGCCATATGTTCTATACACAGGATGCCAACTTTACACAAGACGTATGTACTGTAATTTTGTCAAATCCGGTAACAGTGATTAATTTCTCCTATGTGATATATGATTTACTGTATTTACTTTACATGTCACAATGTCTAGCCAATCAGAATGCTCTGTTGCAGTAGATTATTTCACCATACACAACAAATGTAGTTTTAATGTATATATATATATATATATATATATATATATATATATGTATGTATGTTTTTACTCAATTACAGAGATTACAGCAAGTTAAAGCAATGTAAAAGAACAGCTTGATGTTTTGTTAATCAGTCCAGCACTACCAGAGTAGGGAAAAATGCTGTACAGGGATGGTTTGTTGGAATGAACTTTTTTGGGTGAATGTATGTACAGTACCATTGATTCAGAGTAACCTTTGGTCTCTTGTGTGTAACTAGGATCTTGGAGAGAATGTGTTGCAACGTCTGTGTCTGGGAGGAGTGTTTGAGTCAAACAGCAAATGACTCTAAAATAGCAGAACTGGTACATCAAACTAGTGTCACTAGTTCAATCAATTTTCTGTCACTCTCAGGATAACTTATTTATGATATCCTATTTCAAAGAGTTTAAAACTTTCTGTAATAGCTGCATAGAAATCTTCTCTTTCTTGTGAATTATTTTTCAAACACAGTCATCTAACCGTATATTTGTGCTTGGCTTAGTATAATTGTTTTCAGTGACAATTATTTAAATATTAGGTCAATTGATTCAGTCAGTTTCTATCGTGTTTTCTCCCAATTCCATATTTATCATAATCTATAGTAATAAAACTTTACTGGGGTGCTTTCTCCAGAAGATATAAGAAACATATTTGAACTTATCTTTAATGCATTCAAAATACAATTTGTATCATGAACATTTCTAAAATCCGATGTATTCAGTAATAATGAAAGTGATTCACAGAGACTGTAGATGGGTTAACAGTGCATATTAAAAAAAAAACTGAATACTTTGTGTGTGTTGTTTATTTTCAGTTAATTTAAACTATATTGGGGTGCTATTATTTTATGATAAGATATATCTATTTTGTAGAAAAGAAAAAAACAAAAAGTCATCATCTTTCTATCTGGGGGTGAGAACTTTTAACAGAAGCATTATTTACTCACGCACTCTGAAAAACAGACCCAAATTTACCTTTCTGAGTACAGTTGGGCCAAGGGACACTTTTTCCAGGGGGAACAGAAGACCAGACACCATGGGGGTGACAGAAATATCCATCTGCAGGCAGCTTTTCAAACTGAAAACCATCATTGCAACGAACAACACAATAGTCAGTACGGCAATATGCAAGTCCATTGGTTGGGCTAGGGAACTTAACACAATCTGGAAAGAGAAGAAATGCAGAAATGCAATGTTATTGGAAACATTCAATGATTGTTAACATAGTAACAGGTAAACAGTGACATACACTCTGATTTATAAACATGCCTTGAAATGGGGGCATATCCCACTCCCAGTGAGCCAACTAAATGAATATCTATTCACAGGTCTCAGAGAAGCTTTCAAACATATGCCACCATAAAAAATACATTCCATAAAATGTAAATACCTGAAGTGAGCACCTGCCATGGAGCTGGAAGGGAGAAAGCTGTCTGCAAAAGAAAGGCTGCAGTAACAAATATGAATCTCATGGTTTGGACGGCTTCAAAAAACATCCACTGTAACAAAATGAGGTTTCAATAGCAGCAGAGATCCCCTATACAGAAGAATAGGTCTTTTTGCGCACATGCAAGTTAAATGTTTAACTATTGGCAAACAAAACTATTGAACAATACCAAGGCCAGTCTGATAGATCTGTAGACACACATGTTAATGATCATATAGAACGCAAGGGGCCAATGATCTATAGCTCCCTTGAAATGTAAGTGTTTTGAAGTCAATAACTGATATTTGTACTTGAGTTCCTGTCAGGATGTGAGTGGTGTGGGAATGAGTGCAGGTCCAAGCAAGAGGTATAGTTACAATAAAATGGTTATTAAAACACAGCAATGGTAAGAGGGTTAAAATAACGGGTTTCCAGTCCCAAACAAAAGGTTTTCAAAATAATAAACAACAGTTCAATAATCCGCAGTGTACGAAAAAAATTATTTGGGTGAAAGTGCTGTGCACGGTAGTGGTGCTCCGGGTTCTTGTGCTGGCTCTGTGGCTGCAGCTCCCAGGTTTCTACACGCCTGCAATACAAAAACGTACCTGCGTCCCCTTTGTACTGCCAAACTCCTCCCCGTGATCAGCATGGCACCCGCTCTCTCCAGTCGCCGTTCACACCACAGCTGATTACCATGGAGTTGTTTAGCAGTCCTACAGTTGCGCCCTTTCACCAAGATGGCCGACTTCCGGTTCCGTCCTACCATCGAGGCGGCCCGTCCCTGTGAAGGTGTACCACTAACTTTACCTAGCGCCCTTCCTGGTCGGGAGGTAGATTTGCAGCTAATTCCTTCTCTCCCTGTCAGTTCCCTATTGATTTGAACATCTCCCTAGCATCAAAGACCGTTTTGTTTAAATTCTCAAATGGCAAAAAAAATCCATGAGCTCTGGTCAGCACAGGTCAGTGGTCTAAAGATACTTAGGGTGTATGAAGTGGACACTATGGAGGTAATGCAAAGATATTTTATAAATGTACAGTACATACTAAAATATATATATTTTTTTTTTCATCTATGCTACATGAAGATGGCGTAAGCCGAAACTTTGTAACTTTTCAACATAGTAATACTAAATGAAACTCAAATGCAACTACAAAAGTTTTGACTAGAAGTCATTAAATTGTAGTTCCTTTTAGTATTTCTTAATTCAGCACTATTGAGTGTGTGTTAGTTATGGATGAACTTTTCAACACAGTTTACATGTAGTATTATTATTATTATTATTTGTTAGAATGGAAATGTATTTAAAAAAGACAGTAATTGTATCATAGAAGTGAGAACGGCCTAATTGCACCCGAGCCATGTTTAGCTTTTCAGGATCTGAAGATCAATTGATAAGAGGATTCCAGCTGCTGGACATGCATGAAATAAAAACAGGATTTAAAATGCCAGGATGGGACACAGCCGTGGTCTAGGATCCCCAGAGGTTTCCCTAAATAGTTTTTTCCTCCATTCACTGTCCTCAGGCTTCTCGCAATCCAGTAACTACATGAAGTGTAATCTCCCTGCCATTTACTTCCATTAGGATTCTAAATCCTGTTATCCTGCTATAACCCAACATGGTACAGTTTGGATAAATGAATGCCTGGGTCATTAGTGACAGCAGCCTCTATCATCATGCACTCTTCACAATGCACCCTGCAGTTATTGTTTAAAAAATATCTGTTACACCAGGGGCTAAAAATATAGACAGACTAGCTGTTTTTTTTTTTTTAAAGTATTGATATCTGTTTACACAGCTTTTCTCAAACATATCAACATTTGACTAGTCTTGTTTCAGGCAGATAAGCTTTCTGAGTCTGTTTATAGAATAAACATACTATTGTACACGAGTGCCCCCAGACATTTTTGTTCTTTCCTGAGTTTCACAGTACCTACACTGTCACATTAGAAAACTGCATCTAAATTGCATCACCATTTCCCTTTCTAAAAATTAATAAACACAGCGCACTGCCAATTGAGATAGAACAGCAACTACAGTGACAGACAAATAGTCCACAGCAACAATAAAAGTACAAATAAACCTATTTGAAATACAGACTTAAACTAAGGGGAAAACTAGATCACAAATCTGTTATGCTGGTTCCATTTCTAATCATTACTCACACAATCACTACAACTAATGTAATCATTATTCACCCCCTAAGCATGGTGTATAAACATAAACATTTTTTTTAATCTTACGTGATGTGACAAAACAGGCAGTTAAAAAATAAATAAATACATAAAATAATAATAATAATAATAATAATAATAATAATAATAATAATAACACAACTTGGCAATTATGTGTTAATGATTAGGAAATGTATTATTCATTTTAATATAAGACACTGATAAATTAAAATACAAATTAAACTTGTATTGGACTTTGGACTCTTGACCAGAGGGTCGTGGGTTCAATCCCAGGTGGAGGACACTGCTGCTGTACCCTTGAGCAAGGTACTTTACCTAGATTGCTCCAGTAAAAACCCAACTGTATAAATGGGTAATTGTATTTAAAAATGTAATATCTTGTAACAATTGTAAGTCGCCCTGGATAAGGCCGTCTGCTAAGAAATAGTGAATAATAATAATAATTCAATACCAAACTTCTTTTCAACACTTAAAACTCCACCACAGTTAGTGCAAAAAACAGACAGTTCGGTTCTTTTACTGATTATTTTTCCCTTCTGGGTCATCAGAAGAAAGATGTTTGCTCTTTTTCAAGGCTTCAACCAAACTTATCTGCTTCCATTTGTTCATTACTACCACTAAATAAATGGTACAATCCTATAAGCTTAAAATGTCTGTTTCGCTTCAACCGATCGCACAAGATTCTATGCGAGTCCACTCTTATAAAGCTGAAATTTTGCAAACCAATGGTACGCGCAGTGAGTAATGTGCGTACGGCTGTGGTTGCCAAAGATTGTACAGAAGAAAAACATGGAAAAAATGAATGAATGTGTGTATATTAGCTGTAAAAGATTATTTTATTATTTTGTTTTATTTTAACTAATGTTTTCTGTGTCAAGTCTAACATAAATGTTCTTGGAGAATTGCCTCAATATTCTGAATTATGAGTTTTAAGATAGTGATCTTTAAAACCTATTCCATCACCTTTTAAATCTGTACTCACTCTCTATATACATATCAACACAGTCCTACATTTCAACATAGCCTTGAAATGGACCACATATAAATCAGTGTGTCTGACATATGGCTAATTAGTTTATTAACCCTCTAAACCACAGAATGCCTGTGAGCGGCCATCCTGTAAATTAGTAGAACGCCTGTCAACTGGTGTGTTTTTTTCAGGTGCTACAATAATCATTATCGCATAACCATACTCAAATCACTCTTCCGTATACACAGAAGGGATTCATTTATGACCTGGAAGTAGAAATGATGTATATTCATGTTTGAACTTTTGAAGCTATCCATATTTGAAGTATACCAAAATAAAGATGGGTGCACCTAAGAGACAAAAAGTTGTTTTGTTTTTTTCTGTGGAGACTGTTGCTGAGATGGTTTCAGAAATTCATTCTGATGAAAAAGGCGATCACGAATCATTTTCATCTGCCTCAGACATGGATTTAGATGAGCTACAAGAGTTTCAAAAAAAGTTCAAATATCGCTGGTATACCAAACTTATAAGAAAACTGTACGATGCGCTGTTTATAAGTAATTGAATCATGTGCTAAACGTAAAAACAAATAGCAAGGCAGTTAATATTGGGTATTGAATAAAAACTGTTTGATTTGATTGTGGCTGGATTTACCAGAAATAGCAGGTTATGTTAGTTGTAAATAATGCTGTTACATGCAAGCTTTGCCTTTTTTTCATTATTGTGTATGCAGTTGTTTTGTACTGACTTATTGACGCCTTGGTATGTTTGTATTTGCTGTAGTAAATATAATAAGCAGGTATTTTTGTTGTATATTTTTGTTTTATTGTATTGAAAAATGTTTGCATGAGCTATGTGTTTTGCATGTATATTTCTGTTTGTTTGTGTGACAGGGTCTCACGTCACGTGCGTGGGTCACCGCTGTTTAAGCAATACAGAGAGACAACTGGGGGTGGAGTTGAAACGCCGGCACAGGCGTGCAGGATTTATTAATTCAAACAGAAACGAAAGTAAAGGTGGTCATGTGACATTACCAGCCATGGTAACGCACAGAGGACACATACAGCAAGCTGTACAAAAGGCAACATAAAACACAGTACAAAAACTACATATAAAAAGTGCCACAGAGGGCGAGCGCTAGCCTTAAAATGAGGCGTCCCGCTCCAGGAACCGGCTACACTATGTAACCCTCGCTATACATCACATGGGATCACTATCCCCTAAACTAACCTACTGATGAGCCGGTATTCATACAACGACTCGTGATGCTTCATACGGCCTTGGCTGGGCATTGCCTTCACAAGCACCACTTGCAGGGTTGCGTAGCTGTCGTTCTTGCAGAACGGGCCCTCTCCTCCTGAGTATACGCCGCTCCCCTCTGGCATGGCGTTGCACTCGCCCCGAGCCACCTCCCGTGGATGTTTTTAAACTGACGGACACTCGGTCAAGACCCACCCACCTGCTGATTGAGGTCCAGCACAGCCAATCACTTGCTTCCCTTCCCCTCAACCAAGCCTAGCAGGCAGCAAGTCTCAATCGAGCGCCCCTCTGCAAACAATAATGTAATCAAACAAATCAACTCCAAAACAATACACAATAAACCCATTTCCCCATACAAATTATACCAACACTAAATATACATGTACAGGGCAATCGCCCTGCTACAGTTTGGTGTAAGTTCAATTTCAATAATAAAAACGACATATAATAAGCTGCTTTTTGTTTTACAAAATGGGACCCTGCTTTCAGGAATTTCATGGAATGGTGTAATACACATGGGGCATGTACTAATATTGCTTACGTGTTCGTAAATACTGTGATTCATAGCTTCCGTCCTTCGTAGAATTTTTGCATGGAAAGTGTGAACAATTACCGTAATATCACCACAAGTTTACGAACAGCATAAATTACTGCTCATTATACAGGAGAAATCAAAATGTGCATCTCATTATAAATAGATTCGCTATGCCAAAAGTCAAGATTTAGAACTTCCTTCCGGCAAAGACAAATGAGTGGTATAGTGAACAGATAGGATCGAGCTATGGCTACTGCAGACACGACATTGATGCAACTATGGCACTGGCCAAAAAGAAAAGGAAAAGAAATTTCCACAAAGACGAAATTAACCTGTTAGTTAGCGAAATGGAAAAAAAATAGGAATAATTATTTCACAGGGCCAAAATAAAAAACATTAAGAAAAGAAACATGGAAAGAAATAATTAAAAAAATAAATTCACAGAGACACTGTAAGCAACAGACACTTGACATTTAAAATGCGATAAAGAACGTAATACAGAATGTAATAATGTATTGTGTCAAACTGAATGTGATGTGTTAAACGTAGCGCAAACAGACCCTGGGCACAGCGAAAACAAACTAAAATGTTTCCACAAAAATGGAAAGCATAAATAAAACTAAGCTTGTTTCTATATATGGAAGTTTACCGTGGTAAATTTGCCCGGTAATTCTGCAGTTTGCCATGTTTGTACTTGTCTGTACCCTAACAATGCTTCCCTACGCTTTCAGTATTTAATTTAAGAATATGGCAGAAAACTTTTGTTGAGTCTATGTTATTTTAGTTGTGTAAAGGAAAAAAGTGCAGTACATACAGTCGGCTTCGCAAGTAAATGGTTTTCGGCATTTTTCAGTTGTCTATGCACTACATAATCAATTGAGAAGAAAAGATTGTGTGTTTAATTAAAGAACTCTGCAATGATTTGGTTCCGTGTTTCCCTTCCATTATTAATGTCGTCTTGGTTCCCAAGATTTTCATATTCATCTTCACCCCGAAGCACCTCAGGGCTGACAGGTGACACTATCTAAAACATGAAGACATAAGCCCAATACGAGCGCCTGCAAAGGAGCCGGCGCTTTTGTACAGCGGTATCGGCGCTATGCTTCAGAGTGGGAGGTCCCAGGTTCACATCCCACCTCTGCCTGTGAGAAATCCCTTTCTTACAGCAAGGTTGAGAAGCATGCAGCACACTACAAAAATGTGACAGACTTTTTGAGGAGAGTATTGCAAAACTCCCCCAGATTTATCCAAACACCTGAATCTCATTTTTTTAATTTCTCCATATCCTACCACAATCCAGATTGCCTTGGGTATTTTGCAACCACATCAGTTATTATTCCTTGAGCATCACATGTAACTTGAAATTTTACACTGTGAAAGTTCTTTCTATTTATAAAAGCAAAGCTGTCTCCAGGGGGTGCTTTAATTGCAACATGCGATACAGTCATACAATCAATAGCCCTGGTTGAAAGGTGCTTTACAGAATTCAGTGATGTTTAAAATAAAGCACCTTAAAATATAAAACAAGCCAAAACAAAATGTATTTATTGCCATTGTTATTTAATATAGACTATTAATAAATGTTTTTTTTGTCTGTTTGTTTCTTTTATATTTTAAGGTGCTGCATTGTAAAGTCACAAAAAGCCCAGAAACTTTTAAACAGGAAGTTTCACATACGAACAGCTAGTTGAATCTACACCAGTTAGAGGCATGCGTAAAATAACAGGCACTACATTTTTGTTGGTTTTTGAGTTATGTTTATTTGAATAAAACAGGCAAAATCTAAAAAATTTTTGCCAAAATTCAAAAGAATCTACAGAAGGGTTCTAGATTATTCTGTGCACAAATTTAGGAGTTGGCAGGTCCACACATGTGGCTCTCACCTGTCATGAATTACATTATTTTCCCTCATAGGATTTTATTCCATCAGTGTGAATGTGCTGTGTTAACGCATGGTTATACATGTTACTACCTATAGCCTTGATAGCTTGGGTCACAGCACAGGTCCTGGCGTTCATCTTTGGAACCAATGCCTCAAACCAGAAGTTCAATGTCAATATGAAAGTTGATTTTTTTATGTTGTTTATTAAAGTTTTGCTTAAGTAGAAAGTACAATGATGAGACATTTATCATGCAAGTTCTTCAAAGATGCAACATGGATTGCTAAGTTACAATCTTTAAGACAAAAACTGTAATTCAAATAATTAGCTATAAAGATACAAAACAGAAACATTATTTTAAAACTAAAATATTTGGTGCTGTAATCTACTTTGGTCTCTATTCCTTGTGGGTGTATTGCAAGAAAAACAACCTCAACTGGGTTATGTTTCTTGATGTTTGATTGGAAGAAACCAGCACAAGAAAGTCTACATTTAGAGTCAAGCAGTAATTAATTTTAAAATACAGCTGTTATTGTGTCAGTTTGTCCCAATTCTGAAGTCTCAATTAATATGCTAAATCACAAAAATTCAATAATCATTTGTCTTTAAAGGAAAAGCATTTTACAAGATTAAATGAAAGAAAACAACAGGAATCCACAACATCCCCAAGAAATTGTCTCATAAAAATCCCATTAAGCCTGTTAAGTATAAATGGGATATTTAACTACCTGCTAAAGAAGGGATAAGAGGAGTTTAACATATTGCAATTCTGATAGCATCCCTATTCAGTAACCACTCAACTAAAATGAAAATGAGAAAGGCTTACAAAGACAGGTGTTTCATAATGAACTGATCTGTTAACAAGACTATTTCTTAATGGTTCAGTGGAGTTACAACCATAGAATCTGTAAGCAGACTTCTGTCCTGTAACTGGAACCCTGTCTTGGTAAACAGGCCCTACTTCTATAGTAAAACAGCTGCAGGGGTATTAATATAGACAGAACCTGACACCCTCAAATAAAGTCCTTGAATAATTCTTGATGAACATTACTGTGTCTTTGATGGTTTACAGGCAAGTGTCTTCTTATTAATATTGCTGGTGAATATCCAAGCGGATACCCAAGCATGCCTACATATATAACTCTACAGGCTCTGTGGGATTGTAAAGTAGGTTTTCCACTGGTGCTCACATGAGTAAAAACATTTTGCTGTTGTATAATCCACTACTGAACTTTCTGTAGGCATCCCTAAGTTCTGCAAGTTAGAAGGCAACTTTCCTTATTTGAATACTTATGTACATAAATATATAAAAAGCTTATATAAAGCCATTTTAAAGGTAGTACCCTTTAATCGAGATAAAATTCAATTTCCATAAAAAGTTTTAAAAAATTAAGAAAACAAAGTTCTTAGGTTACCTATTCTATCATTAATTTTGGTTGAAAGTCTTTGTCTTTTTCTAAACCTTATTTCGATGGGTGACAAGAAAAAACAACAATATATTTTTTTAAAAGCTCAAAAAGGGTTCAATCCAATCATGATGGTGGAAGACGTTTATCCAGACATTTTTTACAGACATTATCCCCTTGTGTTTCCATGACAACTGCAAAATCAAAGACAGTGGGATAGTGCTCAACTGTTTTTATATTATTTTAATTTTGTTGTTTGCAGAAAATGTATCCCTAGTGAAAAAACTCAGCAATCCACGAATGCACCATTTCATGTCACACAGCAGTGGAAAACCTAAATAAA
This sequence comes from Acipenser ruthenus, assembly GCF_902713425.1. Taxonomy (NCBI): domain Eukaryota; kingdom Metazoa; phylum Chordata; class Actinopteri; order Acipenseriformes; family Acipenseridae; genus Acipenser; species Acipenser ruthenus. Next base: position 38,174,199 of record NC_081198.1, on the reverse strand, counting down.
ATGTATTTCATTGAAGCACTTTCAAGATGTGGTGTTTGGCACATTTATACTGTTTAAACATGTCTGTTAAAAGAGAGCTTCTTTCAAGTTTGAAAGATTTGTATTTTATATACAAGGTACAACAGCTTGGAGAATGTGCATAGCCCAGGCAATATTTTTTCAGTGCACCTCTTCAGCACATAAATTGCAAACTTTTGTTGAATTGTTTCTTTACTGATATTTAAATGAAAGGTAAAAATGTGGAACTGAGGTAAAGTTATTGAATTCTGTAGTTCTACCTACACCTATGCACGAATATAAGCACCCCCATGGCTGAAGATGAGTACAAATAAAAAAGACATGACATTACTGTACTGCCTTCATGGCTGCTGTTTATGGAATAAAGAACATACCAAAATATTGTACTTGGAGGTGGATTCCCAATGTATTTTTACTTTCTGATATAAAAAAAACATAAAATAACCCCTCTAGAAGCACAGTCAAGGTGTACAGTACTTGGGACATTTGTCTTATTCCCACTGTCTGTGCCTTCTCCTTATCTAAATCTTTCATTCTTAGTGCAAGCCAGTGATAAATTAAACACACACTATCTCATTGTAAGATAACATTTTTGAGAAGCACATAGCATCCACCCTTATTTGTTTATTTGTTTAATAGGAGGTGCATAGCAAATTAAGACATAATATTCCCAAAATACTTGTTGCATCACTAGTTAAACGAGCTAACAAACAGGAATGGACAAACCATTAAAAAATTTGTTTCAGTGATTTAAAAATAAGTCATATGTTTACTATTTAAGGAGCCAAGTTGATAATAACAGACTGAAGTCAGATATCACAAAAGCAAACAATATCAAAAGAGGAGATTTCTGAGGTCACTGCAAAGCCAAACGGGCAAAAGTCCTGAGCTGCAGTCTTCCTGCTATTGTCATAAATCGCCAGCTAGGCAATATTTGTCTCTCCAAAAAAAGCCCAGGTTTCCTTTTTTTTCTTCTTTTGACTACAGTATAAAGAGGCTTCAATAAAACCTACTACATGCTTCAATAATAAGCTGCCAACCAAGGTCACTTTTGAGCTGGTCTTTTGAAGCTGACAAAAAGACAAACTCATCTTCTGATATGACAGTGGCAGGCAGGCTTCATTAGTTTATGTATATGTTCATGTATTTAATTGTTGCTTTAACCGTTGTGCTTCAGGCTGTATCTATCTGCTGAGCCCCTGCATGAGCAGTAAGTGTGTCAGGGGTTTTGCAGTAACTATACAAAAGAAAAAATAAGCATTTTATATTAATTATTGGGATAATATGTAGTGATTTATAATAGATTTCACATACAGATCAATGTACATGTATACTATGAGTTTTCTTCAACACTTTTGTGCATGAAATATTGAAAATAGCTGGGGAAAAAAAGCTAGTTTTGGACACATAATAAACATATTTTTCATAGATTTTTTACCCACATTTTTTTCATTGCTTTATACAGGAAAAAATGGCATCATGCATTTGCGTCTTACATATGTCACCATATAAACACTAAAACAGAGTTTATGACTCACCTTGCAGCACCATGCACTGCGCTTTTAACAGGTGAGCCACTCTGGGACCCCTGCACTTGATCATTTACTGTACATTTGCAATTATGAACTAGTTACGAGGATATTACAGGCTCAGGTATTGTGAGGTGAATTCTGATACAAAGAATAAAAGTATAATTCAATATCAGGTAGCCCAGAACCACTCAGAATGATATGAATCTAAACATAAAAGGTAGGGTAAACAAACAAATTATTATTAATTAGTCATTTAGCAGATGCTTTTATCCAAAGCGACTTACAGAGACTAGGGGGTGAACTATGCATCACAACTGCTGCGGAGTCACTTACAATAGCACCTCAGTTTTATGTCTCATCTGAAGGATGGAGCACAAGACGGTTAAGTGACTTGCTCTGGGTCACACACATTGAGTGGGACTGAACTGGGAACCTCCTGGTAACAAGCCCCTTTATCTAACAACTGGACCACCAAGCCTCCCTAAATTAATTAATTAAAATAAAAAAAATGACATTTGAAGCTAATTAACCTCTAAGGTTTGGGAACAATCTAACGGTGGAAAACTAAACAATGGTGTGCAGTATTTGATGCAGTACAATGTTTGTTCTACAGTAGTCCCTGGAATCTCTGGTCAATACTCAGTGCACACAGTGCTTTGGATATTTTGCTTACACAGTGGAATGCCTTTTATGAGGCTGGATTTGACTGTGTAATGCTTCCCATAAATTCCTTATTCTTTATTTTTGACTTTTCATGACAGATCTGGTCGATTTGTTTGGTCTGTGAGTTTGAGTGGCTGTAGAAAAACTGTAGTGGCTGCCTCATCAGCATTCAATTTCAGATTTTATAGCAACTAGAATCCCATTGTAATCTTTTGTAATTCATATACTGTAGTCATAAGAAAACCTTCCTGAAAGCCAGTGTTAAGCTGTTCAACTGCACAATTTAATTAAAACAAATCTGTGAAATAACTATCTGTAAATCTATTTAGGATTATGTGCACCGAGTGCTTCAGATTCTTAATTTTGCTTGCCTGCCCTTTTCAGCATGACATCAATAAATGTGCCTAGCACTCTGGAAATTGGGCTATCCCTCCAGACATTCCAACTGTGGTCTGAAAGGAACCAGAGGCTAAGTAGTGCAGGGAACACAGCACGTGCTGGGATAGCGGTCCCTAGATTGACACTGGGGTCAGGCTCATCCCTCAGTTCAGCTATTAGGTCTAGGATGACCTGCGGAGTGAGACGATAACGCTTTGGCACCACATCCTCTGGCATCCCAAACAAAGTGACCCTGGGATTGAATATGCAGGGTCTTTTTCGTCTGATCCTTCTCCTCCGAACGTGTTCCGGCCTCTCTTCAACAAGAGCCAAGTATCGCCGCATCAGGAAGTGTACAACAGCAGCCATCCTGAAGCCAATGACAGGTCTCTGAAGGTGTGTGCTTTTATACAGCTCTTAATTACTCGCTTCTACAGTGGTTTGCACCTTGTAAGAAGAGGCGTAAAGTTTTTGGAGGACCAGCAATTGCCTACCGTAAAAAACGTTTTATAGTTCACACTGGCATAAAAGTCGCTCCCCCCTTTTTGAGACTAATTTTAGGAAAACACCTTTTTTGTGTTTAATCTACTTCAAAAGTTTTATGCATTTTTTTAACATGGCGAAAACCAGCAACATTTCGTACGCATGCATTAACTCTCCATAGAATTTTTTTTGCCTAACTCTCTATATACCACAGTGCTTTGCGAGCAGCGAGACAGAAGTCTCCATTGAAGATCAGCGGAGGTGAGTATCTTGTTAAATAGAATATCTTTTGAAACGCCCTTCTAAATATTATTGGCTAAAGCAGTTTTGAGTGAGGCTATCGCAGTTTGTTGCAATTCCTTTAGGTACATTCATAGTTCATATTAGTTTCATAGCAAAACAAGTTTATTCATAAATGATAAACAGCATGTTTACACGTTTGATACTTGTCATTTGAATCTGCGATATCCCCACATTTTATATTTTCTGACAGACACATTTTCTTCAGTATCATGCATCTGTTAACCACACCATTTGAAAATGTTAACCTTGTGTATTTGAACCAATGCATTTGACCTAGTGCTATAGTTAAGTGGCATTCAAAATATCTATGCGTTAAGTTTTAGGGTGATTCATTTATCCTTGGTTGTTGGTGTCTCTGCTCACCAACAGAGTTATCTGTTATCTTAGTTGCTCAGATTGTGACAAGCGTCAAGCTTCAGGACACACCCTGCACTTAAATAAACGCCTTGTTTTCCACATACAGGGGCAAGGGAATGTTTGGTCACATTGGGCTTGCAGCCTAAAAGTGTCCATCTATTAATCTCTCTCTGTCCTTTTCAATATCATTCCAAGATGTATCTTAGAAACTATTGGAAATACTGAAACAAATTGTCCATCAGTTGAATTGACTATGCCACAAACAAACTTCTCCAGTGACATTTGAACCAGGGGTCTTCTTTATTCCAAACTTAAGCCCCTAGGCTCTAGAACTACCCCAAGCTTCTATGGATGCCACAGACATTTACTTTTGTACTGTGTGTGTAGTGACTTCCTTTCAAGTTGACATTGAAACAATTATGGTAGAAGACAAACAACAAAGGTGAAAAAGTGCTAAATGTAAATTATTATTATTATGAGTCGGTATATTGGGATTTGGTCGTGAGTCACTAAGAAGAATGCGTGTAACTTATTTTTTAGATGAAATTACATTTCTAAAAACAGCCTAGAAAAGGTGGAAAGGTGATCGTAATACATTATATTACTTAGTTTATAAACTGTAAACTGTACCATACAGCTTAATTGGCATGGACCAATGCCCCTGGTAGCTAAAAGTGCTTCTCCTATCATTGTTAGAGCCAACAAGAAATAAAAGGTTTCAATTTGCCAGTGAATATTTGTGTTCTACTGAATGTTTTTTCTACTTAAATATAATGGGCATTAGATACAGTTTGATCATGTAAATTAAGCACATTATCATTGGTACCTAGTTTCTCTATTTTACTTCAGTCGTGTTATAATTCCCCTGGTAAAAAATGAAACGGTGGTACTACCGCCCAGCTGAGGGAGATATTTATTTTCCTTCATTTCAGTGCATTCAAACTTTGGCTTTTTATTTTCAGGAACTTTGAGGGGGAGCCCCTCTGTCAAAGAGTCTACATACCTTATTCTGAAGAACGTGGTTAACAAGCGACTGCATTACGCCCCAGATAGGGCGGGTGTAAGAACTGTACTATCCACAATAAAGGTATTCTGTTAGCACATCAGAACACATCACTCATCCTGGTCTAATCTCTTTCTTAAGACTGCATTAGTAGTTGCATTTTTAATAGGAGGTAAAATGTAACAGTGCTGGATGACTAAGGACGTTAAAGTTTACTTAGATGTTTTTGTGAAGTCAGTCATATTATCCCCTTCAGTCCTGTCTTTTTTAACAATGCAATACGACTCTAAGTCGCCCTGGATAAGGGCGTCTGCTAAGAAATAAATAATAATAATAATAATAATAATAATAATAATAATAATAATAATAATACAAACCCATAAGTGAAACCCCATGAGTGACATGAACACATTGTGGCCCTAAATGAATGATGCTAAATATAATGAGAACTGATATTTGTGTGCAGTAAATCTGCACATGTATTTTTCAGATACTATTTTGAAGATGACCATTTGACTTGATATTCTGAATGTTCTTTAAATGTCATTCTTTTGTAACCTGCAGATACTGTGCCAAATAATGTCTGTTGTGAAATTCATCATCTGGGAATTATCTGAACTATAATGTTCTCCCTTCCCAAAATTCTGCAATGCAGGTGTTGTTTAAATATCTAAACCTGTGCTTTTTTATTGTAAATGTTTTTGTAAAAAAACAAAATGGCGAAGGCAGTTATTCTAAACTTTATATACAGGTTTGTGTTAAACCATAACCTCAGCCCATTACTACCGGTAATAGTGACTAATAGTTCATTGAAAGTTTATTGATGGGAGGGTCTCTTGTTGGCAACCATGGCTTCTTGGTTATTAAAAAGATGGTATAAAAACATTCCTTGGCTGAAGTACCATATCCACAGCCTTGCAAAATACAGGTTCTGTGTTGATAACATACAATGCGTTACTATTTTTAATGTTTATTTATTCTTTTTTATTCTTACAGTATTTTCTGACAATGTACATTACAAAGACTTCACCAGGGACACACACATCTGTAATGAGAACTGAGGCAACACATAATTTCTCAAAAGTAAGCAGACATCAGCAATAAATATCCCCTGTGTGGCTGTATGGTTTTCTTTGCTATGCTAAAAACGTAGCAGTGGTTTTCTCTGTTTATTGTGCCTCGTCTAAGCAAACAGTTCTCATGAAAATATGTAATGTACTGGTGTTCAAGTCTGCCTTTAATCACTTTGCTATTTATTAGTAATGCATGTCAGTAATTGTGGAGGTTTCTTTTTATTGCATATTTGTTATTCTTCTGCGCATGGTTTGTTCTCTTAGTTGGTGTCACCTTGCTTATTAACCACTCTTAAAGAAGAGCCCAGCTACATATGAAAACGTTAAGTTACTTACCATAACCCTGGTTCCCTGAAAGAGAAGACGAGCACTAAAACAATACTTATGGGATATGCCTGCCTATTGGTAGGTATTCACTGAGGTCTCTATATCAGAGATGCTGATAGGCCCCTTCCTGGATGACATCTTCGGTCCCACCTACCGAGGAGTTAAAACCTTCATTCCATGGAAACCATTTCTATTTTTGCATCCAACCCGTGAGGGCGACTGATGCAACCTCGCGGTTGGTGGACAGAATGACGTACAGCTCTTGTCCTATCCACGTAGCATCTTAATGCCCGCACTGGGCAGAGGAAATTCAATTTCCTATCATCCTCTGAAGAAAACGGGTGGATGAAAGGACTCCAGTTCCACAGACTGATTCATGTGGAAGGCTGTGATCACCTTGGGGAGGAAAGCAGGGTTTGTACGCAGTAACAGCATGCTGCCATCGACCCAAATACGCATACAGGAGCTGTGCACCGACAGCTTACTGACCCGCTTAGTGGAGGTGATAGCCAAGAGGAAGGCTGTCTTCATAGACAGATACTTCAACTCTATGGAGTATATGGGCTCAAACGGGGCCTTCGTGAGAGTCTCCAGTACAATATCAAGGCTCCATTTGGGGAGAACGGCCCTCCTGGGAGGACATAACCGCCTTTAAGAAACCGAGTAGCCAAAAAATGCGCACCCGGAGATACAGAATCTACGGGGGCATGGCATGCAGAAATAGCCGCTAAATACACCTTCAATGTAGATGGTGACTTACCAGCATCAAGCAGTTCTTGCACAAACTGTTATATAACTGGCATGGGTCAAGAGACTGGGTCATGACTCTTAGTCAGACACCTGACTGAGGAGATTCAGGCGCAGCGGGATCTCCCAGGGCTGGCCTTGTAAGAGGCCGCCATCCTTCTTGGGCACCAGAAAATACCTCGAGTAGAACCCCTCTCCGTAGGAGATGGGGCCTACGAGACAAATGGCTCGCTTGCACAGCAAGGCGGACACTTCCTTCTAAAGTACCAAGACCTGGAGAGGGTCTGTCACGAAAGTATTCGTGACTCCTCGGAAGGGAGGAGGTCCCAAGCGGAACTGAAGCATGTAACAGTTATGCACGGTGGCGAGCACTCAGGTGTCCGAGGTGCAAGCGCACCAGTAATACAGTTGGTGTGCAGAAAAGGGGTGGATCTGAGGCCGCAAGCCTTCAGGGCCCCTGCTGGGGTCCTGAGGTTGGAGCGGGGCTGTTTGAGTCGTCTGCCTAGGGCGGCGGCCCTGGAATCGCCATGTCCTGCATTCCCCCTGCCTTGCGGGACGGGCTGGTTGCTGGCTGCTGCTGTGGCCTGTAGGCGGCGCCTCAGGTCACCCAGCGGAGTTGTGGGAACTGGGACCGTCCTGGTGATAGTCCACGCCGGAGGAGCTTGCCAACGGTTCAACCTGCCCCGCGCCGGAGCTTGGGGAGGGAGAAACGCAGCCACTTGCCGAGATGACTTGCGTTCTCGGTGGGATCGCTGCAGGATCTCCTCCACAGTTGGCCCAAAAGTATGCTCCGGGGACCCTCGCTTGCGACAGCCACAACTGTCTGAGAGCCACTACAAGACTTGCCAGGCTCCGGCCCAGAGTTTGCCCTTGAAGACCGGAGATCTGAAGCAGTGTGCCTGAGAGGAGGCACAATTCAGTGGCCACCGGCTCCGGAAGCGGGGCCTCTCGCAGTATGGCATCCATGTAGGCTGTCAGGTGGGTTACCTGTGCCTCCGCTGCATAAGCCCTTCTCAGGTGTGTCTCCGTAACCTTGCATTGCGGGTTCGGGCACACAGGGTCTTTGGTCAAACCCCCCACCGGCAGAGCCTTGACCAAGGCTGCGATGGTGGAGTCTACTGGGGGAAATCCCGCCAGGCCCAGTTTCTCCATGCCTTCCAAAGACATAAGCTGTGAGGCTTGCTTCAGCACACTTGGTGCCAAGGCCGGACAATTCCAGGAGGAGCGTACCTCCTCCATGAAGTCCGGGAAGGCAGGGAAAGGCTGCGGGCGAGAAGCCACAGCCTGCGTCCGGAACATGGACCGACACAGTTCGGCTGCTGTCGACCAGGGGACCTGCAAGAACATTGCAGAGCGTCCCATCAGTGCCGACGTCGAGCTCAATAGCGGTGGCACACCAGCTTCCGAGGCTCCCCTCCTACCTCCATCTCAGTGGGGAAGGAGGTTTCACCCCAAGAGGCTGCTATAAAAAGCGTGTCCTCCTCTGTCAGCTGGGACGACTCTTCCCGTTCACCCTGATCTCCCCTGGGGGAGGGAGGTCTGCTGTCTCGACAGGGGCACCAGGACCTGGGCCATCTGAGCCTTGAGGTCCATTATGTCCCTGGCTTGTCTAGAGCACTTAATTTGTCTCACTTGCGGAGATGGGGAGTGGCTACGAGGGATCGCCACCGGAGCCTGCGCACAGGGAATGCCCTGCGAGGGGTTCTGGGACAGCCTGAGGAGGAGGGGCTCTGGGGCTCCAAGGGCCGCCGACGGTCCGGCCACAGAGGACGCGGAACTCGTCCCTTTCTGGTGCACCTGGGGATGAAAAGTCGCACAGATGACGCAGGCCACCTCACTTCACAGGGTATGCCTGTCTTCCTGAGGAATATTAGCCCTGCAGGACGTGCAAGTATGGAATCCGCCTTTGCCCATCATTACGCTGGAGTATTGTGTGCACCGAGTGCCGCGTTACTAAGTACTGAGGACTCTACAGCAGGGTGAATGTAAACACACAGCCCGGTGGAGGAATACACAGCTGGTTGGCTGTTTTTGTATGACAACTGCGCTGCAGCTAATCCACAGCACAACCCAGACAAGCAGGCCTGTGCAGTCTAGTATACAGACAGGAGGACGTGCAGCAACAGTCAAAACAAACAAGCTGCCCAGACGGCAGCTGATGGAATCACTTGACAGCGAGGAAGAGTGTAGACTAGAAAAGATGTACACACGCAATCCTTTAAATCAATACTGCACAGGCAGTTGCTCAGACACGACAGACAGTAAGGAAAGGCAGCCTGCAACGCAAGCAAGCAGGCTGCTGAAAGAAGAGGAAAGAAAAACAGGCTTCAGCTTTGGAGCCACTGATTCCAGGAACGTGGCAAGTCAGCTATTTATTTACTTTTTTTTTTCACAAAACGCGCAGTTTCAACACAGAGGTCTTACCTTACCGTCTTGAGAGGCAAAAAGAGAAATGGCTTCCGTGGAATGACGGCTTTAATCCCTCGGTAGGCGGGACCAAGTATGTCATCCAGGAAGGGGCCTATTGGCAGCTCTGATATAAACAGCTCAGTGAATACCTACAAATAGGCAGGCATATCCCATAAGTAATGTTTTGGTGGTTATCTTCGAATTGAAAGGGAACTAATTACATTTCTAATTATTTTTCATTTCATAACCATTAAACTCACAGGTTCCAAATAAAGAACTTTATTCTTGTGTGGTATAATCTGATTTGTCTGAAGATGTAGCAATTGTTTTCTTACAATAAATCTAAGATGGGACACTTTTGGATTCCAACCATTCTTTGCATCCAGAGAAAACATCACATGACTTGCGGTACAAACTGAAAAATATGAGAAATGATTTTCAAATAGTACTAAAAATATGTCCTTTCATTTTGTACAGCCCAATTGATATACTGTAAACAAAGAAAGTATTATATGTGTTGTTGTTTGTTTGTTTTTTTGCTGTTGTTTTTTACTGATCATGACGCAGTAGTCAAATCAGACATTTCGATGATTTAAATCCTACAGTTAAAATCATTCATGGTAGTAATCACTTGGTTTCTTTGGCTTTTTCTAGAATTATCAAGCAGCTCCTTCACCTCGCCATATAAATTAATTTCTACAAAGTATTTTCTTAAGCTCTAACAAGTGTAATGCCAGTAGCAAGTTTGATAAATGTATTTGTTTAACACAGCACTTGTCACAGCCTCTTCCTAATAAAACTTAACAAACGCTTTGTGAATGTCAAGTCATAACACACATTTCACCTTAAACAAATATTGAGTTGTTATTTTTTATGAACAGTGACAGCAAATACCTCATTTGGTGTTTGGTGAAATCATTAGAATGCTGTCTTCCATCACTGCTATCTTTAAGATGACCCTAAATGCCAACATAAATATTCTACAGGCTATTAAACTGAGAAAATGCATAGACCTAAACAAAAATACAATCTTTCAAAGTGGAAAATATATAAAGATTTCTTTGAACAAGGTTATGGGGCAAGCTAAATGCATTAAGAATTAAAAGTCAGATCCCAAATGACAGAGGTAGGCTTAGTTTGTACATCATTATGGACGAGTTCTAATTCATCCAAGAAGAAATTCCCCCAACATATTAAATGCAGCCACGAACAGGAAGGAGACTCAAGTGCAGTATTACACTATAACAGTGGCCTTTAGGAAGCCATAGAGCAGTGGTACTCAACTCCGGCCCTCAAGATCCATTCCAGTCCAACCAGGTCCTAAATTTGTTAATTGTGTCTTTGAAGCTTCAATTAACTACATGAGAACCTGCTTGTAGTAAAAAACTGGACTGGATTCGATATCGAGAGCCAGAGTTGAGTACCTCTGCCATAGAGTATGCCATTAGAATGTATATTGGTGCCCAATATATTATTATTATTAGAACTCTTGATGAAATCCTACAGTAAGTCAACAACTTCAGCCCTACACCACTTTACAAGAACAAATATGATTGTGCCTGGTAAATACTTAATCCCACAGTGTACCACTTTCCCCTACAGTATGTGATGGGTATGTGTTGCATAACTGGGCAATACAGGCAGAATATCAACACAGAATATTTAGATCTATTTTTGAAGGAATCATCATATGCTTTAAATGTTGTCATAGCACCCCTATTTTTGTGTAAATCATGAGAATTTTTGATAATGACACATTTACACCAGCAGAGATGGAAATAAATGTCCTACTGAGGAAGAAGATTATAAACCTTTAGGTAATATTGGCGATGTTTTGAAACTTTATAGTGAAGGTGAATGCCCAGCCTTTTGTTTTGTTTGAATATTTTTTTTTTCTTGGCCCTTGTGTTGTGTAGTTTTTTTTTTGTTTAATAAAGTGCACAAAACTGCAGCTTTTTTCCTGCCAGTAGCCAGCCTGGGCTGTGACACTTCCCTGTCACACTGGCTATTATATAACACATCAGGTGTTATCAGTTTAAGGGACAGAATTTTCCAATTGGTTGTGAATTATGTTGACCACTGCACTAACCCATGTTGCGCCCTGCATAGATATGTAGCGAGTTCACAAAGACTGAATCCTGTTCTTCGCTGTGTTTCAGCTCAAAGCAGCATGCTCATGAAGTGGAGATAATACAACCAGCTATTAATAGAGTACATTCCTGCAATTTGTGTTACTGTGTTTTTGTTTGTGTTCTCTTTGCTTCTGTGTTTCACGCATGGAGTCTGCTTTAATTTAAAAACATAGACAATGAAAACAGATTTTAAAACTGCTTAATTTAAATTGTTTTTAACAAGAGTGTGACATACAATACAATATTCAGGTGGGTTAAGAGATGAGAATTTAAGACATTTGAATATAATATTTCTCTGTGACTTTGCAAGACTCCAGAGACACATCATTTCAGAATAAATTTGGAAGGAATGGAAAGCACATTATTAATGTCTTCCCATTGACCACTGAATATGACATTTACTGAGAAGGTATTGACAATCTTTCACTCTAGCAAATAAGGGAAACTAATGATCTATTCTCTAACAAGCATTAAATATGCATAATTTATTGCACTGAATTTTTTAGAATTATATTGAATAGAAGGGGTGATGATTACTGATGAGATTTGTACCTCCAGTATTTAGTTTTAGTAAAATTCAACATACACATTTTTATTGCTAAATAGCTTGTTTTGAGTTTTACCACTACAGTATATTACAGCCATAACATATCCAACATAAAATTCTTAGAAATACCAAAATAAAGTAGTCAAAACTAAGCAACGGGCCAAATGCTTTGAGAATATGTCTCATTGTGTCCCTTTTTTCTTCCTAACCCTTTTTGAATTTATAGACAGAGACCACTAGATTCATATCTCCACAGTGTCCGTGGTCACTTCAGCAAGGTTTTTGTATTGTACCAGGTGGTTTGGCAGTTAAAATGCCGGTCCTAGACATGCTTTTCTCCACACACCTTATCCTTCCTGCCTCTCTGACTCCTTGATGAGATGTTGCTGGGTCTTCCCTTACCACACACACCCATGTCAGAAAGGAACAGCATCATGGATTTGATGATAAAGAAACTCCTCCCTATTGCTTCATCGTTACCTGACCTTGACCTGCTATCAACAACCGTGGTAGTCATCTGTCAAGGTCCTCCTTATTATGCAGGTACTTGCCAAGTGAGGACAGCTTCCAACTGTTACTCCAGCTGCCTTCTAAATATAAGATGGAATTTCTTGTGTGGTGTAAGCTGGCTACAATGTTCCTCCAGTTGTTAACAGTGGATCAGAAAATAAAGGAAATTAAGTCAGTAAATACCATTCCCATGCCCATAATATACACACTTTTGGGGGTCCCTTAATTTGTCAAGGGGTAACAGTGTAATTTAAGTTAATTTTTTGTAAAGTAAATAAAAAGGAGACAATCGGCCTTATTCCCATAGCTTTAAGAATATATACATTACCCTTTTGTAGACTGCTGATGGATGAGTCTAGAACAGTTTTGAGAATATCTAACTGTATTTAATTCACAGGCAAGAGCAAACGTGAGTGGGTCTATGTGATTTTAATTGAAATTATTAGTGTTACATTATCTCAGCCCTTTCACTCTGTAGTTCAATCCAATTTCATTTAAAAAAAAAAAAATTAAGTCAGTTGAACTGGGACTGTAATTACTGAATAAGAATTTTAACTAGGCTTTGATAGGCTCTTTATTCCATAACCTAATTAATCCAGTGCTTGCTAAAGTACAGTATCTGCATGATCTTTCTTGACACATAAGCCCACTTATTACACATTGGATCCACTATTCCTTGTGTCGACAGTGGAAGAACGGCTGGAAAACTAGAATAATACTTCTTTATTTTCAGAAGTATCAAACTGCATCGTTTCTTCATACTTGGTAAATAGTGATATTATATTTATTTGTATGGTGAAAGTTACTAATAGGGTTAATATACCCTTTAATCCCATCTAACTACCTTTAATTAAACTTTAAAGAGTGGCAACAGAATTCAATATTGTTAAAGGGTTTTACTGTAAATTTATCGACCATGTCTAGCTGTACTAATGCAACAACATGTGGTCCGTATTTTACATTTTTTAATTAGTTAAAAGAAATACCAATAATTTCACTAACCCTATATTATATATTATTATGTTTATATGTACAAAATAAGCTCACTTATTAAAATGTAATGGCTCATATATATTGCAGTATTTGTGTACAAAATTACAGGATACAGAAATTGACATTAAAGGCATTAGTTTGCATACAACATCAACCGTTTAAATTGAAAGTAAACAGCATGCATTATTAAAGAGCCAGAGGTTTAAACAGATCCATGGGGAATGGAGTCTCTTTTTACTATCTCGGAAAAACAGATTGCCCAAAAACACGTTTATGTAATTGCCTTTACTTCTATATGTGGAAATAAGAAACGCATAAAAAACATACTGTAGTTACTGCATATTACTCTATACTGTTTGCTCATTTAGCCCTTTTTTCAAATGTTCCCTTTCTCAAGAGCAAGTTAGATTTGCAGCTACTGTATGCCTCAATGTGACCAACAAAGAAACATGTTTGATTGAGTATTCATATATGTGACTCTGAGAAAAACAATACCAATATTAAAAGGAGCAAACCAGCTCCTCATAAAGAAGTTTCAATAACTTTCTTTCCCAGTTGAACATTTACAGTTAATTAACAGTTTGTTCAGCATCTGTTGCAGTTCTTTTAACTCCAAGATAACTTACACCGTACTTCAAGCTTATAATTTCCCTGTTGGTTTTAGATATTGTTGGGGGCTTTAGAAGAGCACTAGACAGGCTGTGCAACAAATAAGCAACAGAGCCGTCATGTTGAACTCTTATTCTCCAAGGTTCGTATCTCATTTTGTCTCTCATAATAACAAAAATAAGACTTAGTCCATTGTTACACTATATAATGTACATATGGCTATAATCTTACTTGTTACTTTGAACCACAGTAAGTTCCAGGTCAAAACAATACTGGGAAAAGGTTTTCATTCTTGACAAGGCTTAGTTCACTGGAAGATTCATCACTGGTTTAGATTTAGATACCAAAGGTATCCAGCAAGTGCACCTGATACAATCTATACTATGCTGGATGTACTGCCCAGTCTTTGCTCAGTGTACAGTCCCTCATGGATTGTATTACTATCCTTGAGTTATTTTGTAATTGTTCCATGTATAGTGATAACCTGGGGGTGTTTCATCTATCTGAATAATGATCTTGATGCTGGTGTGGTGCTGGTGTTTTGTTGGTGGTAGTGTTTACTGAGATACGAAAACAGTGTCCACTTTAGTGGTGGTTATCAAATATCCGTTGGCACTTGTTTTAAACGAAAAACAGCTGCAGCATTGACAGTGGTATCTTGTCAAAAAAATCCATCCAGGATGCATCCCTCTCCAACTGACTAGAGTCAGGGTCTCTTTGGAAAATGACATCTGTGTTCATGTTCAATAACATTTTCTTGAAGTTTTCTTGCTATAATCCACCCAAAGCTTTCTGAAATTAAAGTTATAAAAATTTTTAATTACTTCTCATCTTTTAGAAACTGCCGTCTCCTCAAAGGCTTTACTGAAAGATATTTAGGCTGTTAATGAACGGGTGGGGGGGATATTCTGCTGCTTGTGTCGAAGAATCAAATAAGCTTTCCCACTGGTGTATGCATTTTTAATATATACATATGCATACTGCAGGCTTGACTGTAAGGAGGATGCTGGTTTGAAATAAATCCGTGAAATTCCACTCTACAGATTTCTGGCATGTATCCTAGTGACAGACAGGAAACAGCAAGTTTTAGAATTCCACCTTTTCCCAGATACAGGCACAGCAGCTTTTTCAGCTTGAGGCAGAACAATTGTAGGAAACAGGGAAAGATGAAAATGTGTTCCTAGAAAGGGGCTTTGAAAGATACTGGAGGCACACCTCCCTTAAGTGGTGACTGCTTGCATGACCATGAATGGGAGGAAACTATCTACATCAAGCAAGCCTCTAATTGACTGGGTTGACAGACCCAGGTGGTCACTTCCTGAAGCTGATGGTAGGACACACTCCCAGGATGCACTTTCCCATGACATTTCCTGAGCCTTTGCTAATAATTCCCCCCTCCCAGGATTCATTGGGAGGGGTAGCCGTGTCCTCAGTAGCAAAAAAAGAAAGGAAAGCATCTTCTTAATGTTAAACAATCTTAAGAACCAGATGCTTGTTTTCTACAGGGTTTTAAGTTCAGGCAAAGGAAACATTTAGCAAAAACTTGTTCAGAATGTTGAAAGGAGCAGAAAGGGCAGGGCCGAGGTTGTTGACTAATGGTTGGCTTCTATCTGCTGACATATTCTATTCTTCAGCTCCAGCTGCATGCATGTAAGCTGGGCGGAAAATGGGGACAAATATTCTGTATCTGTAATATATAAAAAAAAAAAAAACAGCAAAAAATAGATTGCTTGGATTCATATGGTTACATCACACTGGCAAATTCATTACATTAATTAAGTTAAGTTACCAATACCATGGTGAACCATTATAAAGGAACCTAGTACTAGCATTAGCAGACAAGATCATTTAATAGCAACACAATGGATTTACAAAAAATATTCACAGCATTTTTTTAAAAGTATGTTTTGATGAATTAAATATATTTTTGTACCCATGGAACTTTTTTAGAACTGGGGTTTATGAACTAAGTTTTTAAAAGATGAGCTTGTACTGTCCTTTCAATATTAAATCCAAGAAAAAACATAAGCTTGCTATGAGCAGCACTCAGTGGCTAGAGACAGGCTATTACATTAAAAACAACTCCACCTGAAGTTAGATTACAACAGAACAAAATGGCAGAACCCCCAGCCCTTAATATAGCTTGAAGAAAGCTTCATGAATGTTCTCATCATGAAGCAGAAGAGGAGACAATAAGAACAAATTAATAACTAAAAGAA
This sequence comes from Acipenser ruthenus, assembly GCF_902713425.1. Taxonomy (NCBI): domain Eukaryota; kingdom Metazoa; phylum Chordata; class Actinopteri; order Acipenseriformes; family Acipenseridae; genus Acipenser; species Acipenser ruthenus. The sequence continues at coordinate 38,157,896 of NC_081198.1, read as the reverse complement.
AGGCCTCTGGTGAATTGAATTGCCATGCTATTTTTATTTCATGTGACCTTCATAACAGATCAAGAATTTGATATCAACCAAGAATAGCAGATTCCCATTCTACCAGGCCTGGGGGGCTATGGTCACATAATCTTAGTGGTTGTTGATGGGATGATGGCAGTGGGTTTAAAAAAGAAATACACATATGAGTGATCTAATGAAGCTGTGTGGTCCATTGGTTAAAGAAAAGGGCTTGTAACCAGGAGGTCCCCAGTTCAAATCCCACCTCAGCCACTGACGCATTGTGTGACCCTGAGCAAGTCACTTCACCTCCTTGTGCTCTGTCTTTCGGGTGAGACGTAGTTGTAAGTGACTCTGCAGCTGATGCATAGTTCACACACACTAGTCTATGTAAGTCGCCTTGGATAAAGGCGTCTGCTACATAAACAAATAATAATAAAAATAATAATATAAGACAGCAGATTAATGGGTTATTCAATTGATAGAAATAGCAGTTGGTCTAAATACTGCCTTTGTTGAAATTATCAAAATATGTCAATTAATATACCTAATTTATCGAACATGTAAAAGTGCGTGCAAGTGTCTTTTGTGTATTCTTGTCTCAAAAAATATGTAAAAAAAGTCTTGTCCTATTTTAATGGTTTAACATTTTGCAGTATTTAGAACCTTTGTAATCGATTAGATAGATCTACAGCCTGTGTTTTTTAAATTAACATATTTACCTTAACAAGCAATTATTGTTTGCCTTGAATGACAATTCCCACATGACTGGCCAGGGGTGGGCCACTACAATCGACCAGTATGCCAAGAAATAACACATACAATCATATGCATAATTAAATTAAATAATGTATTCTTAGCACAGATAAATATATTTAAAAAGTGGTTTAAAAATATCAACAATTTAAGTATCCATCAATTATATAATGATAAAAGAGCCTGTTCCACTAACTGTTCCTCGTTTTGGATAATGCAACTTTAGACAAAACCAAAACCCAGTTCTTTCATTTTAATCAAATGAAAGATGGACTATTTAGTTGAACTAGAACAGGCAGTCTAACTGCCAAACACTTGCTTAATGACATCAGTTTCTGGAACGGATCATCGTAAAAAAAAAAACTCTGTAGCAGTACATTATGATAAATCTAAAACACCACATTTCCTGTTACACCACCCTTTGCAGGTCACTTCAGCTCTTGGGCCACTAAACACCCATGCTTATCATTTATCTACACCCTTCCTACAGCCAAAAAGCCACTACATTGTTTTGAGGACAGAGTAGGTTTTCTGCATGCACTTCCAATTTATTTTTTTATTATTAATTTGTCGGCCCGATACCAATAATAATTCGAACATGTGTTACTTTGTCCTGATTCCACTGTTAGTGTGTTTACCAAAAAAATATTCACTTGGAAGTGTCCAGGAAATACAGGTCAGTGCCATCTGTGCACTTTTCCGGCAGCTGTGTCATAAACATGGGTCACTTATTTTATTGTCCTTGGCATCTTTCGGTTGCTGGTCCATAACACAGTATAATTACAACAGAAGCATAAAAAAAAACAATTATTTAGAATTCACAGGGCTCCTTTAAGAGCTGGGAATTGGTAGACAGACAGGACAGACATGACTCTCACTACTCGAGAACTGTGAGGAGCTTCCTCCTTGGTCTGGAAGCAAGCTACCCATGAGAGCAAGAGGTTCCAGTATAGTTGGAACCAAAAAACATATAACACATGGAGAGTCCCTTTACTGCATGGAGGACCACATTGTGGTAAAGACTGGTACCCATAGGGAGAGAAAGGTCGCAGACCTGGAATAAGAAAGATTTAGACAGGGCCAGCACCAGCTGGCAACCTCGTGGTCGAGGTCAAGCCGGCATCCGGTGCTGGGTCATGTGCCCCAAAGGAACCTGTGAATAGGAGACAGTTTAGAGGCCAGAGCTAAGACAGAGAGGAGAAAGATTAGGATAGATGAACTATGTAGAGGCAAAAGCGCATAAGCTGTGAAAGTACAGTTGTGGCCAGGGGTCCCCTCTGGCTTCCCAAGAGAACCTCAGCCGTGTAGGCATATAGGCGATGCAGCTGAACCCAAGGCAGGGGGAGTGAGCTTCACTAGATTGTAGTGAGAGAGGGGCCTTCTCCGACACCCCATGAATTTTGCATGAAGGCTGACATTTAAATTATTATAACATTTAGGAAGGGCTGACCTCTCCACTATGATAATATAAGTGTAAATATCACAATTAAGATTTGGTTGTTAATTGTGAGATATTACTAGCAAGTTAAGTGGGAAAGGTGAGAACAGGATGAAAAGTAAGGAATTTCCCCAAAAGTATGGACATGTTTCCTAGAAAGAATGAGTAAAATAAAGCAGAAATAAAATGGAAAAAAAGAATGCATAGGAAGGGGAGGAAATTGGGCAGGGTATATTTTCTGGTAAAGTGATGAGACTTTGTTGATTCATTTTCTTTGTGATCATTGTCGGGAAGACAGCTGCATGCTGTTTAAATGAGTAATGAGATTGTGAACAAAGTAGCAATAGTGGCCTATGGGTAAAATGATCACAGCATCTGGACGAATGAGTTTCTCCAATGCATTGCATATTATATTTGGAGCAGCAAGTTACACATAATTCATAATTTATAACATAGATCAAATTGATTGAGTATGTGAATCCTGAGCTTGTACTTTCATTTAAATGCTTCTGTAGGTTTTAGGGCAGGTTGTTAAGCAGTGTTGCAGCAGGTGTTGCTTTCCCTGTTTGGCATCCCCCTTTCTTATTCTCTTGTCTGGCTGTGTGCTGAGAATGTATTTTCTCTCTTTCTTTTGTTCTCTGTCAGATTTACATCTTTGAGTCGCGTTGGTCTTTTAGATGTTGGTTCAGTTTCAGTTTCTCTTTTGCTTCAAGGAGTCAATGTCTGTTTGTCTTGTGACTTTCACTCAGTTTCTTAGAAGCTTTACCTTATTTAAAATGGTAGTTAAATATATGTATTTAAATAAGTAGTGTGCTAGCCTTATATTTCATAGTTAAAAAAAGCTCACAAAGAGATTAATGTCCTTTTAATAGAGATGGTTTTAAATTCCATTGAACTACTTGGTTAAACAAACTAAAAATGCAATATATTGTTACAGATGTTCTGCCACAGGAACTTTGATCAGACAAGCATGCAATTGAAAAAACATTTTTAGAAACGGAATTATTTTTTATGGTCTCTGTTTTGTTATATTAATCACATACCCTTCTCTAAATGCAGTGAACACATACGGTATATCCACCAAATGGCATAAATAGAAAAACAACAAGATTAACAGCATAACATGACATCTGTTTTTCTTTTTCTCAGTAATTATATTGCTCACCAGGCCATTGTCTGACCAAACTGTTTTTTAGACAGTGTGCATTACTGAATATGATTTGATTGACTTCCACAGATAAAATGCAGAACTGCACGTGTAACTTCACACAGAACTAGAATTATACTGGAAGTGTGTGACAGATGAGCTGCATATGAATGGGTGTCTGCTTAACAATTCAATAATAAAAGAAGATGCTCTCACAGGGGTTTATTATAATTTTATGACCTCGCACATCAGACACGTGTATTTTGGCAACCATAGTGTGGGTTTAAGCATTGTAAAAAGTTCTGTAAATCACAAGGAAACGGTTGTGGAGGCATTCCCAGCTTTGATTGTTTTGGGAAAGCTCCTGACAGTCAAACAGAAATAAATTCTCACAAGTGAAAACGCTTCTTATATAAACAAATGACGGCAGACTAATGGATTTATTAGCTAAAGTATTGGGGGAAAAAAGGCAACTCAGCAGGACAGCCAGACACACCTAAAAGTGATTTCCAAAGAAAGCTTGTATGTACTTGGGCTGTGGTAAGACAAATCTTGGGAAATTGATTTCAATACGTAAAAGGTTTTGTCACATTTAAATGTTAAAATGGATAGCAAACCAGCAGCAAAATTTGCTGAAATGCAGCCATCTCTGGGTGTGCCAAGAGGCTGCACAATAACGTTTATGTCCACATCATTACTAAGTGAAACTTTTGTACAGATTAAAATATATAATTTGAGTTAAGAAAAAAGACTCTATAGGGTTGATCACAAAGGACGTGTTCAAAGACTGAACTGCTAGATAAGGTGTCACAGATGATACATATCTCAATCCCAGTTGTCTACAGTTTTACAGAAATAAATATTTATTTTGCTTGTTTTTTTTTATTTTTCCATGTAAAATTCACCAATTCATGAGTGTACGAATGTTCCTGGCAATACTTTTATTTTTAGTCAATTAAAAGGTTTGTCATGCAAATAAACACAAAGCTTTGGCTTCAGTGTCCCGATAGATAAAAGCTATGATTCATAGTGAAGATATATATTTAGGCAGCAGCAACATTATTTCCAAGCTGCGTACTTGTAAATGAGAATTAATCTACCTTTCCTTCTGATAATCCACACATTTGATCTGGATTCACTGAAATTTGTTTCAACCAGCCAACAGTATTTGTGTTACAGTATATGCTCGAAACAGCACCCAGTCTCAACTGTCCACCCTTATTCATATTAGCACCCAGGTTTACTGGCAAAATGTTAATAAGTGCCCACACTCCTGGGGGGCCCCTTTCAAAAGAAAACAAGCCAACTAGCTAAAACAAGGGCATTTTTGGAATGAACAGCCCTTGGCCACAAGAAAACAAAAATGATACACAAGCTAAACAAAAAAAATAAACAATACTATACCTGCACTATAGGCTTTTCCTTATGTCATATAACCAAATTCTGCAGAGAGTTACTCTGTGTTAGATGTTAGTCAATCTTTTGTAAAGCTATCAAATAAAAATAATATTAATGTAGTTTGAAATCTAAATACTCCAGCCTTCGAATGATGTATTGGATTCGCAAATATCTGAATTTATAACAGTGTATGCAGTACACAAAGATACACATTCATTGGCCTTCTGATCTGTCATACCAGGGGTGTAGTAGGGCCGGAGTGCCCCAGCGGACCAGAATGTCACTCTGGTACTTTCTTTTTAGGTTGAGCACCTCTCCGTCTCTTATTAATTACCTAAAGTCAACATTTATTTTGGTATTTGTATTTTATTATTATAGACAATTTTCATATTGCAACTCACTTTCATCAAGGGTGCATATACTAATATTAACTACTGTCACTCACTGCCAGACAGCTCAGAGTCCATATGCCCCAGTAATATAGTATTAGCTAGCGGGCAAGACTCTTCAGGGCTATCGTTTTCTTAAAAAGGTAATGTCAGTTGCTCATGTATTACACAGAATTCCACCAGCTCCCAGCTCAAACGCCCTTCAAAATCACAACATGAAGGGCATGGCAATTTGTGGCAAAGTGGTGACTACGTGCAGGTGAGTGCAGTGCAGAGCGGATTAATCACACAGACAATGTTGTACAGGTGCAAGGGTGTTTATTTAATTTATTAAATGTCCAGAGCCTTGCGGCAAACCTGAAAACAATAATAGTGTTGGAAGTGGTACAGCGGCGTGTATCACTTCTGATTATAATCACACGGGTTTGACCCGTAACCCAAAGTCTGGTTCTTTCACCCACACAAAACACAAAACACAGACACAATTCCGACAGTGCGTGATTTTAGTGCTAGTGGTGCAAAAAGACAGTTCCTGTAGTGGAAAGGTGAGTGGTGATGTCCGGGTTTTTCGCTGGCCTGCGGCTGCAGCTCCGGATCGTGCTCAGTATTCTTGGTGAGAAACGACACACAAGACAAACAGTGTTAATACACAGACAGGCAAAACACTCAAGGTTTTTAGTACACACAAGACGGGCTCCTTCTAGGTTATTTGGTTTAACCATATGCAAAGGAACAGATCACGTACGCTACCCCCCTATTTATATCCTCGCTCATGACCCCTAAGTTAACGAGCGCATCCGCTCCTCCAATCCTCGGATGCCACACCGTTTACCGTCGGGGTCATTGAGTTTGGATACCGTAGCTCCGTTCCTCTACTAAATGACCGACTTCCACCTACCCTACGGAATAAATTGTCGTGCCATTTAATTAAGGGTACTCTGTTCCTCTTGCACCGTGCCCTCACAGGTCGAGAGGGAGATCTAACACCAAGAATCATTCGATCTCTGTCACATAATTCCATGCAAATGTAAAGTACTTTGCCCTGAAGAATTTAAAAATATTGCTAAGGGCCTTCTCTCAACAAACACTAAGAGTAAACAACAAATAAAAACCAGCACAAATAGGAAGTTTCTTAATGTTTCCTTCTCCTCTTCCTTTGAAGAAACAGCCCACCACACACACACCAGGTTTGCCTTGGGGATCAGTCGTGCACCATTGAGGTTTTTAGAAAATACAGGAAACTGAGAACAGACTTGGGAAACTGTAAAGCACTTTTGACTTCAGCTAAAGCAATATCTGTCACCAACTCCCATTAAAACTGGCATTGTGGTATAGAGTTAAGGGTTGTCAATGGGTCTTTACATATATTTTATTTCATAATGAAAATAATTTACATTTTAAAGTTATGTTCCATTTGTAAACAAATGGTGTGTTCAATTGTTTAATAAGGGATGGGAAAAAAATGTTTATGTAATTATTATTATTATTTATTTCTTAGCAGACACCCTTATCCAGGGCGACTTACAGTCGTAAACAAAAATACATTTCAAGAATCACAGTACAAGTATTAATACAATTAAGAGCAAGATAAAATACAATGACTTAAGTTCTATCAAGTACAAGTATATGACAAAATACGATTCAATAACAGAGCAGATAACATTGTCAGTGATAGTTACATCAGGATATAATTAAATACAAAATACTACAGATTAAATAACACTTGTGACAGATTACAGTACTCTAAAGTACAGGACTGAATGCAGTAAAATAGGGAGCAGATAAGAGCAAGTAAAGCACATTAAGGAAGAGTGATAAAGTGTTCCAGAGGGAAAAGAGGAGTTCTACAGGTGCTGTCTGAAGAAGTGAGTCTTGAGGAGGCGCCAGAAGGTGGTCAGGGACTGGGCAGTCCTGACATCTGTAGGAAGGTCATTCCACCAATGCGGGGAGAGGGTGGAGAAGGAGCGGGCTCTGGAGGCAGGGGAGCGCAGAGAAGGTACAGCCAGTCTTCTAGTGCAGGAGGAGCAGAGAGGTTTAGTGGGGGTGTAGGGAGAGATGAGGGTCTGGAGGTAGCTGGGTGCACCCAGCCCTTAGAGCCAATCCTTATCCCTTATTAATACACTGTAATGACACTGGAATGGAGCTCACACCACCAAATGACGTTTCTAACATTAGGGCAGCTGTATTTTCTCATCATTAGGGCCATAACACTCCCGAGGACATAGCACTGAGTCCAGTTGAAGCTTATCACATAAAAGGGCTTCTCAATCAGCACCGAATGATGACTGCGTAGAATGATTTAACTTACAACCAGCTGCTTCCAGACTGTTTCAGAAATCACAGTGTAGGGGTATAAGTGGATAATTAGCTGCACTAATGGAAAATATGCATATAATTATGCAAACCTTCCAGCCAAATATTCATGACGTTTTTGAAATTTTGTAATAATAATAAAAGATAAAACTGATTGCAACTCAGTGGAGGATGTTCTTGATATTGCCTCCATCAAGGAAATTTGAATAATATTAATGGTGAGACGACTTGTTTTTATAAGCCTTTATACTGTATCTCAGGTAGGCATGAAATAGAGGTCCATTGACACTGTACACACTGGTTTGCATGACTGCATTATTGGAATGTGGTCTGGAACTCACCATTGTACCCGCTGTAGCTGGTTTTACAAGAACCAGAATCTGACAACAATGTATTCCTCAATAACCATCTGGCCTTCCTGCACTTTACCTCACAAATACATCTGGGCATTCAATCAAGGAGCATAAGATCTGCCAGGGGCTTACAAACAGATCCATCAGTAATTCTTTACAAATTTCAGACTACCCAAGTCTACTTTCTGAATGTAGAAGCCTAGGCATCTCTAGTATCAGTTTTGGAAATGTACCTAATTATAGGTTAACTTCTTAAGACCATAATCAACACTTATATCTTCAGCCTACCAATTCATAATTGCTGAAGGCCACAACAATTTGCAAATGATGGTAGATGAATGTAAGCAGAAAAATAACTTTTGGCTGTACATTTTGTTTTTTAAAAAACATTTTATACCTATAGTTCTAACCAGGGTTCCACTGAGGCATGCATCTGGGTGACTAAGCCCATCACAGACTCTCAAATATAACACAAAATAACTAATGAGATGGTTCACTATGCTAAAATTTGCTTTTATACCACATTACATAATTAGGATGTTGACTCTGGGGGCAAGTTCATTAGACTGCCACAAACAAGAGATTAGACTCTTTAATTAATTCTGATTTATATGCTTGAATTTGACATGTTTTATTATGTATGCAAGGTTTCTATTTTAGGTTATAAGAATTGTACAGTACATGTATTAACACAGCTATGAAATGTTGCTTGGAATTCTTGTTATACCTTACACTGAAGCACAATAATAACTAAAGCATTACAAATATTCAAGTGTGTCAAAGGTCAACCCATCATTAATGTGTTTCAGTAAATACATTTGGGGACTCCTAAATCCATGTATTCCTACACACTATATTAAGGTCTAAAGCATCTGAATGAGGGGTTCACACTAAAACAACTCTGCAACAAGAATGCTAATGGTCTTCAAAACACAAACAATAAAGTGAATACGTCTGTAATCAGCATGCTTTTTTTTAAAAGAATTGAACAGTAAAGGCATTTATAGAAGCTATGAATTTTCTTGTAAAACAGATTTCACTAGCATTTTGTTCTTCATTAAAAACCTGTAATCATACATGCAGTCATTCTTATGCACTCACAGCAAGAAAGCATTCACTTAGGCTGTAAATCAAATATGCAATTAAATTCAATCTTGGTAAAGGAAGTTTACAATGTTTGTGCTCCATACTTTGTGCATAGTAGCTGAATGCTTCGAATTCCATAAAGTTTGGGTAAGCATAGTTATTCTGGGTTTTTCAGTGATATATCACCCTTAACTGGACCACATCTCCTACTGTTGGAACATCTGTGTGACTATTAGAAAAATATGGACCTTCAGCAACACACTCCATTTCCATAAAATGTTAATACATTTTTTTTTTATCTCAGATATGACAAAGAGCTTTCTTGTTCATTTAAATAACAGAACGGAACTAAGCAGGTGTCATCTGTAATGCTTACAACGCTGTGAATTACAATGATAATGCATTCTAGACATAATTTATAACAGTCTGTTCCTGCATACAAATGCTTGAAAATGAAAGATTGGAGAGATATGAAAAGCATAATTTGAACCTCTTTATAATAATGAAACCTCTACTGTGTCCTCTTTCTATCATTCAGTGGCATTTATTATATATTTTTTTATATTTGGCTGAGAATTTATTGAGATAAGTCTTGCTTCAGAAACATGTGTTAAAAATGTGTGAATATGCAAATAAGTGTACTGAAATAAATAGTATAACTATATATATATATATAGTTCGTGGCCTGTCATTGACAGAGTGTGTCTGGTTATACCATCTCGCCAGGTTTGAAATTGCTGGCTGTGAGCACCCAAGATGGCGAGCCACAGTACGCTGCCCTAGTCCAGAAGTGACAAAGACTGTGGTACAGTGTTTGGGGGAAAAGTGAATCAATAATGTGGTATAAACCTTGATGAACTCTGGTAGCTTTTTGGGTGGAAAATTGATGGCACAGCTCCAATAAGAGCCAATCCCTTTGGTACCCTCAGGACAGAGTGGAGATATTGGGACCCCTCAAGTCCATTGCTTTTGCCAATCCCTGCACATATAGAGTAGTGGCAGCCTTTTTCAGATCTCAGATGCTGGCAATCCAGTAACTTATGCAAACACTAAAAGCAAACAAAAGAAAAAGAAAACAAAAAAAAAGAAAACAAACAGTACCAAGTAGTGTTTAATGATTTTGATACTTCATGCTGATAAAATGACAGCAAAAGCTTAAACAAAAACTACAATAACATCTACAGTATACAATCATTAATTCGCTTATTTCACATGTAAAATGAATAGCCCACCATGTGTAGAGCTGTAGATGTTTGGCAATGCTTGACACATCCATTGGATCAATAGAAAACCGCAGTGTCTGCTTCACTGTAATCAGAAAATGTAATTTGATTGTACCAAAATGCAGTGGATTAAACAGAATGGAAGCTTCAAGCTATCAAAGTACGGCTATTCACTCTGGACAATCTTGCATTAAATAACCTTTATTTTAAAACAAAATCTTACACATTTCCAAAAATGTTGAACCCAAGCAATGGTTGAAGAAAAATAAATAAAGTAAAAATAGTTGAAGCACAGCCTCATCCTACAAAACAAATGTAAATACATATATACTTATGGCCACCTACACCACATCACGCTGACACTATATTTGTTTTCCAGATTTTATTTAAATCACGTATTGTTTCCTAGATTTAATCACAAAAAGTCCAGATCTAGCTAAATACATAAATGTTAACAAACACATTCTTACAATATTTCAAAATTGTACTTTCAGATATAATTTATAAATGTTGAAAAAGCGTATCGTAAATTCAACATTCAAAACCAGTCTATAAATCTTTTTTTTTTTTTACACTTGGCAATTCAACATTTACCTAACAGATACATCTGAAAAACATTATCTTTCAGCAATTAAATCTCAAAAAATAAATCTGGGTTTTCACAAAATAAATATCTATTTTGCCAGCTAAATCTGAAGCTCAAGGAGCCCATTGGCATTTGATTTGGCACTGTATGCTGCAAAGCTGCCCTTGCACTCCGAGAGCCAATAACTTCCCTGCCTCCTCTGCATACTACAATGCCAAAAAAATGTACACTTTTCAAAACTTTTAAGAATGTGTTTGTTAACATGTATGTATTAAGCTAAATCAGAACTTTTTTTGGTTAAATCTAGGAAAAAATACACAATTTTCATTAAATCTGGAAAAAACACTGTTAAAATATTAGTGCTTTATTTTTACAATTTACATACATGGAAGCCACCATAATTTCTCTGGATCTCCAAGTCATCAACAGCTCATTTGAAAGGTAATAACTTGGACTAATTAGCTGTCATTTATGTATTTATTTAAAATGTTCTATCCTTTAAAAAAAAAAAAAACTTTTAAATTTTTATAGAACTGCCTCTTTAGGCATAGTCGCACCCCCCTTACTGACTCTCTGTGGTGGTGTGCCCCACACTTTGCACACCACTGATTAAGAGGACAGATCTCAAACCCCAGTGCACTAGAGCAGACATGGGGACGTGTTTTAAAGATGACAAATGTTCATGTGCTGTAGCTTCTTGCTGTATAATCTTTGCATTACAATTAGAATATCTGCATGTCTTTTGGTTAATTAGCAGATTTAAAATAAATGACAGATTAAACATGATCCCCATTTTATGTGTCAGTTGCTCGTATTTCTCCAGGCAGCATATTAATAGAACATCAGTTGGTTGCAAATGTCACTGTACCTGCTGCCTCTATACCTTACCAGGACATTGAATGAAACAAAAAATAAAATATTAGATGATTGATAAGGGTTCAGTTCTGCTGATTCTTGAACATTGCAGATTAAAGCAGGAAAAGAGAAATAATCCATATGCCAAACGATTGAGGATGTATGCAACAGACTAATTACAGTAACCTGTCCCTGTATTTACAGATACTATTTTAAAAACGTAGCTGTATCTTCCGCGTTCATACCCCATATACTGTACATAAACCTTATTCCCCAACCTTCCTGTTTTATGTTTTGTTTTTTTTTATTGATCAAACCATGAAAATCAAACGGCATATTTAATTGCACATCTGATACCTTCACGTCAGTAAATAGTATAACAGTTCTTCAGCCAGAAAACAACATGCACATATATTCTACCCAGTTAATTTGCCTGGTTCAACAATGATGATAACGCTGTTATTTTTGTTTCATCTGCTAATTAACCTTAAAATTATAAATCCATCTAAATTGGCCTTTGAGAAAAATCACTGTTCCATGTCTAGTTACCAATTAGAACACCTTTTTTGTTGTCTCTTGCAATATTATAAATAGCTAAACAGCCACTGCTGGAGCTGAACCAGCAAATGTCAGCCTAATAGCCCTACCGTGGAAAGAATAATAGAGTCTGACTGGTGTCTGAAGCCTGGAAACTGGAAACTGAAAGGCAGAAAGTCACAGCTTACTGCACAACTCCTCTGCTACTCTTAATCACACAGACTCAAGTTCCAAGAGTTTGCACCAATTTATTGTACAGTATTATTGAAGTTTATAGATGGCATTTCTGTAGGCATTTAAAATGTGTTTTTCCATTAAATTATATACGATAGTTAACCTTTTAAAAAAAAGTGATTAGTTGAACTGTTGCCTGAAGATTATCTGGTGTTTCATAGGTTTTACATTCACGTTGCCTATTGGTAACTGGAGTCCTGCTACTGTACCTGGAAAATGTGGATAGGAAATTACATTTATCAAACTTATAGTATCGCGGATGGGAAAGTAGCCTTCAACTGTGTCAATGTGAATAAGAATTCTGTAAAACTACAAGATAATTAAGAAATTTGTTTGTGAGAATATTTTTGTCCTACTTGGAGGTAAGAATATGTATTGCCTTGGTTAAACACCTTTAAGATCACAGGTCCCTGTCAAATCCTTCATTAAATGCCACAGTTGTTTGCAATAGCTTTAGGGTAAGATTTAGAATTTATTTTGAATGGTGTTTTGTGAGGGTGGAAAATCAATTCTGGCTCTATAAAACATCATTATTTTTTTAAAAGCGATGAATTTGTTCAGGGCTTATTTAAATCTACTGGCTGATTTCAATGAAGCATGATTTTCCATGCGAATTCATTTTTTTAACCAATTTTACCAAAAAATGTATCACATTAATAGCATAGGCATTGCTTTTCTGTTCTACCACATTTTTTTTTAAATTAATTAGCTGTTGCTGTTAGCTTCAGCACTAACGGGTTTATACTGCCAGCCTGAAACTTCAAGTAGCCTTTGGCCTGACCGATTGGTGAGTCATTGAATTTAAATATAATGGGATGGGGAAAAAAGTGAATTTGTAATAAAATTATAGAAAACAAGAAAACCCTAGAAAATAAATTGGCATTTTGCTGGATATCATTTGCTAATGTGTGGAAGGCAGTGAGAACATCATTTGTCATGATACCTAGAACTTTAATGTCAAACCTCAATTCAGACTCCAATTTCAAAACATGCTCCAACTGTTCTAAATTGTTTAATTGAACCAACTAAGCATCCATCCAGACCCTGAGGTAGTTAATTATATCATTTACTGGTTAAACCTGGAGTGGAATGGCCCTCCAGGACTGTGATTACCTCTGGTATAAGTTCATTGTATTGTGAAATTGTATTGTATTCGTCACCTGTCATATTGAAATCATATTGATGTATCTGTCAGTGAACTAATCCTTTGACAAATCAGGATAAAACAGCTGGTATAGAAAGCTGTTGTTGACTTATTTTAGTTTGGCCACCTCCTCCACGCTGAAGCAGATACTCACCAATAACAAAGCTTGTTTGAATGTGAGAATTCCACACTACACTCGAATCAGAATAATTGCAGGGTGTTTACAATTACAGTGTGACGGCAGAATAAATGCACAACCAGTACAAATAATTGATAGCTTTTTTCATCTTTAAAAAAGGCATATAAAGTAATTAGAATTCTGCTCAGCTGCAGAGATATGATGGCATTATAAAATATAATTACAACAACAATTTGGGCCGTTTGTAATGAATTCTTACAGAAAGAACATAAGTTTAGGATTCATGTTGGATATGAATAATCACTCATAAATCATTATGACAACTGAGGAAATAAACACATGTTAAGTAAAGAATTAACGCATCAAAGTTGAGATACAACAGCTGTGACCTAATTATGTAGCAATTAAGCTCAGCACATGCCAAGTATTTTCGCTTACAGAGGAAATGAAACGAAGCCAGCAAGTCAATAAAATATAGTAATTTTTGTATTGTTTTCACTGTCACCCTCACCAAATACCTTGCTCCATTAATATTATTTCAGCCCCTGTCACTACTTATATACCAACACAACTCAATTACTTTTTACAACCATTTTTCAATTCAATTCTATATATATATATATATATATATATATATATATATATATATATATATATATATATATATATATATATATATATATATATATATATATTTATATATATATATATTGGTTTCTCTGCACATTTATAAAAAGTGGTACGCCCTATGAATTCCAGTTTGTTCTGCGGTTGGGGATGTAAGTTTATTACAATTTCAAAGTTGATGATTTTCACCCCTAAAATTAAACTGGTTCATAATCCAGATCAAAATTTAAATTTGTGTTTTTTTAATCTGACTTTTTTTTCTCTTTTTCGTCCTTTTCTTTTTAATTTGTATGGCAGCCTGATTCTCCAATCACTGAAGGAGCACTCTGTCTACAGTATCAAAGTCTGTGTTTAAGTGCTGTACTATGTGCACTGGAAAACCAATGTATGTTCAAAACAAATACTCCCTGGACATTTGGAGGAATTAGACAATCAGTGTTGAAAACCACTGTTTAAGTGTTTGGTTAGAAATGATGAAACAGTGTATAATTACTACATTATTTATTGGATTCTAACAGATACCTTGAGCCCTATTCACTTTAAGGACTTCTTCAAAGCAGTATTTTAATTAAATAAATTAAGCTTGTAGTTCATAAAACCTTTTAGAGAAGGTTAGATTTACATTATTTAAATTTTTTCAAAGCAATATGTAACCCAATTTAAATCAAAACCAGCCTTAAAGTTGTGACTAAAGCCTATTGTTACATATATATATTCTACAATAAACACACAACTAAACTTAAATTCAGATAAAACCGAGGTTATGCTAGTGGGCTCACAGAACCAACTAAAAGGAAATATGGGATTACATGAGCTTGACCTTTGTAGTCTCTCATCAAAACTTAAACTAGAAGAGTTTGGGGGTCTTTGATCCTGATCTCTCATTTGAGACTTCTATTAGGGAAGTTACTAAAATATATTTTTACCATTTGAGAAATATTGCCAAACTTGGACCAATTATTTCTGTACCTGATGCCAAGAGACTAATGCATGCCTTTGTTTGAAGATGAATTCTGAGGAAATTAACATTACTCCACAAAAATAATTGAATATGTTTTTTCTTTTAATAATTAAAATTACGTACAAAACTGTTGGGGGAAAAAAAAACATTTATGTATTATTTTTCTTCACATTATTATTTATTCATTTTAAATTTACATTAAAAAAAAATGTATATAAAAAACATGATAATCACAAATTGAGAACATCAGGGAAATGTGCGTCCCTGAGATAAATATAACTTCATAAAAAAATAAGTGAAATCATTTTACAACTCCCTTCTGCTTCTGTGAGCGTTGACTGAGGGAACAGTATACTGTGGTATAAAAGTGACTTTTACGACTGAGATCTTATTAACTATCTTTTCCACTGGAACAGGCTCTGCTTTTAGGGGTCACTTCAGAACTTGACCTCAACCTTTCAACATGTGGATTTTGAACTTTAGCAAATCTATTTCCTGTAGGATGCCAGTAGGTTAAAGACACATGCTTTGGAAATTGAACACATTCAAATGGAATAAAAACAACCTTTATAAATATATACACTGCCAATAAGTACTGGGACAGTTTGACACTCGGTGCTAGATTACTAATGCTTTTTACACCAAAAATGAAAGAGAAATTGAATTAAGTGTCTGATATATCTTTGTTGTTTATTTCTGGTCATGAAAAAATCGCTAATGACGATAAACAGCTGTTGGAGCAATATAAGTAATAATAAAAATACTCAACATAGGTATGGAATATATGCTATGGCAATGGCAGTCTAATAGTGGATAGAACCACCCCTAATGCATAGCTATTGACTCCTTATTAATATATATATATGCATTAAGAGTAATGTAATAAACAGGTAATTTAATAATTTACCCAAAGGCTCTCTGTGTCCCTATAGAGAAGAGTTGGTAATTACTGTGCATATTGCCTGACTCTATAGTACATACACTAAAACAAACTGTGTTAGCAGTCACCCATTTGGCAACCTTTTAAAATGTGATTATAGTGTAGCATGATGATTTTTAGTTAGGTAAATTTTAGAGTTGAGAAATAATTTTGGAAGGAATGTAAAAAAAATATTGAGTGTCCCAAAAATCTTCAATTTAGCATATGCTTCTTAACATTGAACTAATGCTCTAACAAGGCAGTAAAACACAGATCACATTTTTTAATTAAAGTAAAAAATAGAGGCATCTTTAATAAGCATTTAAAGCATATGTGAGTGCCTAATAGGCTATACATATCTCACTGTATGTGGACTATTGTGACAACGTTCTTGACATTTTTTAAATAAGACATCCTGCTAAATTCAGCAATATCAAAGCTTTAATTCGTCTAGCCTAAAACAGGATTCTGTAGAAGTACTGTAGGCGCTCATTGTACATTTTACATAGTTTCATTCTTGCCATGGAAACACTCTGACTGGTTGTAATTAAAGTAAATTTAATCCTGCTTTGTGTACAGAAGTTTGCTTATTCTTGACTCCCTAGAGGCAATGATGCTTCTTGGAGAAACACAACAAACTTTTTTTTTTTTTTAGAGTATATATGATCAGAAAACAGAGGAAAAAAACACTTGGGTTTTAAAGGAACAATATTGTTTTTTAACAAAACTGAAAAATCTTTTCATTAATCAGTGGTATATTGACAGCAAGTGGCAACATGCGCTTACAAATCTGCTTCATTTTTTAAAAAAATACTTAAACTCTTACATAATATTTGCTTGTTTCTTTTTTCTTATACTCAGAGAAAAGCACATCCAGATGTTTCTGTTGATTCACATTCAAATCGTATGTCTGTCCATGTCATTTTCCTTCAGTCTGTGCTGTGTTTTATTTTATTTTTTTAAAAACAGGTCAAATTAATAGCAAAGCCATTTCCATGGGCACCGCAACCATATTTATATCCTGCCTGTTGTGAAGTTATTGCTTCCATGATTGGCTGTACATTTTAATTGAGTCTTGAGCTTTTGCCAAAAAAAAAAAAAAAAAAAAAAGTGACATGATACTTTGCAAAATAATAGTTCGTAGCTGGGACAAGACAGATAGCAAGTTACAAGCAGGCACTTTCACAACTTTATAACAGCATATTAACTCATAAGGCAGCAGAAAACCCTTAAACGGTTCCTCAATGTTAACTGCCACAAATCTATATTGATTAGTTAATGGATTTCGTAGACCCTGAATATGAAATTAGGAATGAAACTAAATGGCACAATGAAGTACTGCAAAAGTAGTGAAGGTAAATTATGAGAATGAAAAAAGGTTCACACACACACAGCTCCAATAAATATAAATAAAAATACAAAACTGAATTATACTACAGAAAAACATTGAGTGCATTGTATGTACAATTATAATGCACAATGTGTAGTCAATACAAATCGCATTTCATAATCATTATCTTGGTTTAAATCCTTCTTCGGAAAGACATTAAAAATAAAGTTATGATCAACAAATGCAAAAAGTAGCTCATAGATTTCTAGCTACTTGCAATGCTCTTTCAATTAAGGTCTACCTTATTTCCCCTAATGTACATGCATCGGTTTGTTTTTAACCTAGTATATTCAAACTTCAGTGTACAAAGCAATTACAGTACAAAGTTTATTGGGTTTTTTTTCTTTCTTGCCAAGACTCACAATTGACCCTTCTGCTCACTCACAGGTCAAGGTGAGGCCTGACATTTTCACCCTCACAAGCAACCTCAGAAATAATGGGACCATTCTTCAGCAGATAATTTACTGCCACGGGGAAATGGAATGTTTCTTCTGGCAGTCACAGCCTAACACAAACAGGAATGGAAGCTAATCTGGAGGCTTACACTCCTGTACCCTTGCAGAGTTAATTGAGAGGGAGGTTACACTGGGTTCAATGGCCAGAGCAACTGCAGCACATGTAAACGACACAAAATCCCTTTTGGCTGGCACTACTTGCATAGTGACAGTGCTGTTTTGTCCAGACTGCTTGGAATCATGGGGAAAATCAAATGTTACTGGAAGAAACAAATGTGATTGTTTATAATTGTTTTTCAGTGATACCCTTGGCAGAGAACGTTGTGTGATGTCATATTTAAAGAAGAGAATAAAGGTAGTTGTTTTTTGGTTTAATTACCCAATTGTTGATTCCAACATTCCTACCTCTTTCGCGACATCTAGAGTTGAATTAGGGTTGTTGTTGACATATACCGGAAGGACGTATGATTTTGATTTATATAATGAACATGCAATCAGAAAAGAAGGCAATTGAATTAAGAATATTTTTGACAGAAACAAAATACTTAATTTTTTCAGTATCAAATATTATTGTATGGTTACTTGAACTCTAGAGTCTGGCCAGGGGCACTGTAGCACGGTGGGGTGATTCAGTCCCTGCCAATTTTGCCTCTCTATCCCCATTGAAGACCTGCAAGTTTGCACAGCCAGAATGCAGTTGTACCTTTACCAGGTGAATCCTCTATACACTAGCTTTTCTACTGTACCTGATATGGGTCATTCTTCTTACTGTATCTTCCTTTAAATTTGTGATCCCTGTATCAAAACCAAGACCAACAAATATAGTGATATTTGAAGACATTTAAAAATCCTTCTAGTTGAAACATTTGTCATTACATTTATTATGTGTATTTTAGTATTTCAGCACTGTAGAGAATCATATTAATGCAAAGCAATTAGAGTGATAATTTGCGTCCCTCTTCCACATACACCCACAGCTGATCTATTTTTTTCACAGGCTTTCACATAAATAGCTCAGTTTAATCAACGTTTGACATGCATGCTATTTTCTTAATCAACCAACAAGTACAACATGTTTCTAATTATTAGCATATACTTAAGAAGCTTTTTTAGATTGGTTTATGTAACCAGTCTTGCTGGAAATTGAGCAGGTTGTCAAACTTTTTTTTTTTGGATCTCTCCAGATGCAACATTTAAGACCTGCTGCATATGCACTGTGCTGCACCAAGCAATTAAAAGAACATTACTTAGTGTTGCCTTTAGGCTCTCATTCCCACATAATTAACTGATAGTTTTGCTTTGTATTTTTGCTGTGTTTCTGCCATAAGGCATTTGAGGCACTACCACACTAAGGGTTCTAGTCGACAGCGCTGATGAGGAAATCATTAAACAAAGATAATTCATCAGATTTTCTTGACAACTATCAATACAGGTAGATCGATTACCATGAAACATATGACTAACATTTCCTCACACACAAAGCGTCCTGATAGATACACTAGATACCAGTTAATACTGTCACAAGTATGTTATTCCTCACTTTATAATGTGTTTAAAGTTAAGGATGAGTCATAGATTCCTGATGGGGTGGGTAATTATAGCAATTAGGACAATATACTATATAGTAAGCAGTACAAACCAAACACATCGTTTAAGTACCAACATTTAATATAATTCA
Organism: Acipenser ruthenus; assembly: GCF_902713425.1. Taxonomy (NCBI): domain Eukaryota; kingdom Metazoa; phylum Chordata; class Actinopteri; order Acipenseriformes; family Acipenseridae; genus Acipenser; species Acipenser ruthenus. The sequence continues at coordinate 38,138,268 of NC_081198.1, read as the reverse complement.
AGATAAGGATAACCATATCCAATGTGACTATACTGTGGCAGACATTTTCTTTTACAGATTTCTGGATTAGTGTACAGGCTGAACAATTTGGCATGACTTTTTATGTCTTGTCCTTTTTTTTTTATCAAGTTAATCCAAGTACTACAACTGATTTACAACCTCTACTGGACCAAGTTTGTTGTAAGGTATTACCCTAATTTCTCTTGAGCCATGTTGTTCTACTATCCCTCTTTATTATTCCTCTCTTGTTTCCATAGACCTTTTCAACCCAATCAGTAAACACAACAAGAAGTAATTTCCATGGTAAAAACCAAGATGTCACCGCGATGTTTCATGTCTATTAGTATTCGTTGCTGTTGGTGCATTTGACTCACTGAACACAAATAAAAGCCCTGGCTGCATGCCCAATGCCCAATAAAGACTCACTGAGCTTCTTATTAAAACAGCCATCCTCAATTAATACATTTTCTTACGACCTAGTGGCACAAGATGTCTTAACTAAATCTTTTTTTCTTTTTCAGCAACTTCAAGAAGCATGATAACCCCTCCCCCTCTCAATTTACTACATTCCAGTCAAGCCATTATAAAGGAAGAATCCGTTCCACCAGATCACTGCTTGGGTGGTTGTCGCCTTTGGTATGCCTCTTTTGTTTGTTATAAAGTTGAGAAAAGCACCCTTAATTTGTAAGTATGTTTCTGTATTTTTTGCCAAGAAATGTGTTCAGCTAGTATTGGGCTGATATTTATGGCTAAGGCTGTATTTTTTCACAGTTATCATGGATTTCATGATCTCTGTGAAAATTCCCATTATTGAAAGAATTGTATCAATATACATATTATTTATCACTTAAAAATAGAGGCAGGAAATGTTTGCCTTATTGATGCACTACCTGTTAAACTGCATTTAGGAACCTGGCAGGTGGTTTAGTTTGCTTTCCAGTAAATTATTGAACACATTGCATAGAGCTGCATGATTTCTTTAAAATGGCTTCAACTAAAAAGACACCAGCTGCATCAAGCATCGGAAATAATTCTGCTAAAGATCGCTCTGTCCAGTACAAGAAGGGGAAGTCTGTTGTTATTTTTACATTTATTTATGTTTTAGGAATATTCTACAATTTAGCATTAAATGTTTTTCATATACGCATTTAAATATTCTAATAAACTCTAGAGAAAATTATACATTTTGAATGTGACAAATAATTTTTTTCAGCTTTTATAAATATTATGTTTAATTGTGAAAAATCTTAAAATACCTATTTTTAGACCACGGAATGCCGTGAAATAAGCCATTTTTACTGTGAAAGAAATACAGCCCCGTTTATGGCCCACTGTGGAAGGTAGCATTGCGGCCGAGGCTGGCTAGTGGCAGAAATAGCAGAGACGGGAGTCAGGAGATTTCAGTTCAGCGATTAGTATGCACTTTTATTACTAAATTACAGCAGTCGTTCGAACACACATTTTCTCATGTTTGGTTGGCCTCCCCAATTGGAGGGAGAAGTACACTATATTGTACATTACAGTGAAGGGTTTTCATCCGTGCCAAAACCACACACAATATTTATAATATAGTATACAATTGTATTCATGTACCGGGGGTCTGCCCTGCCACACACCCCCCAGACAGAGCAGAGCACAAGACTGTAGATTACAGTATCCAGTGTCACTAACTCATGATTTCTGAATTTTACATTAAAATAAAACACATTCTTCACTGCTAAAAGACTGAAACATTTCAAGAAAACCCTTGAAAAGGTTAAAGATAATACCTGCATTCAGCACCCTGTAGGAGAGTTGTTGCTCATACAAATATTGATGTCCTAAAGCATTTTAAATGGCTGTCAGTGTCACAGATCAGTGTCAGCCAATATATGTTACAGTTACAGAAAATGACAGGCAATAATGGGTCTTCATTGAGCTGTACCTCTATCTTGTCCTCAAAGTGAAGTAAAAAACAAATAACCTAATTTTGCTCTTTAATAACTATGACACAAATACTACAAAACGTGGTATTAGTAGTGCAATGTGGGGAAACACAGTTTGACAGAAATGGTCTCTTGTATGCTGTATATATGGACAGTAATGGCATTTTTTAAAGCTTTTTTGTGTTGATTGACAGATATATTTTACAAAGCTGGAGGAATCAGAAATATTTTTTTGCTCTCACATTGATATTTCACTGCCATTTGGTTGAAATATGCACTGTACACTGTAGGCATGAGTAATAAGACTTGTGTTGCACATTTAATTCAGATGTTGTATCAATTTCATGAAATTAATTAATGTATTAGTTTCTTCTTGATTTTATGTATTTATTTGTGTATATTATTTCAGAAGATCTAAACATTGCCGTTGTTTAAATCATTAAAATAGGATTTTGCCTGGCTTGTTACGTACAGATGTAAATAAACTAGAGACTAACAGGCACTTTTATGTCGGTTTTATTTTCATAACTATGCTACATAAAGGCCCTTATATCAATTATCTTAGCAGAGGCAGTAGTTAAATCTGCCACTGTTTAAATCAATTTAATCAACCCCAATATTTCTTTTTTTAAAAACATTTGGCCTATGGGTATACAAAGTGTCTACATATACAGTAATTAGGTATTATGCAAATTAGGCCACTTAAGATAGCCAAATAAATGATGGATGGTGGGGGGTATAAGAGAAACAATACATGAATTACATTTTAAAAGATTGTTTAATTGTATTCAATGTATGTTCTTTAATCACAAAATGCTGTAACCCGAACGATCAAATGGCCCAGCTAATTAATTAAGCGATAGTGCCCGTCGATGATGGCTCTTTCGTGTGATAGTTGACCATGATGGGAGTTATGCATCCCGAGCCAAAGCCGAGGGCGCTAACAAAAGTCGCGGTCAACTATCACACAGTAGAGCCATCATTGATAGGGCACCATCGCTATCAGAACATGATTTTTACCATTGTTTTCTTTTTTTTAAAAAACAGCTTAAAACCTTGATTTACTTTGAACTTGTACTGATTCATCGGGTACCTTTCTGCTGGGTAAAGATGTTATTTAGTAAATTGATTATTATTATTTATGAACTTGTCAGGGTTTTAAACCCCTATTTATAATTAGGACATTGCCTGAGGAATGAACTGAGCAATTACTGAACAGTTTGTGTGCAATGGAGTCTGAACTACCAGTACAATCTCCCATTAAATACCACTCTAAGATGCCTCCTAACTCACCATGTTTCTACCTTCAGCCAGAGCCTTTCGCTCCTGTATCTATATATGAATGGAGCAATATTACTAAAAAAAATCAGAGAAACTAAAAGAAGTGGTACAATTTTTTATAAACAGGCTAATGTTTGTACCACTTGTTTAGGTCACTTATTCTTATTTTCTACAGCTACACATTCACATAGACTAGCCTTTATGTGTGTTAATATACAGTTTGCTATGAATAGCACCTACTATATGGAAATAAAATACATGACCCTAATATCTGAGCAGAGAGGCTGCTTTTAAATCAAATCTAAGGAAGGTACTTCCCTTATTTACTCCTTCTTGCATATCTGTGCATTACTTTTATGAAAACAAAACTATGCAGTAATTATTACAACTGAGCTCAAAGCGGCTTCATCTTGAACCAATTTGTCTTTTATACTTTCGAGTACATTAATATACAGTACAATTTAATTGTATACATCTGATTGTTGATACTATCAAACCACTGCTGACATAGCATCCCCCCTTCCAAGACTCTTTTATCTATGCCTTTTGGCATTAATCAACCATTTAATTGTGTTTGCAAATTAGCGGAGAAAGTTACGAAAAACACATGCAAAAAACAAAAATCTGAAACTACAAAAGCTTTTACAAAATAAGAAACGATTCTGATTTATAATAGCTTAATAGCCTTGGTTATACATGGTAAAGTATATATTGTAAATGCCACCAAACATTCAGTGTTATAATTTTTTCTCTATGCTATATTGAGGTATTATTTGGATTACCTGCAGCAGCCTTTCATAAATTGGAAGAAAAGGATTTGTGCTGTAAATGCCAATCTAAAGACTAATATACCTATATTTTCCAGCCACAGGCCTAAACAATGAACTACTCATATAGCTACTGAGGCCTACAATGAGGCATTGTCCCAGTAAACACACAGATGTTTTTTTCATTCAGATTTTCTATTTAAAGAAAAGCAGGGAAGACAGCCTCTAAGACTCAAGCTGGGCAATCACAGAGGTCAATGAGAAACATGTATCCACATAAACAAGTTTCCATATTATCCAATATCTGCTCTTTCAATTGGATTAATGCAGTGTACCAGAATACAGTGTGCCAGATATCTGTTCTTAATCAATTTGGCGTAGCTGCTTCTCTCCATTTCCTACGCAAGATCAATGTTGTTCTTCTGCTGTTAACAAAAGATATAGTACCGGAAGTGTGTAGTCAGTTTAACAGCAGCCTAGATTATTTGTATTAAGATAAAGCTTTTCTAGTCCTTCACATTATTTGAAACAAATGGACCATGCAAAACTCTGAATATTTATGTGGGAAGGTTTTATAAATGGAAATAATAAGCCTTAAAATATAAATTAATAATAAATTAAAAATATTGTCCTCCAACTGTTTAATAAAGGATTCAAATACAGGCAAACAATTCTGTAGCTTGTTTATATTAAAGACATGTGACCAAATAAATTAGCAAATTGCCCAAGATAAACAAGAAACAGTTGTGATAATGTACATTTTAATCACCATGCTCCAACATTGGATGTAACTCCAAGATGTACAAACACTGCCATTGCATGGAAGGTAAAGAGAGACAGTGGTTTATTATAGTGCCGGGAAAGAGGGAATGTCAAGATCTATCTATGTGTCTAGAAGATAATTAGGTTAAGTCATTGCTTGTAGTTGTAGTTAATTAATGTGGGCAACACCTTACATGAAGTGTCTCTAATTACTGTGTATTTACAGTAAATCTTTTTTGGTGCAATATATGTAAGTACACCATTTCATAAGAAAAAGGTGAGGGTTAGGGTTAGGTTTAGAGTTAGGATTAGAGTTATATCATGCAAAAATGTACACATGACTTACAGTACATTGTAACTATGCATAGTAACATTGCAAGTACACATGTAGTAACTAAGTAACTACTATGTAAATACACAGTAATTAGAGACACGTAATGTGAAGTGTTACCTTAACATGCTTGGCCAAGTTCACCCAAGATCTGCTTTGTGTTTCCTGTTCAATATGGCAGACCCTCAGCTCAGCTGCCATACCATAATATTCCAAATACAACATTCTCCCTTGTATATACAGGTTGCACATTTATACTCATGGTGCCCAGTATACTCAGGTTATAGTATTTCTATAGTATACTGGTGTTTTTGGTACAAGAGATGCATGCTATACAAGAGATGCAGATACGACATGTGTGTTATATTTAAATAAATAAGGTAATACATTCCAGCGCAATAACTTTCCCTCGAGATGTTTTAAATTTGGGTACAGTATATTTGCTGATGCTTCTGCATTCTACTTTCTTCAAGACATAATTAAAAAAAAGAATAATCATTTTTCTAACAGTGCATATTAAAATTCTGAATATTAATGATGCAAAACGCTGATTTCCCACAGCTTTACTTTACCAAGATAATTCATTACCTGAGAATGGAATTTGTAATGTTCAGAAGATATATTTCCATTAAACTTTTTTTATTTTCTGCTTTCAGCGGTTTATTCTGTTTTTAAATTCCACAGATAATTTTTTTTTGGGGGGGGGGGTATTTTATACACATAATAATTGAAATCACACAAACTTGGATTATATGAATCAAGCAGGATTATATGATGCCAGAGTTATTGAGTCTATTCAAACATGCAAACCATTCAGGTCTCCTCAAGCAAACTATTTGATTGGAGGCTAATGGGTCACTGTGTTTTAGTAAAGTGGCAGAAGAGATCTAGCTAGTGTGAAATATAGGCGTGTGAAAAATGAAAGGTCAATTTGGATATTTTAGTTTTGCCATCTATTATTTTACCCATTTGTGGATATCAAATTCATGAAAGCCATTTACATCCTACAAAGTAACCCAAAATACATGAAGGCTTTTTACTTTCAATTCTAGGATGGAAATCTTAGGTAGAAGAATATCTGCAATGATTGTTAGCATGGCTTCATTGTTAGCATAGACAAAGTCTCAAAGGAATGGAAGTGACTGACATGTTCTGTATACCTGCGAGAATGTAATTAGTACAATCAGTCCACTAGGAATACCAAATACAGGGTAAGTAAACTTATCAGATTATTGTAAGAATCTTTAAAAATGTCACATCCGTGCGTAGAGTGCAGGATGCGCCCTATAGCCTGGACGTCGCAAGTTCGAGTTCAGGCTATTCCACTGCCAACCGTGGACGGGAGCTCCCAGGGGTCGGCGCTCAATTGGCCGAGTGCCGCCTGGGGGGAGGGAGGGTTAGGTCGGCCAGGGTGTCCTCGGCTCACTGCGCACCAGCGACCCCTGTAGTCTGGCCAGGCGTCTGTGGGCTTGCCTGTAAGCTGCCCAAGAGCTGCGTTGTCCTCCGACGCTGTAGCTCTTGGGTGGCTGCATGGTGAGTCCACAGTGTGAAAAAAAGTGGTCGGCTGACGGCACACGCTTCGGAGGACAGTGTGTGTTCGTCTTCGCCCTCCGGAGTCAGCGCAGGGGTGGTAGCGGTGAGCTGAGCATAATAAAATAATTGGCCATTCCAAATTGGGAGAAAATAATAAAAAAAATAATTGGCAACGACTAAATTTATAAACAAAAAAATGTCACATCCTCAATATACATTACCATTGTAAATGCATGTAAATATAATTGAAAAATAAATCTTTCCAGTTATTTCTATAAACAGTGTAGCCCCCGCACCCCCCCCCCCTCCACCTCCGAAACTTTTTCCATTTAAAGCATGCTAAATATGTTTGTGATAGTTCAGTAATGAGGCTGTGTTCTTCAGTCTTTTGATCTGTGCTGTTTAACTGGAAAAACAATCTGGCATCTCTGCCAAAAACAATTTTATACCCTGCCTTTCTGTGTAAGTAGAGAACAAGATATGTTTATACAGGGAATCTAAATTTGAATGGAAAGTAGACTGCTTTGTGTCACACATCTGGTTAAATAAACAAAAGATAGATTGCCAGACTTACACATAATACAAAGTACGAGGGATGTCCTTTTGTTATATTTTGATGAATGTTTAAGTGCTATGCAGGTGTCAGCATTTAAACATTTAAACCATATCTACATTATGATGTATATTGACAGCCCTGGTTAGTATTTTCTAAGCAAAGAAACTGTAAATAAGTAAATAACGTTTGAACATCGTAAAGAACGGCTATTTTGTGCTTTCGGGGAAAACAAATCATGATAATAACAACTGAGTAAAAAGCAGTAATGAACAGACAGCTTTGAACTGAGAGTCCATGACTGCCATTCAAAAACACGATGTTGCCTTGTTTTAATCAGATCAAAAGCACTGTTACCAGAGGTTTGTGCACTGGTACATGACTATGAAAACCTATCTACGTAACTGCCTGTGCACTGTTCTGGTCCACAGAGCTTGCCTACTACCTGCATCAGTTCTTAGGTAATTGTGCATATTGAATGACTCTTCAGACATCACAATCCTAAGCAGCTATAGTCTTTTTCTATAAGCAAGCAGTCAGTGTTTGTCTTCAGGGAGGACTACCGTTCATTACAGATAGACATAGGTACAAACTGGGAATCCACTATCTCTTTTGAATTTCTATAAACATTTGCCTCACATTTTACTGAAAAAAAATACTTACTGTAACTGTGTCAGCTCCTTTGCACAGCAGTGCTTCATGTTGTGCCTGCCTTTGTCTGTGATGACCACACCCTGCAAATAGATCATTATATTTGGCAGATCTCTAACTGTGCATTTCTTTAATTTGCGATAATATTTAGATCTACCAATGTTGAGATCACCAAAAAAATCAACACAATAAATATCAAAGTATAAAGGTAAGGTAAATACTGTATTACTACTCTCGTGTAATGGAAATCTAGCATGGAGCTATTTACTGCATTATTTAAGCACGCATTTGTCTGAGCCCATGTAATTTATATTATTGTGTTTATTTTAGTTCATTCACTAGGTACTTGAGATAATCAATAATACCTGACACAACAGGGCATACCAGACTTATAACTGACCAAGTCATTTCTGCAACAAATGAGATCTTATATACAGTAATTAGCTTTTTTATTATTTTTTATAGTCTGTGTTAAGATGAAGCTCCCTTGTTCTATTTGCCTGCCATAGATATATGTAACATAGGCTAGATGAGTCTCTTAAATAAGTAAGAAACAGTGCTATGTGGTGATCTGCCAATTTGGATCCATTTTTATTTTATTTTTCAAGCAATCCATTGCTGTTCTCTAGATGGGGCCGGTGCGTAGTGATATAAAGAGGTATCTAGTCTACATTGCATATGTCTATGGCAGATGGGAAGAACTGAAGAGCAGTCAGAAACCCTGAACACAGACTTAACAATTTAAAAAAACCCACAATATTTCAGTAATTGCAATGAGAACCACTGAGAATGTCTGTGGACATCATAAACTTCTTCATAAACCATCGCTTCTCGACCTTTTGGCTAAGATCGTGTAGTTTTTTTGTTTAATATCTGATACATCCCCTAATCGGGGGACAATATATTAATATTTTTAGGGCAGCAGTGTGGAGTAGTGGTTAGGGCTCGGGACTCTTGTCCAGAGGGTTGAGGGTTCAATCCCCGGTGGGGGACACTGCTGCTGTATCCTTGAGCAAGGTACTTTACCTAAATTGTTCTAGTAAAAACCCAACTGTATAAATGGGTACTTGTATGTGAAATCTTGTAGCAATTATAAGTTGCCCTGCATAAGGGTGTCTGCTAAGAAATAAATAATAATAAACAGGTAAGTGAACAATTAAAACAACTTTAAATTAAGCTCTTACTTTTTAATATATTTTTTTCTAGTTTATTATATTCACAAAACTGTTCTACCGTTCTAACTCAAATATGTAATTCGTTTTGAAATACTGTCACAGTGTGTTTCCATTTTGGAAAGGGGATGAACTGGGTGACAGTATGTGCTGCACTGAACCCTGGATCCTTGATTTCTTTAAGATTGCTATTGATTTCAACAATGACTTGATAAGCTGATGTAATCTCCTCTGTCCTTTACGTGTGCAAGCCTTGCAATTTCATCAGAAACTTGTTCCTTCTACAGTATTGGAAAGCTAATCCAACTTGACCTGTCTTCCAACTCGCCATTCCAAGGAATTAGTATCTACCAAGGCCTGTTTAAATCTTAATTATGCTGGTGGATTAACCCCCTATAATGCTATGATTTTGCTATGATGCCTCATAAATCCAGGGTATTTTCCCTGTGCCAATCAAGTGCTTAGTTTATCCTCCAAATGTGCTACCCAAAGTCGTAAAAATTCAATGTATTTTATTCAATACCCATATCTTTGTAAACTTGGTATACTTGTTATGTGGGTGAAAACCACTACATATGAATCTGTTCATTACTAAACTGAACATACATCATATTGCTACAGTGGGGAAACTAACTGTAATTATAAGTACTGTATCAATATGACAATTCAAATTGCAAAAAATGCAATTTATTTATAATACATATACAGTATATATATACAGAGAGAGAGAGGATAGGCCATGAAAAAACATGAATGTTATTTATGTCAAGGGCGGATGTGGCGATAACAAACAAGCATTCATTTTAAATGATTAGTTATAGATGAGGCTGTATTTTTTTCATGGTTATCATAGATTTTTTGATTTCCATGAAATTTACTCACTCAAGAAAGCTGCTTTGAATCATCAACAAAGTCACCAAATTACTTGTGCATTCATAAAACATTGTGTGATATTCGAGATGTTGAAGTCTTTAATAAATACAGGCAGGATTAATAATTAAAAGCTCTTTAAGAAATGAGGCTAGCCACCAGAGTACCAGACCCCAACAAAATAATCACAGAATGCTGCAAGGGGCTCCTGAGGGGCACATCTAGTAAAGGCACTCCGCGTGGAGTCTAGGCTAAATCATTGCCAACCGTGACTGGGAGTTCCCAGAGGCAGCGCACAATTGGCCGAGCGCCGCCCGGGTAGGGAGGGCTTAGGTCGGCAGGGCAAGCCACGGTTCTCCGCACACCAGCGACTCCTGTGGCTGATAGGGCACCTGTGGGTCTGCTGTGGAGCCATTTAGATCTGTGTTGTCCACCGGCACCATAGGTCTGATGGCTTCGCTGTGGATCTGCAGTGCAAACAAAGACGGCTAGGCAGGGATATATTTTGGAGGACACGTGTGTCAGTCGCCGTTCCCCGAGTTGCCAGGGGGTTGCAGCGGTGAAACTAGATTAATAAAATACAATTAGCGATTACAAATTGGGGAGAAAACTAGGGCAAAATCATTGGCGACTACTAAATAATAATAATAAAAAAGATGCTGTAAGGTCCGTATATTTCTCAAAAATAATAAATCCAGTCTTCTTGATGTGATTTTCAATAAAAAGTGTTTAATTCCAAAGCAGAGGAAAATCTAAAGATACAGAGATTGCCATGCAGACATACCATTTGTGATAACTGCAAGCAAAATCATGAGACAAGCAAAAGCTTCAAGTCGACAACCTGCAGGACCCGTATCGATGGAAAAAAAACATCAGTGTGATTCAGTGAGTCTTTAAGAAGGGTCCGTAACGAAGTATAAGTGATTTTTACTGAAGAGCAGCATCTATCTCCAGGACTCGAATGTTGCTGTGAGTGCGTCCTATCAAAACATACATGCATAAATATACAGGATAAAGCAGCCCCCAGCTCTGTGTGGGTTTTATGGTGTTTAACACCTATCCTCAGATCATTTCTTACAGTGGAAATAGCGCGTTGTAAACAAGGCCTTCCTGCCTGAGATCAAAAGCCACTTTGAACCCCAAAAGAACCCGATCTTATGCTGATGCCAAGATAAACAGGCTGGATGCGAAACTAGAGAGAGAGAAAGATGTCATGATCTCTCTTTTCTGATACCTAAAGAGAATAATAATAATAATAATAATAATAATAATAATAATAATAATAATAATAAAATGATTTTATATAGCACCTTTAAAAGCAACACCTCAAAGCGCTTTACAATCAAACAAAACAGAAAATAAAAACAGTCATAAAAATGCCTTTCTATAAAAGTAGGTCTTTAAGCTAGATTTAAAAGCATTAAGAGTGGCAGAATCCCTGATCTCTTTAGGAATGGTGTCCAAAGTTTTAGGGCATAACAACAAAAAGCCCTGTCGCCCACAGAACGTAGGGGAACAGAGGAGGACACATTTAATACAATCTTACAATGCATTTTATATTTGTGCTGTCAAATAAGTGCTTCATTTAGAACAGACAAAACATTTGCTGCAGCAAACACAACATATTTTAAAATGTATATTTTACACATTAGAACAGGGCTCTGGACTCTTGGACCCACGACCCTCTTGACCGGAGGATCGTGGGTTCAATCCCCAGTGGGGGACACTGCTGCTGTACCCTTGAGCAAGGTACTTTACCTAGATTGCTCCAGTAAAAACCCAACTGTATAAATGGGTCATTGTATGTAAAAAAATAATGTGTAAAAAAAAAAAATAATGTAATTGTATGTAAAAATAATGTGATATCTTGTAACAATTGTAAGTCGCCCTGGATAAGGGCGTCTGCTAAGAAATAAATAATAATAATAATAATTTGCAGTACTCATTCTTGCATGCCTGTGTTTAAGCAAATATGGGCTTAGTGTTACCTTGATTTACACTGCCCAGTAATGCTAGTCTTCACTCCCAGTCATGCTAAAGTGTCCACAAAACTAGTCTATCAGAGACTACTGTGCATGCAGTATTAACAGCAGTGCCAACCTCCTGTAACAGCAGCACTTTTGTAAGTCACCTCACCATCACGGGTACCCCAGTGGGCATTGCAGTATGTTTTAATTCCTAACCACTTTTCAGGGCTGTTGTCCTGCCAAGTACAGCTTATATGCCTTAATTATGATTAAAATGTAAATATTTTCTATTTCTGTGTGTGCTATGCAGAGATGATTATATATCATGTCCTTCATTACAGTATGATTTATCTACAAAGCAGTGTGTGTTTTGGTAGGAGCTGTCTATGCCTGTCAGCGTGGGTCCACTACATTTGAATGCAATTACACTTCTCTGGAGAAAATCAATTAGTTAAATGGCTGCCAATAATAGGTCTTCTATAATTATGGAGATCACGGCTATAATTTGTTGTCGATAAGACAGACTGAATAGTATATATATCTGTGTGGCAATGTGGCCACGCCCTTGTGCGTAGTTTGTTGTATGTTGCGTGTGTAAATGTTGGTGTATAGTCATTGGTACACGGGATATAAACGCGTCTGTGTTTCACGTGTATTTAAAAATGTAGATTTGTATTTAGGCACGAGGATGGCACAAATCACTTCACGTGCTGGTTAAAATGTAATGTGTGGTCACGGGAGTACACTATATTAATTCACGTGCAGTTGTACCGAGACTCCAATTGATTGATTAGCAATCGAGTCTCAGTACAGTTGCATAAAAGCAGCACGTTTTCACTCACTCGGGGTTGTGTGTTCGGTGAGTGGAGAACGGGTGCGGAGAGGAGAAAAAGTAAAATAAACAAAGATAATAATAATAATAATAATAATAATAATAATAATAATAATAATAATAATAATAATAAGTATTTCACTCACCGTGTTTGTTTGTCTGTTCGTGCACTGTCTGTTTACTGCTTTATCGTTTTGTTTGTCTATTTATTTTGGCGTAAAGTGCCGTGTCCTGTTTTCTGTTTGTTTAAACCTTTTATTTTATAATAAACCGGCGCAAGCAAACGCCTTCATCATTTCATTTCATCTGTCTGTGTGTTCATTTCCTGGATCTGACGACACCACTCAGCCAGCCGTGTGACAATCTGTCAGATCATCAACAAGATACCTCATTCGTTGTTTTTTTTTTTTAAACATGCCCAGGCTCTTGGCACTACTTCAATAGTATTTTAAAAGGTTCAGATGTTCAATGTAATCAATGTTTTCCTGTTTGTTTTTAACAGTTTTGTGACAATGTCCAGTTCCATTAAATGTTTATGCAAAAATAATTTATCTATTATTATTTATCCCCCTTCTCCATCATACAGCTTCAAAAAACTACATAATAGCCACAGTAACTTATTTTATAGGACTTATGATTTAAGGTAATACCTTGAAGGCACTAGCTGAATTGCTTAATTTATAACCATACAGCATTGAGCGCCAGTTAATCTGTTTATGAAACTTGTTTTTTAAAGCTTAATCCCAAAATAAAATCTTGCTGTTTAAGCCAAGAGCTCTGCATGACCAAATAAATATCATCACAACTATGAATACGTGAATCAGTAACATAGATACACCCGCCATATGCGGTTACCCAGATATATGCAAAAAAGTGGGATACTGTTAGCACTCACATGTCTGGCCTAATAAAATTGTGATTTCAGTGATGGTCAAATGAGTGTGATGCATATCTGATTATTTCATTTTGGCCCGTTATTATTTGTTTATTTAGCAAACGCCTTTATCCAAGGCGACTTACAGAGACTAGGGTGTGTGAACTATGCATCAGCTACAGAGTCACTTACAACTACATCTCACCCGAAAGACGGAGCACAAGGAGGTTAAGTGACTTGCTTAGGGTCACACAATGAGACAGTGGCTGAGGTGGGATTTGAACCGGGGACCTCCTGGTTACCAGCCCTTTTCTTTAACCACTGGACCACACAGCCTCCTCTGTTCCAACCCTTGTCCATTTTTTCAGGGCACACAAAAAATATACAATGTCAAAAATTGCAGAAAGGACTTAAAATAAGTAGGCTTCCATTTAGATGTACTGTGGTTGGTTTTGCTGGTACAGTACTATATTATCAACAGAAGAAGCATTTTAATTCAGAACGATATGATTCTGAAAATATCACTTGCCAAAAGAGACAATGTGTGGACAGTAATACAGTATATACATTTAAATCTGGTAAGTATTGTGGCAGTATGTAAAATTCTCCATTAACAACTGTGGCAATGTGCCCCGCCCCTGTGTGCTTATTATGTGTTGTATGTTGCGTGCGTGTGTTAAATGTTGGTGTATAGTCATTGGTACACGGGATATAAACTGGTCTGTGTTTCACGTGTATTTAGAAAGTGTAGATTTGTATTTAGGCACGAGGAGAGCTCAAATCACTTCACGTGCTGGTTAAATGTAATATGTAAGCACGGGGTTGCACAGAATTAATTCACGTGCTGGGATTCAAGTGAATAATTAATTAGTAATTGAATCCCAGCACAATAGTATATATAGACGCACATTTCTTGCAGTCGGAGTTAGGTGTTCGGTGAGTGGAGAACGGGATTGGAGCGGAGGTAAATGTTAAGAATAATAATCAGTAGTAGTAAAATCTGCTCACCGTGTTGTGTTCGTCTGTCTGTGCACTGTTTAGTTCGTTTTGTTTGTCTATTTATTTTGGCCTCAAGTGCCGTGTCCTGTGTTTTTGTTGTTTCAAACCTTTTATTTTCTGTTCTGTTTATTAAATGCTGAGCGAAAGCATTCGCTCAGCTTCACCAAACCCCAAATCTCTGTCTGTTTATTTCCTGCTGCTGGTCTGACGCCACCCACTCCGGCCGTCTTTGTGACAACAACCAAACAGCGAAATTAAATCAAAATGTTACTCATGCACAGAACTGCGTAAAACGTAAAAGGCAAAGTAATTTAGCAAAAGATTAAAAAAAAAAAAATCAGTCTTAAAAATTGCAGAATATAGTGCTCGATAAGGGCCTATATGTCACAGTTCCCTTGCAAATGAAAATGCACAAAAGCAACTAAAGATCGCAGATTTAAAAAAAAAAATGCATCTAAATAGCTAAAACTGTTTAATGATTAACTGCTTTACATTACCGTAGCTTGTCTCATTTGCTTTGTTTTTGCTGCATTTTCATCATGTAAAACAGGAGGAAGCGCTGTGTAACTGCACAATAAAGACAGACTGATTTGGCATGCGGGGGAAAAAAAACGCAGACTGTGACTGATAAACAAATAAATTGTAACATTGAAGAGATGGGCTTTGTATCAGAAAACTGGTGGGAGTCAGAAATCTCGTGTGACGGTTAAGTGCATTAATTTGTTACATATATAGAGTGCTGACTGTATACAGATGGACAAATGTACGGACAGACAAGGCAGCCTAATATTAAACACTCTCAATAAAGTATGCTAACTAATACCGTACAAAACTGGATAAGTGGTTTTCCAGGTCTATGAAAAAATGTAAAGTGTGACATAAAGACATATGACTGCCTCCACTATAACCCACTATCATAATGCAGGCTTTGCACCTTGCTCGGCTACAGCATATTTTGTAAAGCCCAACAAAAGCCCCGATATTAGCATATTATTTATGTTGCAACATCTCTGACATTAAGGTCTGGGATATTCCAATGGAATGTTCTTTTTTTAAGCACTGAGGAAGCACCTGGCTTTATCGTGTGCTTCCCTATTTTGGATTACAGAAGAACGACATTTCTATTTAAAACAAAGAAACTAAAATGGAAAATCTCTTAAAAATTTGTGTTGAGATTTAGCCAATATCTGAACTCTGGGTTGTGGAACTGTCAATCAAACAACTACAGAAAACATGAGTAACAGATACCTATAAGAGTAAAATCAAATACAATACATAGTAAGTAGTTATAGGTAGGAGCAGTAGTTGAATGCAGCAAGGTAGGAGCACTGCTTCTAGACATACTGTGCAGGTCTCACAGAGTTACATATAGAACATCTGAACATATATTTAAAGTTTCGTCAAAAGCCAGTTTGTATTGTCAAAATTACCCTTACCTGACTGTCGGTCTGTAATAAAATAAATACATGGTTTAACAACTGTAACAGTTTGAGTGAATGGCACTCCTAGAGTGTAACAACGATGTGTAATGGGCAGTGTTGTGTGTTGCACTGCCGATTCAGATACTGCTGAACAAGGTGATGGGATATAGTTCAAATAAATAAATAAGCACTGGGATTGCTCTTTTGTAAGATGATCACCTGGGAACCAAGTTTTCAAGCTACATGTAGGGTAAACAGTTAATAAGTTCATGCTTGTAGTTGAAATATTAGATTAAGGCCATAAAATGGGTTTAACTAAGCTATGTTTGGGATAATTAAACAATTCACTATAAATCACAAAGTAAATTAAAGATAAAGAAAGATTTTTAAAAAATCTCTTATTTCAACCCTTTCTAAATTGATCGGAATAACGATTAATTATTACAAGGATCGGCACTAATGAGTAGACAAAGTATTAGTCATTTATTTAAAAATAATGTATACTGTTTTTTACTGCAAAAGACACAGAACTTTGTTATCATGTTATCATGAAATAATAGTGATTGTACAGTACTTAGTGCTGAAAGATCTAAAAATATAATTATGTACTTTATTAAGGAAATGTTGCGTTCAGTGACAGTTCTTCATATGGATTGATGCCTTTGCTATGAAAGCAATAGGACGCTGGTGCTTTGATGTGACAGAGGTCCCAGACTGAATGGCAGGGATTGTGCAGGTCAGGTTGGAACACTGCGCAGATTTGGCAGAACGTCTTGTCCCCCGAGGCAGAGGAGCTGGAGCACCAAAGCACTGCGGGCGCCGAGCACAACAAAGGAACCGAGGCACGGAGCGTCTAAGCACCAAGGGCAGCGATGCACTGAGGCACGACGCATCTAAGCACCGAGTCTCTGAGGCACCGAGGGCACCGAGATTTGAAACAAGTCTCTAAAAACGTATGCAGAGGTACAGTATCTGCATAATTCCAAGGCTGACTAATGACCTGAAGGTTTGTCATAATAAATATACAAGTCATTACTATTAAGTTGAAAAAGATACAGCTCAGTAGACAGTTATGGGTTTGCTCTACACACCTACACAATACACTGTGATTGGTGGCGCTTTAGCTGTTCATTAAGCCAGCAGAAGATAGTGGAGAATCGCTGCATATCTTTAGTTGTTTTGAAACCAAAGGAACATTATTCTGGTTCAATTTAAATACATTTTAATATTTAATATTTAATGTTTAATATTTAATTCATATTATAGTGTAACCTTCAAGACATACAATAAATAGTTGTTTTATCATCTGTCAGGTTAAGAAGTAATAACCAAAAAATATATACAGACGTGCTCAAATCTGTTGGTACCCCTCCACAAAAAACGAAGAATGCACAATTTTCTCTGAAATAACTTGAAACTGACAAAAGTAATTGGCATCCACCATTGTTTATTCCATATTTAATAGAAAGCAGACTTTGCTTTTGATTTTTTATTCAACATAATATTGTAAATAAGAAAACAAATGAAAATGGCATGGACAAAAATGATGGGACCGCTAACCTAATATTTTGTTGCTGGTCCAAAAGCTAATTAATTTCTTTTACACCAACTTTCATTTACGATATGGTGAAAAGGTTAGTTTCAGACAACCTGGATAGTTACATTTAACACTACCATATTCCTGGATCTACAAAATGTCAAACATAGAAGAAATAACCCTGATTCATCACCAACCATGACAGATGTAGAGGAAAACTAACTTTAATGTGGTGAAAAAATGGAGGCCACCCATTCAGTGATATATATATATATATATATATATATATATATATATATATATATATACATTGGCAGTACAGTTGGGGGTGGCTATCCATGTGTGAACCTAACCCCATTTCAGCGTTGAAAACATTTTTTAAAAAAAAACATTGAATTTATTTTGTTTCTTTTAATATTTCCAAATGTATTATTATTATTTGTTTATTTAGCAGACACCTTTATCCAAGGCAACTTACAGAGACTAGGGTGTGTGAACTATGCATTAGCTGCAGAGTCACTTTCAATTACGTCTCACCCGAAAGACAGAGCACAAGGAGGTTAAGTGACTTGCTCAGGGTCACACAATGAGTCAGTGGCTGAGGTGGGATTTGAACCAGGGACCTCTTGGTTACAAGCCATTTTCTGTAACCACTGAACCACACAGCCCCCTATGAAATGCAGCACTATTGAGTGTTTGGTAGCTATGGATGAAATAGAGGTCTGCCACATTATTGGTCATACCTAGGAAGCATTAAAGCATTAAAGTAAATGCATTACAGTCCTTTCCATTTGCCAAGATTATAAAGCTAAGAATAAGAATAAAAATATAGTTATTAATTAATACATTTTACTTTTCTTCGATAGTTGATCATTACTCTATCATCAAGCTGGAGCAGTTCTTGGGTTTTAAGGATCTCAAATTAATTGAGGAATGTTAGAAGCCCTTTCTATAACCTCTCTGGGGCTTAGGTCTGTCATTAATTTCAGTCCATTTCAATGGTCACTGAGGGGGATTAAAGACCTGGGTCTAATTTATCTAACTGGGTTGAACTGTACCTAGTGATGCTGAACACTTTCTGAAATATTTTGATTGAAATTAATGTGACTTTAAGGTGGTGAATGTTATTAAAACAAATGTGGTACCCTACCAATTTAAATTACATTAGAATATTTTGCCAAGTTATGTAGACTGGGTAATGAATAGTTGTGAAACTGGAAGTGACCCAGGCCAGCTTCCTGAGTGTTTCAGGAGCCCTATAATCATGGAGAAGTTGGGCACAGGGGTCAATATCTATTGCTAGGCTTACTGTAAATAATGAGCCATATTAGACAAAGGTCAAAGGTATGGCAAGAGCATACCTACACAGCAGTCCTTACTGACATTTACATACCTTTTTCTGACAATAATAGTACATTCCTACAGAAGAGTCAAATCCTTGTGTGGACTTTTAGCTTTCTACTGATCTTAGTGTGATACATAAATGTATCTACTGAATGTAAAGTCATGGATTTTCTTGGTGTAAATCAGTATTTTCACAATTTTTGGTGTAAATGCTAAAAACCTGAGAATTTTTCATTAATAATTGATTTTTTCTTTAAAACTGAGAATAAAGTGTCTTTAATCCAGGATATTGAACATGAAGTCAATATCTCAAATGAGTTTGGTCTTTAATCATCAGAAACCATAAATCGGGGGGGCTTACAGTACACAAATCGTGGATGAGAAAAACAAGGATATTTATTTAGATTTACAGTTTTTCAAAGATAATTAAAAACAAGGCATTCTTAAGCGCAGATAAAAAGGACCAACTTCACATGAGTGACAGCAATTTATATATTTATATATATATATATATATATATATAGAAAAACTTTCTAACCCTAGTATGAATATCCAGGGCTTTTAGCAAGCTTTAAATGACTCGCATAGAATGGCTCTCATAGAATTCTTTATCTTTCCACAAATGCCAACAGGGCTCTGTCTGCAAAGGAATGTTGCTCAGCTTAAATGCTAAATGATTTCAGAACATGGTGTACCTTGTCCTTAAGTAATATAGACAGGATAAAAGCGATGAGCGTAGCCAGAAAAACTGGGTGTCACATCAGCTGAGGATCACTTTCACATTGCTCAAGTGAACTGCCACTACACTGTCAGTACACCTGTCACAACAACAGAGTTAATAAAAACTGAAAAGGGCATAAATCTACAGTGTCATTTCTTGGGTCCAGCTTAGAGTATGAGTCATTTATAATATTAAATTAAATGTTAAATTCGTCATAAAACTGGGAGTTTATATTTTGTACACACAAAAGATCGTTTTGGCTGTGTTATAGTTTCTTCTATCTTAAAAACAACAAAACATTAGCAGCAGCAGCAACAATAATTGCTGTAATTTGCAGATTTGTTCAGATGCTTTTTAATCTTCCCTGAATCCTCTCTTATTGTTGGTATAAAACAACAAATGACAAGTCTGTGAGGCTAAAAAAAAAGGCTACAAAAATACAATGAACTTTTGCAATAAAGTTAAAGTAGGATGTGCTGAAAGATGAAACCTTTGCTGAGGTATCAATTACTAGTATAACAGCAACAATGGCATAACAGAGATGTTATCCTAACAGGGACCGTGTGGTGAAAATTCCCATTATTTAAACAGCTGAGAAATAGTACCAAAGGGCAAATGATGGGACTTTGTGAAATGCAAGAAGAACACTTTTCATTGCCAATACCCTGAGAAAGTAGAACTGCCCAAACACACTTGCCTGATAAGGGACAGAGTAGCGTGTGATTAAAAACCATGACGCCACCTTCAAAACCCAAGCCATTTGAATGCCGGTGAGTATGGAAAAATGTATTTCAAAATGATGTAATATCCTCATTAAATGAAAAGAAGGTTCCAATGGGAATAATCTGTAAGCACCAAAATCAAATACATGTATCATTTTCGATAACTAAAAACAGCCACCACCTTAGATACGTCTAAGAAGCTGAGCTGAGTGTACTAAAGCAAAGCAGTAATATGCCAAAGTCAGAAAATTAAATGTATATTTTAGAAGCTATAGTGCATAAATAAATAAACAATAGCACGCTCAATCACCTTTACTGTCAATTATTTATAAACAAGGTTCAATCTTACAAACACAATTGCATAGCCAGTTGTGCAATTTTCTTAACATTGCATCAGATTCCCAAAAAAACATCAGTTAGTTGTGGTTTGTTTTTTGGTACTTTTTAAGAGACACTAGAAGGATAATGGCACCATCATTTATTTACATTTTTAAACTTATTAACATATACACATCTGGTTAACTTACTTTAACTCGAAACAGAAAAGGAACAGGCAACAAGAATATATTACATTATCAATTCAAAAACAGAAAAAGTCGAGATTAAAGCGTGTGAACCCTTACAAGAAATGCTACCTTGATAAGGGCAGCTACACAGGTGCTCTCGGTTTTCTCCTCATCAAGTCTGTAGTTAAGCAATTAACCAATTTGTTAATGAGTGGCTGAGAACGGATTGATGGGGTGGAGCCTGGAGTATACATAAGGAACTGTGATAGCTGTAGGGTTGGTCGAGTAGGGAAAGCAAAGCAGCGAGATGAGCCGCTCGGAACTTGAGGACCATAACTGTTTTTCTCCTGTGATCAGAAGGACTGACAGAACGCACCAGCTGAGAGACGGACTGGAGTGGGCGGAGGAAGAGCACAGTGCACGTTGGTCGGCTCTTGTCTTGGGCAAACTGACACTTTCTTTGTTTTGCTTTTGTGTTGTGCACCACACTTATGTTTTGTGTTTGGATTCACTCTCCTGTAGGAGAGCGAATTGTTGTGAAGCAATAAAACATCCACCAGACGAGTTTGGACTCTTGTTTTTCCCATCACTCAGCATCCCGAGCTCTGTACCACTTACACTTCAATAGAGATAGATTTTTACAAATTTCCTCCACTCTATTCACTGTTTGATATTTACTTTTGAACCACCTTATCAGACAACTGTAATGATACTGCGTTATTGAGTTGTTTTTTACAGCCTTTTTTAGCAGTAAGGATTAGGTTGTGAGCACATCTGTTTGCACACCATTAATTAAAAATCCTGTTTTCAAGCAGTAAGCAAACACAAGTAGACAACTCATACAGATAGCAGGCTATATATTCTCAATTCAATTATGGTTTTTTTTTGTGCACTAGGACCTGAAAACAAACAAACATGTCACAAAATGGTACCTAATTCAGATTGTTTAGATAGCAAAAGCCATCTAATATATTCAATATATTTAGTGATTTAAAGACTGTTTATAAAAGTACTCTGTTTTTATTTTAAATCAGGTGGTTTTTAAAAAAAATCAATGAATGTAATTAAAGAGGATTTGGAAACCCAGTTAAAGCATCTTCATGTTTCACAAATAGGTTGCAGAAATGCATGTATTTTTATTATTATTTTATTATTATTTATTTCTTAGCAGACACCCTTATCCAGGGCGACTTACAATCGCAAGCAAATACATTTCAAGTGTTACAATACAAGTAATACAATAAGAGCAAGAAATACAATAATTTTTGTTCAAGTGTGACAAACCACAATTCAATAATACAGCAGATAATAGTGATAGTTACATCAGGATATGATTAAATAGTGATAGTTACATCAGGATATGATTAAGTACAAAATACTACAGGTTAAACACTTGGCAGATTACAGTATTCTGAAGTACAGGATTAAATGCAGTAAAATAGGGGGCAGATAAGAGCAAAATAAAGCACATTTAAATGAAGGGTGATAGTGTCCCAGGATACAACAGAGGAGTTCTACAGGTGCTGTTTGAAGAGGTGAGTCTTAAAGAGGCGCTGGAATGTGGTCAGGGACTGGGCAGTCCTGACATCTGTAGGAAGGTCATTCCACCACTGCGGAGCAAGGGTGGAGAAGGAGCGGGCTCTGGAGGCAGGGGAGCTTAGCGGAGGTAGAGCCAGTCTTCTAGTGCAGGCAGAGCGGAGAGGTCGAGTGGGGGTGTAGGGAGAGATGAGGGTCTGGAGGTAGCTGGGTGCAGTCTGGTCAAGGCATCTTGGAAGTCAACATTTCTTATATTTAATTTACTAGTCAGATAGAAATATGGAGTGACAGATATATTAACCTTTATAAAATTATTATGCATAACACAAGCTTAATAAAATCTATTGTCATAAAAAATATCTAAGATCAAACAAAAATCCACGTTTGACCTTTCAAAATGAGTAACCAATATCAAAGTCCACATGACATTCATTCATTATTTAAGTTTCAAACAGGATTTCTGTAGAGATGTAATGCAGGGCCCTAACCTTTGCAGGTATCAAAAATAACACTTTGATCCTCGTGTGTTTTAAACTTGCATTTTATATTCTGAATTCTACAGGAGATTTCTTGATTCCCCAGCGTAATAAGCTTCCAGAGCTAATTAGATAGCCAATTGGCCAATTAGTTAATTAATTTAATCCACCCAGAATGTAGGTATATAAAAGCCTGCAATCAGGTTTGGTTAGAGAGACAAGTGGAAGCTGGAGCGTGTAGGGTCGGTCGGTCGATGTCCTTGTCATCATCATCGTCATGTCGTCATCAAAACTGAACAACTATTTGCTTAAAACCCATAAGAGGTAAGGTGTTCTTTCTTGGCCTTGGCTGCCACTTTGTTTTATTGTTTAAACTTTTATTTTGTTCTTTGTGTTAATGAAAGGTTGCTTAAAACACATTTATTTCTTGTTAAAGTAATCACTGCCTGCCTGACAACTTATGTTTCCAAGTTTGGATTGTTTTAAAAAGAAAATCAAATAATAGCATAATATCCATGCTATACCCAAGTATAACACGCAACCAAAAAGTCTATAGCACACAAAAAGCAAATAAGTGCCGAATTTGAAACTAGAATCTCCTGTTTCTGAGCCTTCGGTTTATTCGAGATGAATCGATTTTTTGTTTGCTATGAAAGTTAAGTCCCAGTGTCGCTATTCCAAGAAAAATGTTATAAATTAAAATGTGTTTCATTGAGTCACTGCTGTTTAAATCCCCATACTTACATCAGATGGCATGATATTTTACTGCTGATTTATACAGTACAGCCTTCCACCTAAAGCTAACTTTATACACACATTACATTTAATAAGCTGAGTATGGGATACAAGTCCCTGACTGACCTCAGATTTCACCTGTGACTTTGTTTGCACTGGAAAATAACACACATTTCCTGTGATGGTTGACAAAATAAAGATTGTCGCTCCTGTGATGGCATGTCTAAAATGTGGATTTCAGATACAAATGAAAGACAGCTTTGTTCAGAGATGCAGTCATGCAAACTGCTTTTTTTTTTTGTAAAATATTCATGATAATGATATCCACCTCCTGTGTTAGGCGGCTCCTGGTGGTGCCACTGGCTCCAGTCATCCCCAACTATTAATCATGGCTGCTGAACAATTTTACCTATATTTGGTCATGGCTTCTTGTCTATTACTCTGTTCTTTCTGTCTACCACATTCGTCCCAGGTAAAGCAAACCTGTATCTGTGTGTTTCAAAACAATCTTATTATTATTAATAAGAACATTTCTATGAACACATGGGAATGTTAAGCATTCATGTAGGTTAGATATCTGCTGGCAATGCTGTACTGTATGAGCTGCTCGTGAAAAGACTGGGTTTACATTGGAGTACAATTATCCAGTTGGATTTGGCATGGCCCTGCATTAGATATGCAAATGAGTTGATCATGACATGTGGTTCCAGCAATGGGGAAAAGACAAAGGTCTGACAGCATTCCAAAGAGCCATGATAGTGGGTTGACCAGGTGCCTCAGTAACAAGAACACTCATCATTAGAGTGTATCAGCAATGTTATTTTATAAAAGATCACTAGTACTTGTGCCTGTGCTTATCAAATCAAACAATCTACCTGTGGCAGGGTAGATAGAGTCCCTGCACTGAAAAGGTCACCTCCCACCAGCAGGGGGAACATGGGGGGACCTGTCCATCCAGCAGGCATTGGCGACTACAGGGTTAAGATTCTGGAGGAGTCGGCCTGCTAGGAGACTGGTGGAGGGGAATGATTATAGCTGGTTCCAAGCCCTGGTAATCAGGTACGAGGCGGTGCCAAGGTATACAAAAGGGGCAGCCTCTCCACCGGTCAGGGCAGTGTTGCTGGTACCAGGGAGAGAGAGCATGCAGGTACGAGAGAAAAGCCTTGATAAACTTTGTGTCTTTTTGCCATCAGACTAAGCAGTGCTGTTTTCCTGCCTGTCAGCTGCCAAGGACTGGCCACTCCCAGGACTGTAGGGTTTAATGAACCAGGACTGCCAACCAAACCTACGCTCCTCTCAGGGCCTGTGAAATAGTGTGTTTTAAAGTGACAGTACGTCTTCTTGTTTTTGCACTGTTTTCTGTCTGTGTAAATAAACGTGGTTGCACCTTTCCTTTGGAAACCCAGCTCGCCGTGTGTCGTATTGATGCCTCCCACACTACCCCAACACTAGCTCTGTTAAATATCCATCTACTCTAGTGAGCAGCTGATAGGCTTCCTGTATCTAGTTTATGAAAGAATGGTACTTATATAATATAATATAGGTATAGAATTATATAAATAATTGCAAAAAAACCAGTGGTTTAAATAGGATACAGTATGTTTTGACAGGCTGCTAGGTATAATAATATTTTAAACCTCTCTGTCAGAGCTACAGAATAGCTCTCACGCTCTCTTGTTGGTCTCTTTACATTCCATTTAGCTCAACTCCAAAGGAAAACTGTCAGCAAGTAGAGGGATTTACAATGGTACATTATCACATTACTGAATGTATGGTGCACAGGTTTATTTTTTTAATTAAAAAACTATTTTAGTAGAATTCAATCCAACAAATGTTCCCTTCCCTGTAATTCTGTAAAGCCTTTATAAAAAGCGATTTACTGTATTTGCCAAGGTATATATTGAGCCATATTGTTCTTTCAAGCAAAAGTAATTTATTTGCCCAAAAAAATTACTTAGCAAATAAAAACCATATGCTTGTCTAAATGCACTAAGGATATTCTCAAGAATACTTCTGTACTTTATACAAGGCTTCTAACATTATCATATATAATCCATTTAAAAGGTTTTGTACTCATTCAATATGTTTCAAGCTATGTTTAGCTTCTGTGTGATTCTAGATATTGTATTTAATGTTATTCACAGTTACATTTTCACGTTCCTCTTTAAATTAAACATTTCAAAATACTGTTTATATACCACACATCTGGAAGATGTAATGCCGATTTTAGCATAATTACATTTTACACATGATACTCTTGGCAGCAATAAAATCTTTCATAAAACATTTAATTACAAAGGGACATAAGTTACTTTTGACTGATGGAAAATGTTTTATTTTGCATTTATCAAGAATCAGTTGCCATTGCATTGAGACATTGATGCACTATTTATGTTTATAGTGCTCAGGAGAACTATAAAGACCATAGTTAGAGGAGAAAAAGAAGCAGATCTAGGTACCACAACTGGTTAAATGTTAGATTATAATGTTATAACGTGTACCTATAGCTGAGATGGTGGAAAGCAGGCTTTGAAAAGCTGAAGCTTGAACTCCAGCTTCTGTATTTATTTAACCTCACTATGTTTAGCTGTGTGGGCTTTCTCTTACTCCACTGCAGTTCCCAAGTGCTGGAGGGATTAATAAATGAATCCAGAGGAAAGCACCAGTTTAATGGTTATTGCAATGTATTAATACTGCACTACTTTCATACTTTGACCACAAATGAGTAAATAATAAAGAAGTTTAAAAAGCCTAAAATGGAAAAGGCCACATGCTTGAATAGGCTAGATTGTTTATTATTATGAAAACATGTTATTCGTTTCCCAAAACACAAACTTTTATTTATTTATTTATTTATTTTATTTGAAACACATGGCAGTAAAGAACGACTGTGATGCATAATCTTTTTACCAAGTGGGGGAGCTGAAGATTAAAAGGACAGACATATTTTTCCATAAGCAGAATAGTAGCCTTTTCTCTAAGAGTTGGGTTATTGGCCATCATAGCCTGTTATAATGGATTATCCCAAGTGTTTTTGCGACATGAAAAGGTCCCTTGTGTAAACCAAGATCTCAGCAAATCTCTATTTTTGATAGCTATGGCCAAAAGTTTTGCATCACCTAGAATATTAGATTTGAAACATAAATAATAATAATAGAAAAAAACTATATGAACATAATTACAATCTTTTATTTAACATCATGTAATCAAAGAAACTACAAAATGATATTGCAAAAGTCTACTGGAAGCCACAATAGTAGTATAGTATTTCATGTTAGATTTCGAAATGTTACATTTTTCAATTTTTGTCTGTTTTTTGTTAAGTATATGGAAAACTACAAAAGTGTTATATAATTCAATATGTTAATGTAACATTATTCAGCAGGTTTTATTGGAATTTATGAAGCAAAATTAATTCATTCTATAGGGTGATGCAAAA
This sequence comes from Acipenser ruthenus, assembly GCF_902713425.1. NCBI lineage: Eukaryota > Metazoa > Chordata > Actinopteri > Acipenseriformes > Acipenseridae > Acipenser > Acipenser ruthenus. The sequence goes on along the minus strand of NC_081198.1, from coordinate 38,111,314 downwards.
CGTTTGTGTGTATGACGCCAATTGTTACTAGCTACTAGATTTTTTTAAATGTGACAGAGGTCTCCTTTAAATTCACTGCTTTTTACTTATTAGACCACGTGGATCTTAAATCTTTGTCATAAAAAATCCACATGAGCTATCTGGTCTTTGATCAGCATTTTGTTTGTACATCATTTTTATTTCTTGTTTTGAACCACAATGATACTGAATCTCAGAAATTCAAAGCAAAAATGCGAGTGCGCACAAGTGAATTTGAAGAAATGACTTTCCTTTGCAGGTGCTCAACAATTCACCCAGCCATTCTGTCGCTGGATTTGAATGACTCCAACAGAGATTCCAAAATGAGATCCAGTTTAAAAAGAATATTCACCCAGCAGCATTGAACATGAAAACATTATTCAACACTAGATCTCTCAACACTTGTTATATAATGAAATTGAACTCATAATTTGTGTCTGTCCACCTGTCGTTATGTCACATGTTTTATATATATATATATATATATATATATATATATATATATATATATATATATATATATATATATATATAGTGCATACAAGGTCAAACAACATACTGCTGTATACATGTTTGACCTTGTATTTGAGTTGCACTGATATAGGTTAAAATACACTATTTCCAAGTTGTTGACTGTGTCCTCTAAGAGACAGCATCTGTTTCCAGTTAAGTTGCATTAGGAGCAACCTGCTTGGCAGTTCTGTGAGAAGTCATATACAGGTAGATTTGTAGGAGAACAAAGTAGAGCAGCAGTGCTCCCTCAGGGATAAAATTGTTTTGAAAAGGATATATAAATTAATTTGAATGAGGAGCTTGACCGTTGTCCGTAATTGCTTATTATTCAAAAACTGCAAGGACAATATTTACTTAAGTATTACTTTGTCTGAGTACATTTCTTACTGTAATAAAACCTACAGATGTATTATTCATTTTGCTCTCTTGATGTTGTCTTACATAAAACAACCATAACCAGCAACAGATTATCAAATACAGTGCATTACTAGAAATAGGGGGTTGACAGAATACTGTGTTTATATATTATTGGAGCAGGGATTTAAACGCATGTGCCGCATTATTTCACTGTTCTACAGAGACATTCAAATAATGTCTTAACAACAAATGTTTACAGCGTTCCCCACATTATTTGATAATTCATTTAATTCATGGTTTGGTAAAGATGATGGTAACGATTAGGTAAAATCTTAGACAAATGTCTTCTTCTACATATTCTATGATTGAGCATTTAAGGTTATGGATGAAGTACTGCAAATTGAAAAAGCAAAACAACATATTGTTTATCCGGAAAATGGGTTTTAAGGGCAGTTTGTGTTGCCCTGCACACTTCCACACGCATTTCCCTGACGTATGATTATCTGACCTCAAAAAAAGGGTTCATTTATCTTAAGGAGTCTTCAAGACTTCAGACTGGATAATCAGTAATGTTGCTCAAGGACATCAGGGCTGTCTTGTGTCCCTGACTTATAAAAAGAGGCTTCTCTTTGGCTGTTTATTTGTTTTTTTCTTTAGGTTTCTGGGTTGTTGTTTTTTTTTCCTTTTTTTTCAGTAGTTAGGTCAAAGAAAGGATGAATGCTGTCATTTATTAGAAAAGTTCTAACCGTTGAGAACAAAAAGTTGTTGTTTTATCATGTGGGTGTGTAATATAGTTTTACTGGGTCTCTTTCATCCATGTTTTATCCATTAGAGTGATTATGCTTACATAATTTTGTTTTTCCCTGTATGTGTTGGTTTTAACAGTTTTATATATTACATATTATTAAAAGGTAGTATAAGTTTGTTATGTTGAAAGCATATCCTATTTATTTTCTATTCTGGTTAATAATACAGTTTGAATATTTCATGTATAACCTTTCACCATGTCAAGTAGCAGGAATAGGCCTATAGAAGCATGTTTCAGTGTACAATTGAACATGATAATGCACAATGCAGCTTTAACCTTTTTAATAATATTTCTTAAATGCTAATATTTTATTAGAATGACTTGGTAAATGTCAGTAAAAAGAAAAAAAAATTGCTAAATGTCACTAAAAATACAAATTACATTCTAGGTATCATATTTTAATGTATTCATACAATGTGTAGGTATGAAATCTGTTCTAGGCTGTCTAAAACAAGTTACAAAAATCAAACTTGAATCCATTAAAAACAAGCTTTAAAAAAAAGTTATTTAAAAAACGTAATCAATAACGCCCATTTTTTGGCAACACACAATCTTTTTTGCTATTTTGCATACTGATAAGGCTGTAAAGGCATGCATAAATATTAAAAAAAAAAAAAAAAAAAAAAAACCTTCTACATCAACCCTGAACCAGGATTAAATTTATTTACTCTGTCACTAATTGAATCAAGTCCTGCACCAATCAATTCCATCACACCTAATAATGTTTTTCAAATTCACACCATGGTGTTTACCATGACAAGGCTGAATACCACATCTAATGAATTGCATTTGCTCCAGCTCAGGTAGAGAGCCAGACCTTTTTCATACCTTTAATATTCTTTGATGTTTCTCTGGAGAAATGTACAATCACAACGAACATCCTATGGCAAAAAAAAAAAAAAAAAAAAAAATTAGCAACGATACATATTAATTCACAATCACTTTTTCAACACATGTATTATTTAGGCAATGGGAATTTGGTATAGATGGCCAAAACATTCATTTACAGTTTTACTTGTGAATGAATTGGAACCAAGTTACCTGCTGCAGCTGTGAACGACATGTTCAATCTCAGAGACTTTACAGGGCTTGGAGAAAGAAAGAAACACAATATTCATGTAGCAAGCCTTTTGTGTGAATGAGCTGCCTCACATGACTAATTTATTATCCAGATAGCAGCCCTCTTGATTATTCTGTAATATTTAAAAGCTATATCTCTAAATAAAGGATCTAACAGGCTTTGATTGTGGCCTGGCAATGGTATTACAATACTATATTATTTTCCCTTAGACAACCTGCTCCAAAACATACATATTAATGCTATAGCATGTGGTGACATTTTAACAGAGACTGATTTGATTTGGCATAAAGGATATTTCATAATCATCATCAATACTGTAGTATAAAAAATAAAAAACACCCATATTTTAAAATGAAATCCCTAGTTTACTTTTCATTTGAGAAGTTTTTAGCCATGTCTAGCAGTATCCAAAGCACTGGTACGGTGTAATGAGGGCAAAATGCTAGTTCAGGAGAGCCAGGATTGATTTAGAGGGTTTTATGTGGTCAACAGATGACAGAGCATTTCAAAATAAAACAGAGAAATCATAATTTATAAGACAAGTCAATACAATACAACAGATTGATTTTATGTAGGTCACAAGCAACTCATACATCTCTGTGACTTTCATCAATCTATTTCTGTTCCAGCCCATAGCATACTGCAGCTCATAAAATGTAATTTTCCTAATTGCTTAATCATTTTGTTCCTTCACAGTTTCGCATTGTAGGTTGTAATAAATAACCCTTGAAGGCATTCTTTATTGTCTGTCTGGGCAAAATAAAACTGATCAGTTTTTATTTATGACCTACCTTCTTTTCTTAAACAACTGCGCCCTCTAGTGGTGGTTTTGACTTGGGTTGTATTCTTTGTATTGATGTATTCTTATATGTACAGTATTTACTTTAAACTGATATCAAAACTGTGAGTGGTTATCTGCCTTAGACAAATACTACATAATAACGTGCATGTCAGGTCTGAGCATGTTATATAAAAATATAGTCAAAAAAGATACAGGGGTTGGATAAGAAATAAGAAATCTACCATAACGCTCACAATACACCCAAATAAAGATTTACTGAGGTGCATTATGGAGAGTGTACTAAAGAGAGTGTGCGTAGTAAATGCAGTGAGAGCATGGTATAGCAGGCAAGGAAGGTAAATCATAGAGAAGTATTGTTTGCAAAAAGCATGGCTAATAATGATGTGCTGTGACAGGTCTCTAAGATATTTCATTGTTCAAGCCTTCTATAAAATTCTGTCAAATCACCATTTGTCTTCCCCATCGTGATCTAAACTGACTTACAACAGGAAGATGCTGCTTTTATGCAATATTTTACAGCCCACCAAAGTGCTTGCTACATATTGCAAGAATCCCTACTAACCCCGCCTAGCGTCTGCAGTTTTAGATGTTTTTTTTTTTTTTTTTCTCTATTAACTGAGTATCTTTTGGCTTCTCTTGGTCAAAAGCAAAACTTTTCTGCATTTTCAGGTTTGATAAAACATTACTCAAATTTAGACAAGTACAATTTGGCCTATGTCTGTAACTCATGTCTTGTTCTTTCTGACAATACTTCACTTTTACAGCACAAATGGGAAAAACCTGTCACTTAGAAACCTGCCATTCTCCAGAATAATCTCAAATACAATACAAATATCATTTCCATAACCAAGCATATACTAACCAAATAGCTGCTACTATTAATATGCAATGCATGGTGTAATTAATCTGTATTCTATTAGTCATGGAAACAAACTGAGGCATTACAATATTTCAAGTTGTGCCATTATGAGTGGTAATATGTGTTGGTCCCAGTGTAAGGATGAATGCATTTTAAACCTCTTGTGTAGTAGTGGCACTTCAGTGTAATGATTCCTGCTAATTAATTTGAGTCTTTATATTAGTAATGCAGAGCACCTAA